>NW_006399887.1:1902203-1935310 GCF_000299155.1 Elephantulus edwardii
AAACATAAACGCAGGTTATACACATGGATTTCACCTGATGGTATGCATAGGAATCAGATCGATTACATCTGTGGAAAAAAACACTGGAGAAGCTCAATATTAGCTGTGAAAACTAGGCTAGGAGCTGATTGTGGAACAGACCACCAACTAGTCATATGCAAGTTCAAGCTGAAACTGAGGAAAATTAAACCAAATCCACAGGAGCCAAAATATGACTTTGATTTCATTCCACCTGAATTTCAGAATTATCTCAGCAACAGGTTTGAGGCCTTGAGCACTAATGAGCGAAGACCAGATGAGTTGTGGGAGGATGTACCTTTGGGACTAGCAGTAAAGAAACTAAGAGACCTGTCGCATCGAGAAAAAGTTCTGTCAAGAACCACTAAAAAGCAACAAGGAAGTTTAAAAACTAAGGTGCACCTGATCCAAGCCATGGTTTTTCATATTGCTTGCTATTCGTCTGAAAGTTGGACAATAAAGATGACAAAAGAACTGGTGCCTTTGAGTTGTGTGTAGTGCTGGAAAAAGAGTTCTAAATATCCCATGGACTGACAAAAGATGAGTATGTCTTGGAAGAAATGTGACCAGGTGTTCCTTAAAGGCTAAGATGGTGAAACTCTGTCTCTTACACTATGGGCATGCTGCTAGGAAGGTTCAGCCATGGAAAAAGACGTAATGCTTAGAAAAAGACATCAATTATCCTGGGAAAGGTACAGCAGAAAAGAACTCTCTCACCAAGATGGACTGACACAGTGACTGTATCAATGAGTTCAAGGATATTGGAGATGGTGAGGATGATTCAGATCTATTGTTCACAGGGTTGCTGTGAGTAGCAGTCAATCCACAGCACTGAGCCCGTAACAACATCCACCTTTCCAGGTGCCTCTTTTCAGTCCTTCCTCATCTCTATCCTGCCTACCTTTATCTCCCACATTCCCCTTCATTCTAGCCTTAGACCCACATTCTACTGCCACAGTCCTCAATTCTCACTCACTCTTATTTCTGAGCCTATTAAGAAAGAGCACTCCCACCCTATCCACCCTATGTCCCCCGGTATTCACACATACATGCCTTTCTTCAAATAGGAAAAACTTCAGAAGTTAAACTCAGAAGACAAGTGGTCATCTTGAAGTCTCATTTTCATAATGTTCCCTGGGTTCCTGGGCATCCCGCTAACTTAGCCATCCTCATCCCACACTTCTTCATTACTTCTCTGCCTGTACCCCTGCACTAACTGAAAGGAAGTTCCCTAAGTGAAGACTCTTAAGCACGTCGTTAGGAGGGGCCAGCCCTTGGAAAAGGACATTATACTTGGAAAGACGGAGGGTCAGGAAGAACAGGAAGGCCCTCCATAAGATGGACTAACAGTGACTAGCAATGGGGTCCAGTGTGTCGGAGATGGTGAGGATGGCACAGGATAAAGCAGGGTTTACATCCATTGTTCATGGGTCACTGCATGTCACAGTTGACTCAAGAGCACCTAATAACAACAACAAAGATTTCAAGTGTCCAATGAATGGCTAAGTGAGGAAAGAGACCTCTTTCCTATATAAAAGCCTAAAGAGACTGTCATCACTCAATAATCATTAACAAAATACACAGGGTGCCAGGCACTTTTTTAAAACACTTTGTGTATTATCTCATTTAATGCTCAAAACAATTTTTTAAAAACTGCAGTAAAAATATACACACAAAAACATTTTCTGGGGGAGCACTGGTGGCCTAGTGGCAAGAAGCTGTGCTGCAATACTGAATGTATGGAGTTCAAGACCACCAGCTGCTCTACACCAAATAAAGCCCATGGGAGGAGGGATTGACAAAAAAAAATTATACACACACAAACATATACATATATATATACATATATGTGTGTGCATATATGCATATATATAAATTTTTTTTAATTTTTTAAAAAAACCAACATTTTTCAACTCAACAATTTCTACGTATTCTTCTTACTGTACAAATATTATCACTGTCCTTATTCCTCATAATCACTTTGGAATGCCCCTGCTACACTTCTTTCCAGTCTGTCCAGCCCTCTCCTCTACTTTTAGGTACAGAAGCCTATTTGTTCCCCAAATGCAGACCAGCTTCCCCTCAGTCACAGCTTCTTCATTTATTTGCTCTGCCTGAAATATTCTCTCATATACATCATCTTAACTTTAGAGTGCAGTAAGGCCCTAACCAAACCATCCCCATTTAATCTACTCTAATTCCCTTTTTGTCTCCTCTCCCTATACAGGGGTACCAGTGCACTCCCCCTTCTCTATTTTTCTCTTCATACTGTATCAGCATCTAACAAGATACATGGGGGAGTTTGTTGTTGTTTTGAGGGGAAGTCAAAAGATTATAATGCAGATTAATAACAGAATACAGTCAGGACAGCTCCCGAAACGGGCACACAGGCCCCTCAGCCTCATGAGCTTTGTGGCTCTAAATGTTCCCAAGTTCTCAGTCCTGCCAATACTGCCTCTCTACCCAACTGTACAACAAAGTTCTTGGTCATGCCAATATTGGCTTCCCCCCCACCAAGGTCTCATCTCCCCTCACCATCTTACATCAGGTCTCTAGTTCGGCCGTGGCTGCTGTTGCTATACTGAAGCACATTCTACGTTTTCCTGCCGCTTTTTCAGGTACATGGTCTTTTATTGCCTTCTCCCTCTCAAATAGGAAAGAAAATAAAGATCTGAGGGTTCTGTTCACCACAGCACCTTGAAGAGGGTGCTGCTCTTATTGGGTACCACCAAGTCGGAACTGACTCATAGCTAACCCTCCAGCGGGTTTTCAGAGGAAATAAATCAGATGTGAGGAGACTTCCCATCTTTCTCCCTTAAAGCAGCTGGTGGACCGGACCCACCGAAGAGGATGTGGTACACAGTCACTGCTTATAAACACTGGTGGACTGAACAGCCCCTTACCCTACAGTAAATATATCTACACAGGAGAACTCTGAAGCACACAGAGGGAATACAGAAAAGTTAACTTGAACTGCTAACAGATGACAGATCAAGGATTTAAACCCAGAAGTTTTGAGTCAGGAGCCCACACCTAAATAAAAATCTTTCAACAGGTCTCCTAATATAAAACAATTCCATGTGGTAAATGATTACCAATAGTATAATTATTACAACATTGACAGCTTTCCTCTAGATTCAATAACTTAGATTAAAACAAACATATTTCTCTCATCTTGTAATACTTGAGTATCCCCATAAACAACAAAAATGACAAGTCATTAAGTAACACAGCACAAGCCTAAGATGATATATACTGTTGCTGTTGTTATGTGTGATATATATTACAAGTAAAAAATAGTAAAGGGGGGACATAATTACTGTGAGAAGGCAGGAAAAAACTTTTCAGGGTAATGAAAATATTATGTAGCTGAATACATATATACTTCTCACAATTCATGAAACTGTACATTTCAAATGGACACAACACTACACTATGTAAAATATATCTCAGCAAATTTGACTAAGAAGCCAGTAAGACTATCATACCTAATGTTGGCTAAACAAAACAAATACTTACTTCACACACACCACCACTCAAAAAAAAAATAATTCAAAAACAGTACTTCCACAGATAAATACTTCTAAATTAAATCCTAATAGATATTTAAGAAATTATACATTAGCTCAATAGCATTGTATCTCTCAAATTTGTTTCTTTAGTGACAAAGAACTAACTAGCAGCTGAAATGTTTCAATCAAAAAATTTAACACTGGAAGTTCTCACTTACCTATGCCATGAAATTTGGAAGGCAATTATCTGGTAAATGCAAGGAAAATCCATACTTGTCCCCATTCCATAGAAAGTTAAGCCAATGGAATGTGGAAACTACTGAACAGTATCACTACTGATATATGCAAGTAAAATTTTGCCGACATTATCTACAAGGAAAAAAGGCCTCAAAAAATGAAAAATTAAAAAGAAATTATACCCAGAGGTAATGCTATTTGAGAAGGGATGGGTCATTTTCACATCACTAAATGACGATTTTAGTCAATATATTAATTTCAAAAACTATATGGCCTAGTGATAAGAAGCTGCACTGAAATCCCAAAAACACTCGGTTCCAATCCACCAGCTGCTCCGTGGGAAAAGGGTGGGCAATCTCCTGCCATAGTTTCAGCCTCTGAAAATCTGCTGGAGGGTCAGCTATGGGTCGGTTCCAACTCTATGGCACAAAACAACATAACAATCCTACCTGAGTGAAAACAGCTCATTTAACAGTTTTCTAATTACAAGAAAAAACATTTCAAACCTCAAGCAGCATATACCTTGTCTACTAGACCACTAGACACTATAAAAGAGATTCTGAGATTTAAAATATTCATGTAAAAGTTGTTAAAATGCAATTATAAAAATGTTCTGTAATACATAATTGTAAAGTTATTTTGAAAGCTCATATCCTATTTAACAGACTAACTCAAAGGGTATTTCTAAACCGCATTTCAAAGTAGGAGACAAAAAAAAAGGAATATGCTGTGGAAACTATTAACACTAATTTCAAGTTAACAAACTGTTATATAAAGGTACCAGCATTAGTGTCAGATTTGTTTAGAAAATTTATCACCAGCTCACTGAATTTATCTGCATACACAAAGTCTTAAAGCCTTTCAGAAATTCTCAATGTCTTACTAAGAGGATCCTTGGTGGAACAAAAATAAAATACTCAACAGTCAATTAGAAGTCAGCTGTTCAAAGCCACCAGCTGCTCTATGGTAGAATGAGGCTGTTTCCATAAAATTACAGTCTCGGAAACCCTGTGAGGTAGTTTTACTCTGTCTTAGTCACTGTGGAAACGGAC
Organism: Elephantulus edwardii; assembly: GCF_000299155.1. Classification (NCBI taxonomy): domain Eukaryota; kingdom Metazoa; phylum Chordata; class Mammalia; order Macroscelidea; family Macroscelididae; genus Elephantulus; species Elephantulus edwardii. The sequence goes on from NW_006399887.1 coordinate 1,907,023, forward strand.
CCAACAGCAACTTTTTCTTTTCTTTCCTTTTTTTTTTTTTTTGCATCCCGTAACATGTACTGGTTAAGATGAAATAATCCCTTAGGATCAGAATCTACTAAAGAAACAAAAAGATCACAAACCCGGAGCATTCCAGGTCCACATTACAGCAGGTCTGCTACCCACTGCCTTCACTTCCTGCATGCCCAGCGTGGCATACAGCAGCTCTGAAATGACATTACATACACACATTCCTCTGTACCCTCAGCAGTCACCATTATGCTACTTTCCCATTGAGAAATTCTCCATACTGCACACTTTGTTCAAAGCTGATATCCTGCGCAGATTTAAAAATTGGGTGGGTGGGGGGGAGGAAACAAAACACCACTACAGAATGAATAAAGCCATTTGTAATCTCCCAAGAAAAATTTAAAACACAATTAAAGGCAAACTCAGATGAATATCAGATAGTAGGAGGAATCAGAAAATTCCAGATAATCAACTAATATATTGAAGAGTTAGCTATTTTATAGTAAACTCAATATGTACCTCAGGCTCTATGCAATACATCAAGCTGGACTCTAAAGTAGATACTAAATTAAGAAATGATTCAGATACCATGTGGTTGTAATCTAATTTGAAAGCTATATATAAGTAAATAAGCGGTTATTAGTAAGAATCCTTGGAGAAAGCAAACAGGTAATTTTGTTTGCTATGAACTGAAAAAGTGGCTATTCAAGGTCAGTGAGTGGCTTCTTAGAAGGTCTAACAATTCACTCTCTAAAAATCAGCTGCTAAAAACTACAGGGCAGAGTTCTACTTTGATACATGTAAGGTCATCAAGAGCCAATGTCAATGAGACAGCAAATGGCTTGAAATGTTATTAAGATAAAAATAATAAAGAAGTAGAATACTACACTTTGCAGCCTCAATGTAGAAAGACAGGATATGCTGGAAAGGGATCACAATAAACAAACACTACAGAAGAACTGTGGGAGGAACTGATCAACTAATAACTAACATGTCCTACAAACAGATGTAGCCCTGAATGTGCTCTCAGGCTACGCCCAGAAAGGTTGGCCCACTACCTAGCCAAATGACTAGAAGACTTACATTTCTGTTCCCATTCTCAAAAAAGACCCAACAGAATGTGGAAATTATCAAATAATATCATTAATCTCGCATGCAAGCAAAATACTGTCGACAATCATTCAAAAACGACTTGTATTGTACCTAGAGAACATCCAGAAATTCAAGCTAGACCTGGAAGAGGTAGTAGCACCAGGAATATCACTGCTAAGGTCAGATGGATCTTGGCTGGCCGCAGAGAAAAACAGAAGAATGTCTATCTGTGTTAACTAAGCAAAGGCAGTTGATTATGTGAACCACAACAAATTTTGGCTAATATTGACAAGAATGGGATCCCAGAACACTTGATTATGCTCATCCGGACTTTGTATGTAGACCAAGAAGCTGCTATCTGAACAGTGCAAGGGAACATTGTTGTTGTTGTGTGCCATCGAGCTACCTGTGACACATAGCGACCCAGTGTACAATAGCTCTAAACTCTGCTCTGTCCTCAGTCTGTCTCCCACATACTATCCCCTTTACCCTAGTTAATGTGTCAATCCATCCAGTCCAGGTTCTTCCTCTCCTGCGCTGTTCCCTCCACCCTTCAAAGTATGATGTTCTTCTCCAGCAACTGATCCCTACTGGCCATATGGCCAAAGTATGTGAGCAGAGCTTCAAACTCTTTGCCTCCAAGGAGCAGCCTAATTTTACATGGTTTGAAAATCAAAAAGGTGCTTATCAGGGTTGTATCCTTTCTCCATACCTATTCAGCCTGTATGCTGAGCAAATCGTGCTAAAAGCTTGACTTTAAGAAGAATGTGGCATCAGGACCAACAACCTGCATTTTACAGATGACAGAATCTTGATTGCTGAAAGTTTGCAGGCCTTGAAACACTTGCTACAGTAAATCAAAGACCATAGCTTTCAATATGGGTTCTATTTCAGGATCAAGAAAACAAAAATCTCCATCACAGGACCAACAGATAACATCATGATAAATGGAAACAAAGACTGAAATTGTCAACAATTTTCTTTTACTTGGATCCACAGTCAACACCCTTGGCATAAATAGTAAAGAGATTGGAGACATACCAAATCGGGAAATTCTGCTGTCTAATATCTCTCCAAAGACTAAGGTGCACCTCATCTAAGTCATGGTCTTTTTTCTCCCCCCAATTACTCACTATGGATCTGAAAGTTGGACAATAAACAAGGATAAGAGATGAACAGATGTCTTTGAATTGGAGGTGTTGGAGTAGATTATAAATATCCCATGGACTGACAAATGAACAAACAAGTAAGTCTTTAAGAAAGTGCAACCAATGTGTCCAATGGAGGTAAGGGTGTGAAGCTTTGTTTCACATACTTTGGACATACTGCTAGGAGGGACCAGTTCTTGGAAAAAAAGATATAGAGCTTGAAAAGGCAGAGAGTCAATGTAAGAAAGACCCGTAACAAGAAGGATTAACACAGTGACTTTAACAATGGGCTCAAGTGGATCAGAGATGATGAGAATGACAAAGGATAGGGGATGATTCAGATCTGTTGTTGAAGGGTTGCTTTGAGTCACAGTCAACTTGACCACACATAACAACAAGGGTACTGAGAGAGGAGACATTACAAAAAGAAACTGAGCTTGAGCTTTTCGTTATGTACTGTGTTGTCAGAACTGACTCATGCAAAGCTGACTCTTCAGCGGGTTTCAGAGGTAGTAAATTACAAGCAAGGAAAGTGTCCCGGTCTCCTACAGAGCAGCTGGTGGATTCAAACTGTATGTCTCTGGGTTGAAAGTGCAATTCTTTACCACTAAAGGCCACGAGAGCTTGAACTATAGGTATTCAAATCTAGATCTTAAGAAATTTATTTTTAAACAATTGGGGGCTCTCAAGATCTTTGGGTGAAGACTCCAGGATAAAGAGCTGGGACTAGAAAAAAGATTGTGCATTATTAAAGGAATATCAGAAAAAGGGGATCAGATCAGTTATTATTTTGTACTGTGAACTTGATTTCAATTTACAGCACACTCATGGAGCGAACTGTCACACAGGGTTTTCTAGGCTGTCCTCTTTATAGGATTAAATATTAACTTAATTGTTGTTGTTATGTGCCATCGAGTTGCTTGCAACTCATAGCGACCCTATGTACAACAGCCTTAAACCCTGCTCTATCCTGTATCAATCACACTGCCTCTGACACACCCATCCCAATTACCCCAGTCACTGAATCAATCCACCTCATAGAGGATCTTCCCCTCTTGCACCGTCCCTCCACCTTCCCAAGCATGATGTCCCTCTCCAAGGACTGGTCTCTCCTCACAACATGTACAAAGTATGTCAGACGAAGTCCCAGAATCCTTGCCTCCAAAGAGCAGCCTGGTTAAACCCTCTCCAGGATCAATCTCTTTGTTTTCTTCGCAGTCCATGGTACATTCAATACTCTTCTCCAGAACCACAGCTCAAAGGCATCAATTCTCCTTCTAGCCTTCCTAGTCATTGTCCAACTCTCTGATGCATAACAATTGACTGCAAAGACCATAGCCTGTATCAGATGTACCTTAGTCTCCAGAGAGACACCATTGCTCTTCAGTACTTTGGAGAGGTCCCTAACAACAGACTTTCCCATTGCAATACGTCTTTTAATTTCCTAGCTACTGGTGCCAAGAGTGTTGACCATGGAGCCAAGCAGGCTAAAGTTATTAACAATCTCAATCTCTTCACCATCCATCCTGATGCTGCCAATTGGTCCAGTAGTGAGAATCTTTGTCTTCTTGACATTGAGCCTCAATCCATACTGAAGGCTGCAGTCCTTGATCCTCTGCAGCAAGCGCTTCAGATCCTCCTCAGTTTCGGCAAGCAGGGTTGTGTCATCTGCATAATGGAGACTGTTGACAGATCTTTCAACAATCCTGATGCCACACTTCTCTTCATAGAGCCCAGCTTTTCGGATAATCTGTTCTGCATACAGGTTGAAAAGGTATACAGACAGAACACATTCCTGGCGTACACCCTTCCCAATTTTGAACCATGCAGTGTTTCCTTGCTCTGTTCTAACAACTGCCTCTTGGTCCAAGTATAGGTTTCGCATTAGCATGATCAAGTGTTCTGGCATTCCCATTCTTCTCAGAGTCAGCCAGTTTGTTATGAACTACACAGTCAAACGCCTTTGCATAATCAATGAAACACAAAGAGATGACAAAAGAATAACTGATGCCTTTGATTTGTGTGATGTTGGAGAACAGCACTTACAGAGGACAAAAGAACCATCAAGGATGTCTTAGGGAAAGTGCAGCCAGTGTGCTGCTTAGAGGCAAAGATGTTCGAGAAGCTTTTTCTCACATACTTAGGGCATGTTGCTAAGAAAAGCTATTCCTTGGAAAGGGACATCATGCTTGGAAAGGTGGAGGGTCACAGAAAGAAAGGAAAACCCCTAATGAGATGGACTGACAGAGTGACTCAGCAATGGGCTCAAGTGTGATAGAGATGATGAAGATGGCACAGGACGGGGCAAGGTCTAGGTCTGTTGTTCAAAACGCTGTTCTGAGTCATGCTCGACTTGATGGCACCTAACAACAACAATCTTTCTAAGAGTAGATTCATAGGTCTTTTATTCAACAGAGCAGCTGATGGGTTTGACCTGCTGGTCCTTTAGTTAGCAGCCAAACACTTAAATCACTAAGTAGAAGAAAGTAGGGTCAAGAAAAGTAGAGTTACGGCCACTCTCACAGTTGGCCAGTATACAAAGAGCAAGGGCCACATAGGGATGGCCATATCTGACCTTGACCAACTTCAGAAAGAACTATCCCCAACAACAGAATCAATAACACAAAACCAATTCCCAGGAAGTCAGACATGTCCCCCAAGCTCCCATACCTCTTTCTGCTAACTGCAACACAAATCTAACTGCTGCAATAGCTCACAGACCACAAAGAACCAAATTGGGGAAGTCAAAAGGTTATTATAATGCAAATTAATAACAGAATACAGTCAAGACAGCTCGTGAAATGGGCACACAGGCACCTCAGCCTCAAGCCTCATGGCTTCAGGTGGGCGTTCCCAAGTTTTCAGTCCTGTCAATACTGATTATCCATCCCCAGTTGTCCAACGAAGTCCTCAGTCTTGCCAATACTGCACAGTCAGTCCCATCTCCAGTTCGGACTACGTTGCTGAGGAAGGAAGGGCATCTTACATTGTCTTGTTTCCTCTTCAACAGCACCAGAATGTCTGCCTTGTAGCTACAAGCTTTCAATGTATTGGCGAGAGTAGCCAATCCTCTTGTAGACTGTTGAGACTGGCCAATTCCCTGGTGGAATGGTAGATAGCCAATCCCTTTGTGGATAGCCTAGCACACCCCGTTTGCATATTCCTGTCCATCTACATAGCAAAGTCAAACAATGACTAGGAAAAGTCATATTAAAAGATGAAGTCCACAATCAGGAAAAAAGATCAGAACTGTTAAAAACTCAAGTGTGTGACATATCTTATATGAAACTGTAGTTTCATTAACCAAATGTATAAAATTAACGGCTTTTACTTCCCTCTCTTGCTTTATAACCAAGAAGTTCTTAGAGTCAAATATGTCTAACACCTCTACACACAGCAAACAGTTCTATCTTATCTAGAATTTATTTTCCTATGTAACAATACAGATATTATCTATATTAGATGTGTCTGAGTCAGTTCCAACTCATAGCAATTCTGTGTACAACAAAGCTAAAGGCTAATGCTGTACCATTCTCACAATCGTTGCTTCATCTGACACCACTATACACCCACTGTATCAATTTTATCTAGTTGAGAGATTTTCTCCTTTACAGAGACCCTCTACTTTACCATATACTCATTAACCACACCCAATATGAACTTTGAGAAATGACAATAGTTATAGAAAGGCTTCAGGTCTTTAGTTCATAGAGTTGCTATGAGTCGTACTTGACTCAATGGCAATCAATAATTCTTTGAAGAATGAATCAGAAAAACAAGTTTACAGATAAAAAGCACCCTGTCTTCCTCCTTTTATCTTGGGAAATGCAAGAGCCTCCAACAGTGAATGAAAAATGCCAGCCTTTCACTTTTTCAACCTCCCTTACAGCTAACAGTGGTCCGAGATCCATTCTATCCAATTAGACTGAAGGGGAAGTCTCCAAGGTAAAGATCTGGAAAAAATTCCTTTTCTGCAAAGCCTGTGTTCCAAGAAAAATAAGTAAATCTTGGCTCTACTAATTAGCAGGATGTCTGGCGCTGCAGCAACCATACTGCAAGCATGAGGTAAAAGACCTCGGATTAATCAAAAGACCAGGAAAAGAGAAGAAAAGGATACAAAAAGTCTATCTTTAAAAACACAATTACCGTGATTTTATATATGTGTGTAGTAAATATTATGCATGAAATCTCTTTAAAACTTGATTTTTTTCTTCTCAGAACAAAATTAAATAACCCTCAATGAGATGGAATGACTCCATGACCAGGGTAATAGGAGTAGGTGTGTCAAGAGACAATAAGGTTGGCTCAGGATAGAGCAGGATTCAGAGCATCGCCATGAGCTGCAAGTGATACTACAGCACATACCAACAACAATAATGTTTAAAAAACACAGTTAAACCACTTTAAATTTAAAGTGATAATAAGCAAGGATGTCAGTTTAAAGACTAAGGTGCACTCTGAAGTTAGACAACGACTAAGCAAGACAAGAAGAATAAATGCCTCTGAATTAAGAGTGTTGGTGGAGATTACTAATTATACTATCAAAAGCACACACAAATCCTTCTTGGAGGAACTACAGGCCGCATGCTCCTTGGAGGGAAGGCTGAGGAAACTTGGTCTGACCCACTTTGGGCACGCTGGACAGGGAGGAGCCTTGGTTTCACAAGCTTTGGGCATGTTGCCAGGAGGAGCCAGTCCTTGAAAAAGATAAAGTCCAAGTACAAGGTTAACTCGAAGTGATTCCATCCTGATCTTCTAATCCTACTCAAATATGCTCCTGTGTTTGAAGAAATAGTAAATTGCATTACTGATGTTTACTCTTAACCATATTTATGACCATCCCAAGAGACAGAACAGGAAGTGCTGAAATAATGGAAAATGGCCCTAGACCTCTAAAACCAATGTGACTCCCCCGCAACCGGCCAACATAGAATAGATAAATACCCTACTCTTCTCTTTGTTCAGGGCTGAAGCCAAATGGGCCAGTCAGCTTTCACCAAAGCATGCATTTAAAATAAAGCATATTTGCTATACACTAAGCTAGTGTTGCTTCTGAACTTCTTAATGACTTTGAACCTTTTCACTAGAAAGGTGAAGGAATCAGAGAAAGACTAGAAGCCACTCAAGGAGATGGGCCGACAAAAAGACTATGACACTGGACTTGCGTATGGTGGACATTCTGAGGATGATTCAGGATAGGGCAAGGTTTGGATGCACTTCTCTTAAGGTCAGGCTAGGGCAAGGATCAGATCTGTCGTTCACCGGGCTCCCAGGAGTCACAGTAGCCCTCACCACATCTAACAGCAGCAAGTTAGAACTGCCTCACTCTATACTTTTTGTTAGTGAACACAAAGTACAAGTACTTAAGCATTTGGCTGCTAACTCAGCAGCAGCTCTACAGAAGAAAAGATAGGATGATCTGCCCCAGAGAAGATCACAGCCTCGGAAACTCTAAGGCACATTTCTCTTGTCATACACAAAATCAGTAGGACTGAGAATCAACTTACCAGTTAACAACAATAACACATAAACCAGTTTTTGGTTAAATATTAGCACTTGTTAAAGGCATCCTAAATATATAATGGAGATTACAAGACCAGTTCTGTATAAGCAGGTTTTTTTATACTGATTTAACTGGGTTGTTGTTATTATTATTATCGAGATAAGAATAATACAGACATACTTATAGTCTGAAAGAAAATAAGCTAACTGGAGTTGCTGTAAGCAGCCCAAGAGAGAAAAACAAAAACAAACAACAACAAAAATGTCATGATCAAATGCTAAGTAGAGATACTTCTTGAAGACAGGAACAAAGAAAAGGATAGGTATACAGAAGTGCTCTGGATTAAAACGTAAGAGAATTTCTTTCCTGGCACTGTTAAGAGATAAAATAACCTAAGATGCATCACAATATAAGTACCCAGAAATACTAAGGGTAACAAAAAAATCCTTTTAAATGTAAAGTTTAATTTACAATAAAGGAACTCTCTAAGGACCAAAAATTGAAGATGAATCTAAACCAGAACAGAAAGTGTAATACGATACTTATTGAGAGAAGCCGCCTAGGACTTGGGGGAGGGGCAGGAGGGAAGAAACAATATGTAAAAGGCACCTGCTCTTGGGGATGTTAAAAGGAACAAAACAAAATATATTATTAGCTTACTACTTTCATAAAAAATAACATCCTGAAGACCATTACAGCCTTTTATATTCCTAAAGCATTCTGTTTTAACTAGTCTTTGGAAGTGCGAATTCCATGATTAAACAGAAAATTGTCAATGTCTGCGTTCCATCTTTACAAAGATTTTCCTGGGTATTACACTACAAGCTTAAGTAAAATATGACAAATATAAATCTTTTCCCCAAAGCACCATGCATTGCCCAATGTTTCAATTATTATCAAAAGAACCATCATGCTATTAAATATTCAAGTTCACTCTATTATAATCCTAACCAAAAGGTTTCCAATTATTAGCTCTTCTCGGAAATTTTTTATCATTAGTGTCATTACAATATTCTTTCAGCGACTGTGATACCAATAGCTTCATTATTCTTTCTATATCACAAGAAACTAAGCGTATAGCCTTCTGCATTACAGATTTCAGAGTCATTCTACTAGCATTAAAGCAGCAGAGAATTACAGCCTGCAGCAGAAAACCTCTCAAGGTCTGTATAGCTATCCTTTTCCCAGTTTCACGGAACACATCCTATACTCCCTCTACTCAATCTCACATTTTTAATGCTAGCTTTATATAACAGGGCAAACTCCCACCCCAAATTCCAGTAAATTGTATTCACCACTCATTTCACTACAAGACTATTTTTCTTCCAAAACCTTGACAATCAGAAGATCTCAAGAACTACAAACGGATAGTTTACAGTATCCTAGCAAGCACTGCATTTATCTAAACTTCCTTTCCAGATACATGTAAAACTGAACCCACTAAGCCAAGTGTTTTGCATACACAAAAAATACACCATCCCCCAAGCCGTGCGTTTCGGTGGATAAACGCTTTGATGGCTGGATGTCAATAGTTAAGCACTAGACTACTCATTTAAAGATCTGTGGTCCCAACCCACCCAGAGGTTCCTCAGACTGTAAGGACGGCGATGGGAAAACCCTTCAAAATTCTATGAAGCAACTGTACTCATGGGGTCGCCATGAGTCAGAACCTCCCTGGCAGTTAACAACAAACGCCACTTCAAACTGTATTGCCCTGTGACTGTTCCCACAAACTAAGTGCGACATGGTTCAAGAATAACCAAGCATTTACTCCACAAGTTAGTTTAGCATACGCAGAGGAAAACAATTAAGTCATGAATGAAAATACAAAGCCTGTGCCTGCATTCTCGTCACCTGCTGAGACAGGTGGGTCAAGTGAATGGCCTCAGTCGCAAGGGACTGGGGCACCTCCTCGGAGTTCGCATCAGCAGGTAAGGGAACAGAGCAGGAGTTAGCAGACCAAGAGGCTGTGAGTGGCGCGTTGCATTCTGGGACCCGTTTCCACAGTTACCCACGTGCACCCAACCCAACCGGAGCCCGGCGCGGCCCGGACTACAAGTCCCAGAATTCCGTGCACTGCCTTGCCCCTGCACACCCAGCGACTGGAACTAGAAGCTAAAGGAAGCCCCTAAAGCGCCTTCCTCCCGCTTTGAGAGGTCGCACTCCCCCGGGCAATGCATGGGGGTTCTGAGCCTGGCTCTTTCCGCTGGGAAGCTGACCCTAACTCACCAGCCTCCACAGCGACTGGCCAGGAATTAGACAACTGCGTCACAGACTCTGCCAAACCTATGGAGCGCCAGGGACCCCGATACCTCCCCTGCGCAAATCCAGAGACAGTCTCCCCAAACCCCGACTCCCACCTCGAGAAATCCGCAACCCGCACCCCTGCCCCGCCTCCTAGTCCCGCCCGCAACAGAAGCCCACGCCAGGGTTGACCTCGCTTCCCGCTGCTCAGAGGAAACTGCGGGCAGCGCCAACATCGGGGCACCTCCCCGCCCCCCGGCCTCAGCCCCGCCCCCTCCTTTCCCCGCACCAGAGGAGCTGCGGACTCCCTCCTCCAAGGATCCCCTTGCTAGAGGGTGGGTGGGGCGCACCTCTCCCAAGCACAACGCGATACCACCCTAAAACCCGTGCTGGACCCAATCTGCACATGACAGTCCTCCAGCTGCCCCAGTTCCTTCGTCCTCTTGTTCTTCCCCAAGAACTCCTCACCCCCATCGCATCTCCTCCGCTCCAGCCCCCATCCCGTCCCCCGAACTCTTCCCCCATTGCCTTTCTCGCTTCTTACTTCCAATTATCCTATCTTCCCAACACCTGCACCATCTTATTTCCTCCAACGTCTTTCTCCACCACCACCCTTCCTGTACCCCTTCAACTCCACAACTATCCGATTATACCCCAATTCCTCCCACATTTCACTGCCCGGTTACATCAGCCCTCACTCACCCCTAGCCCGCCCTCCGGCCCCGCCTGGCCGCGGCCCCCATTCCCCCACCCCATTGTTCCCACCACTCTAAGCCTTCCAGCCCTTCTTCCATTGTCCCCGCCCCCGCGATCCCCTCGCACTCACCCGCCTTTCTCCAGGAGCCTCCCGCACCGCTCAGCCCCTAGATCTTCACCCCGGCGCCCCTGCGCCCCGCTTGCGCTCTCCCTGCCTCTCGCCGCCGGTGCCACCCCCTGGTCCAGCCCTCGAGCGCCCGCCGCCGGTTCCACCACCTCCATTCACCCCGGACACTCGGGTCCCGGCCCTTCATCACACGTCCCGCCCCCCCTTCCCCCAATACTGAAAAGCAGCCAGTCCCCACCCCCCTCACCTTCGCCCGCCCCCGGCAGTCGGCCCCCTCCCCCCACGCCCGCCCCCGCCCCGCGCCGCCCGCGGCGTCACTGCCCGCCCCGGACCCGGGAGGGAAAGGGGAGGCTCCGGGACAGGGGTTCCCGGCGCGTTTTGGGACAGAAGGGGCGGGGCAGGGACTGCGGGAACCAAGTAGAGAGTGTTGGCATCTTCCCCGACCGGCCCTAGCCCGCTCGGTCCCCGTTACTCACTGACAGCGGTGGCATCTGAGTGCATTTTCGGACAGCTCACACGCTGCTCGCCACCCCGGGCTCCCGCGCTCGCTTCGCGGTCCCCCCACCAGCTCTCAGCACCTCGGCTCGGAGCTGAAGACCCGCCGCCAAGTACTCCAGACCCGCCCACCTTGCCGCCTCCATTGGCTGAACCTCCTATGAGGAACCGCCCCCTACCTCTCATTTGACCAAAAAAAAGCTTTGCTCCAGCGAGTCTGTAGCTAGTGAAGAGGCCCCGCCCCCTGAGCTCCAATGCGATTGGTTCCGGCTCAACACACTGAACGGAGGCCACGCTGAGAACGAGCAGGTTGGATGCAGCTGCCGTCAGTCATCCCCGGGGGTCCGAAAGCGCGTGTAGGGGCGAGGCTAGAGAATAGGTCCACCTTGACCCTGAAGCCCCGCCCCGTCACGGGCTGGATTGGTGGAATGGGAGACCAACCAAGAAAGAAGGGTCGGTGTCTGAGACAAAGCCAGGGAAGGGTTCCCTAAAGAACTAGAAAGTGGGGCACATGGTTGGGGGAGTTTGTGCTACCCGGTGGAACTCAGCTCCTCCCTAGCTCCTGACTCTTGAGCTCAATTCTTCCACTACCTGACTCACATGCTGCACATCCTCTCCCTGCACGAGCCAGTCCTCGCAGAACTTGATTGGGACTGGTCAGCTGTTCGCGGCAAGAATTGCGGTATTAATTTCTGGCAAATCCTCCTTTGAGAGCAAATTCCTCTTTATTGTATACAAGCCATCCTCTTCTTATTTACACAATGCACTTCTATTCCGGAAGCAAAACCTATTTATCAAAACCATATCAACCAAACCCGTTGCCACCAGCTGAATCTGACTCACGATGACTCTTGTTAGAACAGACCACTAAAACTGCCCCTTAGGGCTCTCTTTACGAAAGGAGTCAGCTTCATCTGATTCCTCCCGGAGGTGAGCTGTTGGTTTCCACTGCTGATTGTTCAGTGCTTTAACCACTGCTTTACCAAATCTCCTTTTCATCAACTCTAAGCTGCTCTAAAGTCTTCGGAATATAGCTTTAGCTGCTCTGAAGTCTTTGGCACTGTCACGCCTGCATACACTTCTGTATGCCTCAAAGAGCATTTAGAAAACCCAGTCCTGGAGCAGTCACCTCAACAGTGGAGGGAGTCAAGTGAACAGCCTTGAAGGACAAGTAGTGCAAACTCCCAAACCCAGTCTTTGACGCCAACAGTGTTCAGAAACTAAACTGTTATTTGACAAAGGAAGATACTCATTTAGGCGAATTCCGCTGACCCTGAGTTTTCCAAGTAGACAATTGGCACGACTTTCTACCGTTCTACCTTGGTTTAGCGGGTTTTTCCCAGTGCTTTGAACCCAACTTAATACACTCGTCAAATTATTGTAGCAGACTCATATTTTTAAGACATCAACGGAGGATGTTCTCTTCCTCCACCCCTCATCTTCTACAACCCATACATGCAGGTGCTTCTTCCTCTCTCTTAAGGCCCATCCCCATCCTGCAGCTGAGACATTCCAGGGATCTGGCCTCAAAAGGTATAAGAGTGGAAACAATATATAGTAAAATACTCAGTTGTTTTGGGTTTAGATTCCTACAACCAATGCGTTGGCATTTCAAGGTTCTGAAATTTAAATTTCAAATTAGGGCAGAATGTCTTGCCCCAAACACTCAAATTCAAGTGTTAGAAAGAACAGGGAATCAGAGACAAGTCACTTCCAGTATCCTATAACCCACTGCCCCGGAGTGGATTCCTACTTATGGTAACCTTATAGGACAAAGGAAAACTGTCCCCCATAGCATTCCCAAGACTATAAAGCTTTATAGAAGCCAACAAGCCACATCACTGGCATGGCACCAGAGCTCCTATGTACCCCATACAATGCATTACATGTTTATCATATTTTATCCACCATATATTTATCATTCAAACATTTAAAAATCATGCCATATTATCGTAGAATCTCAGAATTGTACCTGTGATTGTCCACTTCAGGGTTCCTTCTCAAAGAAATTACTCTTTCATTGTGTTTGAGTCACACTCAAACGTGGCCTTCCATTGAGTTTCCAAGGTTGTAAATCCCACAAGAGGAGATTGCCCACCAGATGCCACAAAGTGTAGAACTCCCTGTAGGCAGGACGAGGGAGCTCTGGTGGTGTGTAGTCCACAGGGAGCTAGTTGTGTTGCTGAACCAAGGGCAGCTCCAGAGGAGAAAGCTGGACAATCTCCTCCCCTGTGATATACAGCCTATGAAAATCCTGAGGGGTAGCTATGAGTCAGTTCTGACTTGAGGGAAGTGAGTGAGTGAGTGAGTGAGTGATAGGTAGCATCTTGGCAGATGTAGTTGTAAGAAAGTCTGTCTTTATGCTGAACAAGATAGCTATTCCAGTGCTCTATCCCATTGCTGTTCTCAACTTATTCTATATCAACCAAAACCATTTGCCATGGAGTTAATTTAACTTGCAGTGACCCCTTCCATATATGTGAGGGCAGAACTGTGCTCTCTAAGATGTTCCCTTTTTTGGTTAACAGCATAACATGCAATGGAGCTATGGTGGCTGTGGGAAGTTGTGCTGTGATTGAAAAGGCTATGTCTCCAGTGGTTCAATTCTACAAATGGCTCTGGTGGGAGAAAGATGGGAAGTCTCTTCTCATTGGAATTCATAGCCTTGGAAAGTCAATGGAGAGACCCTATGCGTCAGAACTGAGTTGAGGGCAGTGAGTGTATTACAAGAGCCCTCGTGGTACTATGTTAAATATTTGACTACTCCTCAAAGAGTTGACAGTTCAAACATATTCAGGAGCACTGAAGGAGACAGATACAGTTATCTATTTCTGTAACGATTACAGCCAACAAAACCCTATAGGACAGTTCAACTCTGTCACATGGGTCACTCTGAGTAAAAAATCAACTCATGATACCGAACAACAACTGTGGATAAGTGTCCTTCAAAGTGAGCTGAATATTGATTCTAACATGAAACTTTAGATCTCTAAAGATGGCCAAATCTCATTATCTTATTCTAAGCATATGATACTTGTGGAGTCTTGGATTTATTGTTCAAAATGGCATTCCCAAACATCAGTTTTTATTTTCACCATGTGAGTGGGAGGAAACTTGAGTTAGAGTGTGTATAAGTTAATGATTATGGGATTGGTCAGTTCCTCCCAAATTGTCAAGTTTAAATGGAACAAGTTTAGCAGCATAGGTGAGAAACTCTCAATGAACAATGAAGACGATGAAGCAAAGAACATAGCTTGTGTCCTTTGGCCCCAGAGCTTCCTGTGCCAGTCAGACTGGGAGCAGTAGCACCGTCAGCGGAGAACCAGAGATTGGCATCAGACAGAACTAATTTGAGACTGCTGTTCCGTGGAGCCAGCCAGGGGCCTTCACCCAAATTTGCTGGATGACTAAAAGAAGATTCTGTGATTGGCTAAGGGAACTTTGTAACACTGACCTATGCCATAAGGCTGAAGGTCAAAGGGCCTGTGAGCATGATTCAGAAGCCATCTGATTGATGAATTGTATCCTGTTGCTAACCTGAACTATATCCTGCTAATGTCCCTAATAAAGCCCATAACTGTGATTATGGTTCTATGAGATCTGTGTGACCATTGCAACGGATTTCAGAAGCTGTACTAGAACAGTTAAGATTAGTGTTGGATAGAAGAAATAGGTACAGGAGGGTGGAGTCCATGTTTGACCTTATGGGAATTAGTTGATTGTGAATGTTGCTTTTCTCCTATTTCAAAGTAATAGAGATCAAGCATGGCTATCTCCATGCTGCCCTCACTTCTTTTTATTTACTTGAAATCTGAAGGAGTTAAATATCTAATCTAAGTCACTTGGTTAGTAAAAAAGTATTTCAATTTAAGTTCCTCAGCTTTTCATTCACATCTTTGCTTCTCACCACACTGTTTATCTATGCCAGGAAATTTGAATGAAACCTACCTGGCCAACCAACTGAATGTACCCGTTCCAAAGAAAGATGATTCAACAGAATACAGCAAGTATAGGACAATTAATTGTAATATAATTAATAACACATGCAAGCAAAATTTTTTTTTGTTGAAGATAAATTTAAAAGAGCTGGGGCAGTACATCCACAAGGAACTTCCAGAAATTCAAGTTGGATTCACAAGAAGATGTATCACAGCAAACTATCTTTTTCCAAGAATTGATATCTTCTGACAATATGCCCAAGGTATGTGACACAGTTTCACCACTTTTGCCTCTAAGGAACTCCTTCTAAAATACATTTTTTTGTTCTTTTGTTATTCCATGAGAAATTCTTCACCAACACTGAGGTTCAAAGGCATTGATTCTTCTTCTTGGGTCTTCCTTATCCACTGTCCAATACACCTATGAAGCAATTGATTATACCATGATTTTGGCCAGGCAACCCTAACTCGCTAAACAGACATCCTTGTTCTTTGAAGCTTTAAAAATGAACATTCCATGTTCTAATTATTAATGGATATTTTCACCTCATTTCACTTCATTTTGAGTTTTGGCCCATCAGCAAATTAAGTTCCTTCACTGAGAGAAAGCTTTCCTCCTTCCATGTCATTAAAGTGAATCAATTCTACTTTGAGGAGGCATCTCTTTGCCAGTCACATTTTGAGAGCCTTCTACTCTAAGGGATTTATCTTACAGCACAATATTGGAACAAGGTTCTGAGACTGCTAATTAGGGTTTTGAAGGTCTGTTCTTTCAGAAGTAGATGGCTAGTCCTGCTTCCTAGTCTGTCTTAATCTGGAAGGTCCATTGAAATCCATCTGCCATGGATTACCTTGCTGGTATGTAAAATACAGATGTTAAAGCTTCTAGCATGACAGCAACATGCAAGTTACCACAGGACAACAAGTTAACAAATTGGTAAAATTAATGGAGTTCAAATGTTGCCACGACTCTGCAAACCACACTTTTTTTACAGAATTCAAGAACAATGTGACAGCACTCAAATGCTTTGAAAATAAGCTTGATGAAAATGGATTCTAAGAGTTCAAGTGGATATAGGAAATTCCAGGGAATATAGAAGCTGAGGGTGTTGTTGTATCATTTTCTTATAAGTCATCCCCTGGTTAATGACCATCATTTTGCCCAACAAAAGGAAATTCTGGCTGGCCCTGCACTATCCTCATGACTGGTGACTGATTGGTTTGTTGTGATTCACACTGTCTTCGTTGACTGATTTCAGAAATAGATCACTAGACCTTTCTTCCCACTCAGATTTAGTCTGGCAGCTCCACTGGAACTCGTTCAGCATTATAGCAGCATACAAGCTTCCACAAAAAGATGAGGGGGTCAATGAGCTTGAGGTACATTGACTAAAAATGTAATCCTGATCTCCTGCATGGAAGGTAAGAATCCTACTAAAACAACCTTGTATATAAAAGATGGCATTCTAAACAAGTATACAGACTATAATAAATTCTAAAGAATTTGACAGGAGTCCACATATGATGTCCATTATTAATAATTTCCCTATAATTGGTCTAGTGGCAAGAAGCTGCACTGCAATCCTGAAGGCATGTGGACTGAATCCACCAGCTGTTCCACGGGAGGAGGAGGAGCAGTTTCCTTCCTTGCAATTAACTGCCTCAAAAAACGCACAGGAGGGTCAGGTATGGGTCAATTCTGCCTTGATAATACACAGCAAGGGTACAATTTTAAGTAATATTACTCTTCTATAATGAATTGAATGGTTATTGGTTCAGATCCACCCAAAATTGACTAAGAGGAAATCTTGATTACTTGCTTCTTAAAGATAAGTGTTGAAAATGTTAGAGAATGGCTGTACACATTGTCAACAGCCACTGTTTGTGGCATCAGCAGCCACTATATGCGGCATCAGCAGCGACTGTATGTGGCATTCACAGCCTGAATCTATTCCAGGTGAGTAACTAGGTAACTCTATTAAAAAGTTCTTAGTGTGGCCTGGACTTCTCTCCTACCTGGAGCACTAGACTGTGGCCCTGCTGCCTGGAGGCTTCCCAGTCCCTCTGCCTGGAGGCATCGGCCCCTCTGCCTGGTGGGTCCAGCCCTAACACCTGGATCACCAAACCACCACCTGGAGAATCTGGGCCCATCACGTATATGTTCCCGTTGCCCTTCTGGGTGCCTTGGACCTGCTTCCACAGCCCCACCACCCTGACATGCCTGGAAGCACAGCCCTGCCTCCTGGAGGACCTGGCCTTACTGCCTAGACACCCCTGCCATCTGGAGGATGATCCACCACAGCCCCTCTAAACTACAACAGAGACAGCAATATCACAGATAATCACATTTCCTCTCCCCTTCCAGAGCTTGAGCTGCCTTTAGTCCTGAGCACCTTGGACCTGTCTAGCCTAGCTGCAACAGTTGCCTAATAGAGAAGACTGCTAACTCACAGGCCACATCTCTCCCCAACTGAAGCTAATCTTCCTCTGAGTTAAAAGATCAGAGAGAAACTCAAGCAGGGTACCCAGCCCTACCCTGGAGCAGTGACTTCCTGAGACAAGGTTTTCAGACCAAGAGCTTGATAAGGCCTCAGGCATGAAAATCTCTACCACAACGATGTCATGGAAGAAGCAGATTACCTCACAGCAGACACAAACCCAAAACAAGATGTCACCCCAAAAAAGTGACACTGCATCAATGGATTTCCTGAACCCAGAAAGGCTAATGAATCTTTCTGACACAGAATTCAAAAGAAAATGACTGAATATTTTTAATATGTGAAAGACAAACTCAAAGAATTACAGGACTCTGCAAGCAAAACTCAAGAGGAACTTTAAAAAAACAATCCAAGACGATGCAGATAAAACAAATGAAGCATTACAGGCTCTGGACAAGCAAGAAACCACAATCCAGAATATGAGGACCAATATTTAAAATACTGTCAACATGTTGGGTAGACATATGAACAGGTTGAAGAGATGGAACACAGAACCAGGAAAATAAAGATAGAATTGTCACCACTCATCTGCTAGAACAAAAAGCAGAATCAAAAGGGAAGGAAAAAGAAAAAGCCCAAGAATATTGTGGGACACAGTCAAGAGAAATAACATGTTCGTAATCAGAGTCCCAGAACAGGAAGAAGCAGAAAGTTGTGAAAAAATTACTAGAAGAAAACTTTCCAGGCATAATAAAGAGAGAATATATATTGAGGAATCTGAGTGAACACCATACAGAATTGACCCTAAAAGAAAAATACCAAGGCATATCATAGTCATATTTGCCAGAACCAAAGATAGGGAGAGAATTCTGAAAGCAGCTAGGAAGAAACAAAGAGTAACCTATAAGGGAGAGCAAATAAAATTAAATGCTGATTTCTCAGCAGAAGCCATGCAAGCAAGAAAATAGTGGAATAACATATATCAAACACTCAAAGAACACAACTGTCTACCAAGAATACTGTATGCAGCAAAACTATCCATCAAATAGGAATGAGATATCAAGATCTTCTCAAAAAGCAGAACCTAAGGGAGTTTATGAAAACAAGACCAGCATTGTAGGAAACATTGAGAGACGCTCTTCTCATAGAGGTGCTACACAAAGCAGGTTAGACCAAAGTAACCAGCAACAACATCAAAAAGAACTCAACAAAATGATAGCAAAAAAACTTTGCCTCTCAACAATTATGCTGAATGTGAATGGCTTAAACATACCACTGAAAAGAAAAAGAGCAGTAGATTATATTAAAAAGAAAAAAAAAACACCCCAAACACCACCAATAGCCTATCTGTGAGAGACATACCTGAAAAGTGAAGAAAAGACTAAAAATAAAAGGGTGGGAGAAAAATATACCAAGCAAATGTCAACCAGAGTAGCAATATTAATCTCTATTAAAATAAATTTTAACGCAAAAACCATCACAAAGGACAAGGAAGGCCACTACATAATGCTTAAAAGGTCAATAGATCAAGAAGGCATAACAAAAATAAATATTGCTATAAGTCACAAGTAACTTGATAGCATATAACAACAACAACATGCATCAAATGATAGAGCTGCAAAATATATACAAAGCTAACATTTCTATAACTGAAAAAAAATAGACAACACTACTATAGTAGTAGTAGACTTCAATACACCACTCTCAAGAAAAGATATATTTACCAGAAAAAATTCAACAAAGATGCTGAAGAATTAAACCACACAATAAACCAACTCAATTTCATAGATATATACAGGCTAATGCACCCCCCTAAAAAAACAACCCCACAATATACCTTCTTCTCCAATGTACATGAACATTTTCCAAAATAGACCACATTTTAGGTCAAAAGGCAAGCATCAATAAATTGAAAAAAAAAACAAACATAGAAATAATACAAAGCATCTTCTCAGACCACAAACTAGAAATTAATAATAAGAGGATAAAGGTGGGGGGAAACTCATACATTTGGAAGGTGAGCAATGCCTTGCTTGAGCATGAGTGAGTACTAAAAGAAATAAAAAATGAAATGAAAAAGTTTCTTGAAACAAATGATAATGAAAACACAACTTACCAAAACCTCTGGGAAACAGCCAAAGCAGTAATCAGAGGTCAATTTATAGCAATAAACACACACATCAAAAGGCAAAAACAAAACAAAACTAAACAATAATTGGCTCTCTAACCCAACATTTTCAACAAATTGAAAAAGAACAGCAAGAAAATTTGACACCCTCTAAAAAAATGAAATTATAAAAATTAGAGCAAAAAGAAATGAAATTGAAAACAGAAAAACAATTGAGACTATCAACCAAACCAGGAGTTGGTTCTTCAAAAGGTTGATAAAATCTACAAACCACTAGCAAAACTAAAAAAAGAAAGAAAGACACAAATATTTCAGATAAAAGGGGCAATGTCACAAAAAAAAGGTTAACAATAGAATTTTATTAAATTTAAAAACTATAGCTGTGGTGCTGGAGAAGTGCTTAATATACCATGGACTGCTAGAAGAACAAACATGTTTGGGTGAAACTGGGCTATTTCTTGGAGGCAAGGACTATGAAGCTTCATCTGACATACTTTGGACATATTGTAAGGAAGGACTGGTCCTTGGAGAAGGACACCATGTTTGGGAGGGTGAAGAAAGGAAGACTTTTGAAAAGATGGATCAATTCAGTGACTGGGATAATAATGGGAGTAGCTGTGTGTCAGAGTCAGTGAGATTGGCACAGGATAAAGCAGGGTTTAGGACTCTTGTACTTGGGGTCGCTATGAGTCACAAGCAACTTAATGGCACATAACAACAACAATACTCAAACAAATAGGAAAATCTAGAAGAAATGGACAAATACTTAGAAACTCCCAACCTATCTAAACTGACACAGAATGAAATTAAATATCTGAACAGATCCATTACAAAAGAAGAAATTGTACAGGTAATAACTTCCAACCGGAAAAAAAAAGCCTTGGACCACATGGGTTTATAAGTGAATTTTATCAAACATTCAAAGAAGAATTGTTACCAATTTTACATAAAGTATTTCAGAAAATAGAAAAAGATGAAATTCTTCCAGACTCATTCTATGAAGCAATATATCCTAAATACCAAAGTCAGGTAAAGACACCACCAAAATAGAAAATTATAGGCCAGTATCTCCCATGAACACAGATGCAAAAATCCTAAATAAAATCCTGGCCAGTAGAATCCAACAGTACATAAAAAAAAAAAAAAAAAATTCACCTTGACCAACTGGGATTCATAATACGTGTGCAAGGATGGTTCAACATAAGAAAAATAATCAGTGTAATTCATCACATTAACAAAGCAAAGAACAAGAACCACAAGATCCTATTAATTGAGGTAGAAAAGTCCTTTGACAAAATCCAACACCCTTTCCTGATTCAAAATAAGAATAGAGAGGAATTTCCTCCACATAGTAAAAAGTATATATGCAAAACCAAGAGCCAACGACATTCTCAATGTAGAGAGATTAAAGGCATTCCCTTTGAGGATAGGGACATGGTAAGGATACCCACTATTACCTCTCCTATTCAATCTTGTATTGGAAGTCTTAGCAATAAGACAAGAGGAGGAAATAAGAGGTATACATATTGGTAAAGAGGAGGTAAAATTATCTCTATATGAAGAGAGTATACTTAGAAAACCTTCAAGAAAACTACTAGACATAGTCAACCAATTCAGCAAAGTAGCACGATACAAGATCAACATACAAAAATCAGTTCACTGTAGATTTCTCTACAGTGATAAAGAGGATACAGAACTGGAGCTAAGAAAAACAATACCCATCACAATAACTAACACAAGTTTAAATACTTGGGAGTAAATCTAACTAGAAACACAAAAAACCTTTTCAAAGAAATTGCAAAACATTAGTACAAGGGAAAAAAAAAGACCTGGAGAAATGAAGGAATATGTTATGCTTTTAGATAAGAAGACTCAATATTGTGAAAATCACAATTCTACCAAGGCAATCTACAAATTCAATGTGAACTCAATACAAACCCAATTCCATTCTTCAACAAGATGAAAAAGGAAATTTCCAATTTCATCTGGAATGGAAAGAGACCCCAAATAAATAAAGCACTCCTGAAAAAGAGAAACAAGGTAGGAGGAAAACCACTCCCTGATCTCAAATCCTACTATGCAGCCGTGATGGTCAAGACAGCATAATTCTGCTACAGTGACAGATACATAGATCAATGGAATAGAATTAAGAATCTTGACATCAACTCATCTACCTATGGTCAACTGATATTTGACAAGGAGATGAAATCAGTTAAGTGGGGAAATGACAGCCTCTTTAACAAATATTGTTGGCAAAATTGGAAAACCAGCCACAGAAAACTCAAGCAAGACTCACAACTTATGAATACACAAAAACCAACTTAAAGTGGATCAAAGACCTAAGACAAAAACAAGGACTATAAACTTAATCAGATAAAAGCCTGGAAGAACTCTAGAAGCCCTAATCAACAACATAAATACTCTTCCAAACATTCTGAAAAACCCACAACCAGGAAAGAATAAAATAGATGAATGGGACCTTTTAAGAATCAAATCCCTATGCACACCAAAAAGCTTTTACAACAGGGTAAAAAGAAAGCCACATACTGGGAAAATATTTGGTAATGACGTGTCTGATAAGGGAATTATATCTCGAATGTATAAAACATTCCAGCACCACAACACAATAAAGGTAAACAACCAAATTGGAAAATGGGCACAAGATATGAATAGACACTTCCCCAAAGAAGACATTCAGATGGCAAACAAACAGATGAAAAAATGTTCAAAATCTCTAGCTCTAAGAGAGATACAAATCAAAGCAATGATGAGATATCATTTTACCCCAGTAACAATAGCAAAATTCAGCAGAGCAGCAAACAACAAATGCTAGCGAGGTTGTGGAGAAATTGGAACCGTTATTCACAGTCGGTGGGATTGTAAAATTAGGCAACTATGGAAGGCAGTATGTTGCTTTCTCAAAAAGTTAAAAACAGAAATACCATTTGACCCAGCAATTCCACTACTGGGAATATATCCTAAAGAAACCAGAAATGCCACCTAAACAGATATATGTACACTCTTGTTAATGAACACTGCATTGTTCACAATAGCAAAGAAATGGAAGCAACGCAAGTGTCCATCAAAAAATGAAAAGAGAAGCTGTGGTATATTCACACAATGGAATATTATACAACACTTAAAAGCAAAGGACTTATAAAATATTGTACAAAATGGGTCACTCTGGAGGACATTATGCTCAGTGAAATATCTCAGTCACAAAAGGACAAATACTACATAATACCACTATAAAAAAAGGACTCACACAGGGGTTGGGGAAAACTAAGGAAAAAGGGGGATAAATAATGAATACCACATTGAAATAGTTGAGGGAAAGAACAGTCTAAGTGAAATAGATGACTGGATATTATTTATATGACAATGATCCAGAATGAGGGATGTGTAGCAAGGTGGGCTGGGGAGTAGGGACAAGGGGAGGAAATTGTGCAACAATGAAAGAAAGTTTTTAAAGAGAAAAATAAATTGGGGGTAGGGATAGGAAGGAAAATATGCAATAATAAATGAGTGGTCATCAAAGTTTTCAGTAAACTTTCACTAAAATAGCATTTTTTTAAAAAGCATAAAAAAGAACATAAATAAATATATGATTAGCTAATTCTGAGAAGAATGGGAATCCCAGAATACTTGATCATGCTAATGTGAAACCTATACTTGGACCAGGAAGCAGTTGTCAGATCAGAGCAAGGAAACACCCCACGGTTCAAAATTAGGAACAGTATACCAGGAATATGTCCTATTTCCATACCTTTTCAATCTATATGCAGATTATCCCAAAGGCTGAGCTCTATGAGGAGAAATGTGGCATCAGGATTGGAAGAAGATTCATTAA
Organism: Elephantulus edwardii; assembly: GCF_000299155.1. Lineage (NCBI taxonomy): Eukaryota > Metazoa > Chordata > Mammalia > Macroscelidea > Macroscelididae > Elephantulus > Elephantulus edwardii. The sequence continues at coordinate 1,930,691 of NW_006399887.1, forward strand.
CAATCTGTGTTATGCAGATGACACAACCCTATTTGCTGAAACTGAGGAGGACCAGAAGTGCTTGCTACAGAAGGTCAAGGACTGAAGCTTTCAATATTGATTGAGGCTCAAAATGAAGAAAGCAAACATCCTCACCCCTGGGCTGATTGGCAGCATCGTGATAGATGGTGAACTGTTTGAGATTGTAAACAGCTTAAGTTTGCTTGGCTCCACAGTCAACACTCTTGGCACCAGCAGCCAGGAAATTAAAAGGCATATTGCGAGGGGAAAGTCTTCTGTAAGAGATCTCTCCAAAGTACTGAAGAGCAATGATGTCAGTCTGGAGACTAAGGTACATCTGATACAGGACATGGTCTTTGCAATCACTTGCTATGTATCAGAGAGCTGGGCAATGGCTAAGGATGATAGAAGGAGAATTGATGCCTTTGAGCTGTGATGTTGGAGAAGAGTTGAATATACCATGGACTGCTAAGAAAATTAACAGGTTCAGCCTTGAGAGGGCTAAACAAAGCTGCTCCTTGGAGGCAAGGATTCTGAAGCTTCATCTGACATACTTTGGACATGTTGCAAGGAGGCACCTGTTCTTGGCAAGGGACATCATGCTTGTAGGGTGAGAGACACCACAGGAGAGGAAGACCCTCGATGAGATGGATTGTTTCAGTGAATGGGGGTAGGTGTGCCAGAGACCGTGAGATTGGTACAGGATAGAGCAGCTCACAGGCGACTTGACAGCACATAACAACAACAAGTATTATTTGCATGAAAACTGTCCGGAATAAGAGGTGTGTAGCAAAGTGGACTGGAATGGGGGTGAGGGAGGAAATTGTGCAACAATGAAAGAATCTTTTAAAAGAGAAAAGCCAGCTGGGGCAGGGTGGGGGTTAGGGAGGAAAATCTGTAACAATGAATGAATGGAAATCTAAGTTTTCTGTAAACTTTCCTGAAAACATAAATTAAAAATAAAATTATAAAATGTAAAATAAAAAGAAAATGTTATAGAACATAGGTCTACCATGTAACATATGGCATTACCATTAATTTAATAGGTGTTCAGGGCTTTTTTGTTGTTTTTTCTCTCTTCACCCTTCCCTGAAAACCAGTTATTGATATAAAACTATTTCTATCTATTGTACAAGAGACAAAGGCAAAATGCCTTTAAGATTACCCTAGATCCAACCAAAATTAAGACACAGACCCTAGCATTTACAATCTTTAAAAAAAGGCATCAAACTGGCTGGAGTTTGAGTTTCTTTATCTTTGGCAATGGAAGTAATACTTTCAAGAGATGATTGAAGATTAAATAAGATAAAATGTGTCAAGAGCATTTCTAAAAGTAGGAGAAGGAAGCAGAAATGAAGGTCTGAGCACCAATTATATGATGCTGTGGCTTCATTGTGAAGCTAACACAACCCCATGAGGCATTGTTCGCTGATTTTTCTTCTTGGAAGCTATTTCAAGTGAAAATGAGTTTATATTTTAAAATTTCCTAGAAAATCCTGGGTGGGGTTCCCCCCTACTTTTGAAGCAGCTATCTTAGGGTTCTCTTAAAAGAACTAAGAATTTTCTAATTATGTCAATGTTCAAACTCAGTGTTTCAATTTTAATTTCATTTAGCAATGACTTTCCCCCCCCTTATCCAAAGTAAAGAGAAAATGCATTAATTTTTAAAATTCTTTCTAACTTCTGAGATTTCTTGAGACATGCCTATTAGGTTAGCATTAATAAACAAACCTCTCACTCTGTGTGTGTGTGCCCCTTTTCTCCTTTCTCTAGCACAACTATAATATACTTACACTAAAGCTTTCAGGTTTTACCCAGAACCCATTATTTCATGAAAATCATACCTGTCTAGGGAATTAACGTACCTGAATAAAAATGTATTCATTCATTACACATGCTCTTCTCTGAATCAGAGATTTTCACCACACTTCTTCATTGAACTAATCAAGTCCTAATAAAACTGCATTAAATTTGATCTCAGAAGGTGTAATTTTCCAATTCAAGCTAAACAATGCATGACCTCTGTGGTGACTTCCATAAATATAGCATTGCTTCAATTATTCCATTTATCAGGGGATTGACAGGAAGAATCACCATCTCACTTGGACAATGGCTTCTGTGTTTTGTCAGACTCTTCCTTTCTCCTTGTCTTTCCTAGCCTGTCTCAATGAATACAATGTCTTTTTAACATCCTTCCTCGCTGGGCAGTACTGGAGACCCCATCCATCTCCAGAAGTCAGTGGCTGCAGAGCAGCCGAGCATCTCATTATCTCAAAGCAAAGAATTCTGGGAGAGTGGTGAAGGCTGGCAGCAATAGACAATGGGAGAGGGAAGGGGAAGAAAATGAGCAGTGAAAAAAAGTATATTCACCTTCTAGGTGATGATAATGTGGTATGGAAGTTACGTCTTTCTGTTCTAGAAAGGAAAGAGATATAGGTTGTTGAGAATCTATTAAGTAAGCAGATTCTAGACACTGTAATTGGTTATAGCTGCCTCAGTACCACCCCCCAACACTCACACCTAAACCCCAGTTGAAGCTATCAAGTCATGTAGATAAGAAGAAAGTAATGAATCCAGGCATTTAAGAAAAAAACAAACTGGTTCTAAAATAAAAAAAAAGAAACTTAAAACACACACACCCAAACATGTATCCAATTCCCACTATTGCATCCATATAAAAAATATAGTTTCATCCAATCAATCTGAATGCATGCATTTTACTTTGTTGTACTGCCTTAGCCAACATAGATTAAAGCGATCATCTAACATTTTAGGGGTCACAAACCCTGTTAATGATTTAAAATAACAATTCAAAGGTCTGAGGTACATCCATATACACATCCACTTTGAAACCAAATTACCTGCTGGTTGAATCAGTTGTGACTTAAAGTCACCCTAGGTGTTCCACAGAGCTGCTCCATGGAATTTTTCTGGCTGCCTTCCTTATCAGTTGATCTTCTTGGCAGACCACCAGGCCTTTCTTCAGGGGTACCATTGAGTGGATTTGAGTCAACCATTTGTGCTGACCAACAGAAAGCCAAACAAATTGTCATCAAGTAGATACTGACTGACAATGACATGACAAAAGGGGGTAGAATGCCCTGTTATTTCCAAGGCTGTCATATTGCCTGGGTCAGTTCCAACGCAAAGAAGGTACTCAATAACAATAGTCTTTATAGAAGCACACTACCATGTTCTGAGAGTGGCTGATGGGTTCAAACTGCTAGCTTTTTGGTTTAGCAACAAAGTGTTTAATTACTATGTCACAAAGGTCCCTTATGTCCACCCTTGTTGTTCTTGTTGTTGATTGCCATCGAGTCAAGTGTGACTCTTAGCGACTCTGTGAAGAAAAGACCTAATGTCTTTCCCTAACTATCGTCATTTCTCCAAGTTTATAGTTTCCAGAGGCATGTGGTTTAGGAAGTGGTTGACACTCCAACTTCCAAAGCTTTTTACAGGTGGGAGTGCCACCAAACACTATCCACGTTGGGAAACCATTCTGGTATTTGATACCCCAGTGGTACAAGGTTCAGCATCACAGCAATCGAGGTTACTTCATACTGCACATTGACAAAGAGTGACATACAAAGTGGAAGAGTGTTCTTCCAGATATAACAGCACTAGTTTCACTTAGCAGTGGTTAAGTGTCGTCAAGTCGAGTTCGACTGAAAGTAAGTTTTGCACAAAAGACCTAAACTCTGTTCTATAACTAACATCATTTCTGTATAGAACTCTGTTCTAGAACTACCATCATTTCTGTACATTTATAGAATTTAGAGAGTTTAGAGAGTTTAAAGAGTCTGTGGAGTTTCCAGAGGCATCTCGTTTAGGAAGTGGATGCCACTCCTGCTTCACAGCATAAAGCAGTCCGGAGCTCATCCAGACACTATACATAATGGGTAGCCGTTATGGTATTTGACAAGACTGTGGAACAGTGAGCAGCATCACAGCAACACCACATTATTCAGTTCAGCAAATAGACAAAAGGTTGCTGTGCCATCCCAGAAATATTCATTTGAAAAAGCTAATGCCTTTGAGCAGACTTCTACTCTAGGCAAAGGCTCGAGGACACCCGCTCTTGGTAGGGGGGGGGGCGGGGAGAGCAGTGCTACACATCAAGCACAACCCCCCAAAAAAAAACCACAACCCCCAAAACTTCCTTTTACTTGCCCATCAGGACCACCATCCACAAGCAGCAAAAAGCCACAAACTCCCAGAATGGAGTCTCCAGGACCCTGCCAGTGGTCCCCTCCCCTCTCCTCCCTCGGTGCAGTTTTAAAGCCTTTGAGCAGACTTCCACCCTAGGCAAAGGCTCAAGGACACCAGCCAGCTCTTGGGGGGAAAGAGCACTACTACACATCAAACACAACACCAAAATAATTGTTTATTCACTGTCACTAAGGTCCCTTATATCCACCCTTACCTCCCTCAATTAAAAATGCCTAGTTTAGACACTCCTGGATGATACCCTTGATATCCTCCCACAACTCATCTGGCTTTTGTTCATTACTGTTCAAAGCCTCAAATCTGTTCCTGACATGGTTCTGAAATTCAGGTGGGATAGACTCAAGGTCATATTTTGGTTGCCTCGGATTTGGTTTAATTTTCCTCAGCTTTAGC
>NW_006399887.1:1937222-1947245 GCF_000299155.1 Elephantulus edwardii
CCCTCTATGAGGTGGATTGATTCAGTGACTGGGATAATTGGGATGGGAGTGTCAGAGTCAGTGCAATTGGCACAGGACAGAGCGGAGTTTAGGGCTGTTGTACATAGGGTCGTTATGAGTCACAGGCGACTCGATGGCACATAACAACAACAACAACAACAGTTTAGACACTCGTCTCAACTTACAAGCATTTCTTTCTTGAAATCCAAGGTCTTTGGAGAGTTGTTGTTGCTGTTTACCGTAGAGTCAGAACCACCTCATAGCTGACCCTCCAGTGGGTTTTCAGAGGCAGTTAATCACACGGGAGGAGATTGCCCATCCTTCTCCCATGGACTAGCTGGTGGATTAGAACTGCATACCTTCAGGATTGCAGCACAGTGTCAGTTTTGTTAGTGAGAGATTGATTAGTTCTAATCTGTTAGCTTCTCAAGTCTAGCTGATGTCTGAGCCCATGCTGAAAATTGTGTTTGAGCAAAACAGGAAGTGACGCCTTGTGAACAAAAGAGAGTGGATTGGAAGAGAAATTCTCGTTCTGAAAGCATCAGCAAGGCAGTTTATAAAAGCATTGGACATTGTACAAGAAATGAGATGTGTTCTTTGGAGAAGCAGCATCTCTTTTCAAACTTTGTTGACTTCCATTTTTCAAAACTGGGTACCAATCTAACTGTTTTTTCTACAGTCACCACCCCATAGACCATGGCGTCTACCAAGCCAACAATGTCCCTCTATCTAATCTATCCAGTTTGCTTCATCCTCTCAGCCCTTGACTTTGCCAAATTAAAAAAAAACAGCACCTCCCACCAGCCTGAGAAGACTTGCTGTTCCTACAACAGATGCCACAGGCTGCCCAGTTTATCTTAAAAGTCTGACTGTGAGAAACCCCAAAAAACATGCTAAACATCTTCTATGGAGTTGTTTCTTATTCATAATAGCCCTGTGAATGCCAGAGTCATGATATTTTTGGAAGTAGATTGGCAGACCTTTCTTCCAAGGGGTCTTTGAGTGGATTTGAACCACCAACTTTTAGAGTAGCACCAACCTATTTTACCAACCACTGTTACCTCCCAGGGACTCTTTGAGCCTCCACAATGGTGTTCTTTTTATTCTTCAACATTACTACCACTTTTTTCTGGCTTGGAAGCTCTAGAAATGCAGCCTTAGTATGTTCCACACCTTCCTTTATGCTTGGGGAAACATTTTTCAATTCACAGACAAGGTAAGTAAAAGCAAGTCACCCAAGGTCGCCGAGCTGTAAATGGTACACAAACTCAACACACTGCTGTCAAGTTGGAGCGTATCCATAGCTGGCCCATCCTCGGCCCAACTTTCTTTCATGGAGCTGCTGATGGAGCCAAACGACAGAGTAGTATTGTCTTTGAATTAGCAGTGCAACTCCCCACAAGCCTCACCTCTAGAGCTCCTAGTAAGTGGTAGAACATGAAAACAAACCCAAGAAGACTGGCTCTGAATCTGTACTGCAAGTCATTGTGCTATGCTGGTTTATAGGCATATCTCGTTTTGTGACACTTTGAGATATTGTGTTGTGATTTTTTTTCTCTTACAAACTGAAGGTTTGTGGCAGTCCTGTGTCAAGCCATTCTATCAAAACCATTTCCCCCCAATATTATGTGGTCACTTCATACCTCTATGTTACATTTTGGTGTATCTCGTCATATTTCAAACTTTTTAATAATGCTATTGTTGTTGTCAATTTGTTGTACTGAGGTAACTTTGGGTTGCTATGATGCTGAACGCTGTGCCACTAGTGTGTCAAATGCCCCAATGGTTACCAGTTGGCCATAGTGGACAGTGGTGGAGGTCCCAGATTAAGACAAGGTTGGAAACAGGAGTGGCATCTGCTTCCTAAACAACACACCTCTGGAAATTCTATGAATTTAGAGAAACAGCGATAGTTATGGAACAGGATTTAGGTCTTCTGTTCATAGTGTCGCTATGAGTCATGCTTGACTCGACGACATTTAACAACAACAACAACAACAACAACATAGTTGTTGTTAGGTGTCATTGAGGCAGCTATGATTCATAATGATCTTTTGGGCAACTGATCTGAATTTTGCCCTGTCCTGAATCATTGTCATGATTTCTGATTTGCTCATGCCCATTGCTACAGTCACTATCTCTTTCTCTGACCTTCCACCTTTGCCAGCATGTTTCTTTTCCCAAGGACTGGCTCCACACACCTGACATCATGCCCAAAATATGTGAGATGAAGTTTCACCATCCTTGCTTCTAAAGAGCAGCCTGTTTGCACTTCCTTTAAGACAGACTTATTTGTTCTTTTGGTAGTCCATAGCTATTCATTACTCTTTTCCAAAACCACCATTCAAAGGCATCAGTTTTTCTTCTGTCATCTTTATTCACTATCCAACTTTCAGATGCACAGGAAGCAATTAAAAATACTGTGGCTTGGATCAGGTGCTCCTTAATCTTTATACTGACATCCTTGCTCTTTAGCTCTTTGGAGAAATCCTGGGCAACAGATTTTCCCAGTGCAACATATTTGATTTCTTGACTGCTGTTAACGATGGATTTTGAATATAGATCCAAGTGAAATGAAATAATTGACAAAGTTAATCTTTTCTCCAACTATCATGATCTAATCTATTGATCCAGTGGTAAGAATTTGTTTGTATTCTTAATGTTGAAGTATAATTTACGTTGAAGGTTGTTGTTTTTATGTGCTATCAAGTCAAATGCAATTCAAGTGACTCTATATATAATAGCTCTGAACCCTGCCCTATCCTAAGCCAATCTCACTATCTCTGACACACCTACCTTCATTACCCCAGTTACTGTGTCATTCCATCTCATCTGGGTTATTCCTATCCTGTGCTGTCCTTTCACATTTCTAAGCATAATATTCTTCTTTGGGTATATTGCCAAAGGATGTGAGACAGAGTCTCAAAATCTGTGCCTATAAGGAGCAACTTGATTTCACCTCTCCAAGACAGACCTGTAGTTCCTTTGGTAGTTCATGGTATGTTTAATACTCTTCTCCAGCACCACAACTGAAAGACATAAATTCTTCTTCTATCATCTTTGATCATTCTCCAGCTCTCTGGTGCATACCAAGTAATTGCAAAGACCATGGCCTGGATCAAACGCAATTTGGTCTCTAGACAAACATCATTGCTCTTCATCACTCTGGAAAGGTCTCTAACAGCAGACTTTTCTAATGCAATTAGTCTTTTGATTTCCTGACTGCTGGTGACAAGAGTATTGATTATGGAACTGAGCAAGCTGAAATTGTTAACAACCTTAATCTCTTGACCATCTATTATGATGCTGCCAATTGGCTCAGTGGTGAGAATTTTTGTCTTCTTGATATTCAGCTTTAATTCATATTGAAGACTACAGACCTTGACTTTCTTCAGTGAATGTTTCAAGCCTTCCTCATTTTTGGCAAACAAGGTTGTGTCACCTACATAATGCAGCTATTTCTTCAATTCTAATGCCACATTCCTCCTCACAATGCCCAGCTTTCCAAGTTATCTGTTCTGCATATAGATTAAAAAGGTATGGAGATATGGTGCATTCTTGATTCACTCCTTTCCTGATTTTGAACCATGCAGTGTTTTCTTGCTCAGTTCTGACAATTGCCTTCTAGTCCAAGTGTAGGTTTCACATGAGCACAACTAGGTGTTCTCTAACTCCCATTCTTCTCAAGGTTAGTTACACACAGTCAAATGTGTTTGCATAATCAATGAAATGCAAATGACATTACTCTGGTATGCTCTACTTTCGGCCAATATACGTTGACATTGGCAATGATATCTCTAGTGTCATGGCCTCTTCTATGCTCAGTTAGTATTTCTGGTAGTTTTCTGTTGATGTACTGTTCCAGTTGTTTTTGGATGATCTTCATGATCTTCAGTAGGATTTTTCTTGCGTGTGTGATATTAGTGATATCTTTGATCTTTATAATGATCTTTATACAATTAATGGATTACTCGACTAACTCATTGTCCTTAAGTTGGTTTGTGACTCATTGCAGTCCCCTATTGCATAGGGTTTCCGAGGCTGCAAATCATAGAAGAGGAAATCTCTTTTTCCCTCAGAAAAGGAGGAAGTCTCCTTTTCCCTCCCCTGCTGGTGGATTGAACCACCAGAGACAAGTTGGCAGCACCACTGAAGCCTATGGGATAGCAGTGACTATAATACCGTGTATAATACAAATTTCATGTGTGCTTGAAAACCAAAAAGCTCATGTAATCTGTTTCATGGCTAGCTTTGCTCTATCAGGGTGAACTGAAAGGGAATTTCTCAGTTATTTCTGAAGTCTGCTGATATCGATTTCCACAGAGAACTGTTTGTTTCCTCCCACCTCAATACACACTCCAAGCCCTTCAATATGGAAATGGCATACTTTTCTAGCACCCATAGTCACACCTAGCATAATGCTTTGGGGTCAGGGCAAATCTGTTCTTTCTGTCCATCACTAATTGCTATATAAACAGGTTTCTCAATTATGGGATTGTTGTGTTGTTAGATAGATACCATGGAACCGACTCTGGCTCTATGGACCTTTGGTCTCTTTGTTAAACAGACCAGAGAGTCAAGATTAGGGCTACATTTGGGCCTAAGGACGAGAAGGGCTCAAAGGGAGACAGTTTTCTTCTAGGGAACATGCCTTGAAAGACTGCCATTGTTTGATGGTCAAAACTGTACTACTTGCTGACTTCTCCTTCCAGAACCTTCTCCTTTCAGGAGTCCAGGGCTCGTCACTGTGGTTCATGGTGGATGCCCCCTCAGACTGTTCTCATTTTCAAGACAAGCCTCATCCTCAGCAAGAGAAGGCAAACTTTACTGCTTGGTCCCTAAGCTTTGTAATGGACGGAAGAAGATGGAAAGAAGCTCAAACAATATTCTTGAGGAAAATCGCAGGATGCCCTGAAGAATTGGAAGAGGAAGAGATATGCTGAGAGGCAGTTTTAGCATAATGATCCTGGACAGGTTTTAGTACCAATTTTGCACATAAGAGCCTCGTGCCTTTTAGATGTCATCAACCACCAATATTTCTTTCTTTTCCAGCCTCTCTGAATCACTCTGCTAGTACTGGAGGCTAAACTTCCCCCACAGAGCCCACAAAGTAGTAGACAAAGTGACCAGCCTAGCTCACATGCCTCAGAGTTATCCAGGACCCATTTTCAATTAACTTGGTCTTTGAAATATATACATACCTGCCCTATGCCTCATTCCCTCAGATCTTTGTAGATGACTGGCTTGTTGTTCTCTGATAAGCTAAAAAACAAACCAGAGGAAAACATAGATGAGTTAATATATTCCTCGTTATAAAGATAGATAGATTATATATATATAAAATTATCACAGACAAATGGCTCGACACTACCACTACACATTCCCTCAAGCTACCCTCTCATGCTCCTCTCCTTGTTCTAAACTCCTCAGCATTTTCTACTCAACACAAAACTCACCTCCTCCATTAAGCCTTCCTTGATTGAGAATGACCACGCTCATGTCTCTCTCCACTTACCACCTCAATTGCTAGGACAGAATTCTGTAGCAGGAAACAGAACCAGACTCAGAACAAAGGAGAATGGAATGTTGGGGCAGAGTGATGTCATAGGAGAGCTTGGCACACCTACATGTCTCCTTGTGGGAATGAAGACGTGGTAGCCAGCATTCAGCAAGTCTTTTTTTTGGGGAGTGGGTATGGGCTTTCCCACATTTCCACAGAAGAGCTCCCCCATCTTCTGAGAGACTGTTCAGCCAGCATCCATCAAATAGAGTTCTGAGAGAGGTCCCCGTCAGGGTGGCTTCCACTTTCAGTGAGCATGTGATCTCAGCCTGTTACCTTGCCACCCCCTCTGGATTTTGCTGTTGTTATTGTTAAGTGCCATTGAGTCATAGGCGACACATAGCAACCCTATGAACGGAAGTCCTCAACACTTGTGTGACTTTCATCCTTTCTTCAGGTTCATAGAGTTTCCACAGGCAAGCTATTTTGGTAGTGGATGCCATTCCTGCTTTTAAAGCTTGCTGTAATCAAGGAGATCCACCAAACACTGTCTACCATGCATGACCATTATCACATTTGACATGTCAGTGTCACAGTCTTCAGCTTCACAGCAACCACAAGTTACCTCTGTACAGCAAGTGGACACACGGAGGCTATACGACCTAGAAAAATGTTTGACAAAAAAACCCAAAACAAAACAATGAAAAACAAGCCTGAGGGCCATGGATTAAAGTTAGCCACTTGGGGCTAAACATCATTCTCAGTCTATGGGCCTAGAAGCTACTAGGCATCATGGCTTTCATCTTGCAGAAAAAGCTAACCAAAGAGAAATGGATAGATAGAAATACTGGTCTATTTGTACACTCATTTAGTCATGAAATAACGTTTGTTTGTCAAGTGATTTTTATGTGTAAGACACTGTGTTAGGCTCTAGGAATAAAATGTTCAAAGAGAGCAGACCCAGTTACTGTCCACTTAGAACTAATGAGCTTGCAATAAGGTGATGGTGATATTGTTAGAAATTGGATTGATTACAACTCATAGTGGCTCGGTGTACAACAGAATGATGCATGACCCAGTCCGGCAAAATCATCACAGTTGTCACTGTTTGAATCTATTGTTGCAGGCACTGTGTCCGTTCATCTTGTGGCAAGTTGCCCTTATTTTGTTTACCCTGTACTTGAACCATGCGAGTTCTGGTAACATAATCCATACCAAGTTGCTCTGTTTACCTAAAGGCTGTTCAAATCCACCAGTGGCTGGTTCCTCAAGAGAAAGATGCATTATATCCCCTATTGTGGTTTACAGTTTCAGAAGCTCAAGGGAAGGTGACTGTGAGTTGTACAGATTAGTGAGTTTGAGTTTTAAGTTCTTAAAGAGCATGATGTTCTTCTCTAGGGATTCATCTCTCCTTTGATAATATGCCAAAGTAAGTGAAATGAGGTCTTGCCAGCCTCACTTCTAAGAAATAGTCTGGCTATATTTTTTTCTAAGATAAATCTGTTCATTCCTCTAGCAGAAGAAACACTGTTTAAATAACAATATAGAATGATCCAGAAAGCATCAAGTGAAGATGGAAGGAGTACACAGAGTAACTGTACCAAAAAGAATTGGATGACACAGAAGAATTTTGTGAAATAATGATGGTTAAGAGACAGTGGTGATGAAGGCGAAAGTTTAAGCAGCTCTGCAGAAATTAGTAAAAAAAACAAGACCCCAGGATTTAATAGAATACCAATTGACATATTTTAACAAACAGATGCAGCCCGGAAGTACTCACCAGTTAGTGCCAAGAAATCTGGAGGACAGCTACCTGGCCAACTGACTGGAAGAGATCCATATTTATTTCTATTTTTAAAAAGTGATCTGACAGTGTAGAAATTATTTAACAATTTCACTAATATCAAATGCAAGCAAAAGCTTGTGCAAGAACATTCAAAAATGACTAGAACAGTACATTAATAATGAACTACCAGATGTACAAGCCAGGTTTAGAAGAAGCCATGGTACTAGGGACATCATCGCCAATGTTAGATGGATCTTGGCTGAAAGTAGTACCAGAAGATTGTCTAACTGTGTTTCATTGACTATGCAAAGGCATTTGACTGTGTAGATCCCAACAAATCATGGGTACCTTGGGAAGAATGGAAATCCCAGAACACTTTATTGTGTTCATATGAAACCTATACTAGGTTGGACCAGAAGGCAGTCATCAGAACAGAGCAAGAATTGATGCCTTTGAGTTATGGTGCTAGAGAAGGATGTTGAACATAGCTTAGACTGCCAAAAGAAATAACAGGTCTGTCCTAGAAAGAGTGAAACTAAGCAAGGATTTTGAGGCTTTATCTCAGATACTTGGGGTATGTTGCCAACTGGGACAAGTACTTAGAGAAGGATATTATGCTTGGAAGGATGGAGGGACAGTGCAGGAGAGGAAGATCCCGACTGACATGAATTGACATAGCAACTAGGGTAATGAAGGTAGAGACAGTCAGATTGGCTCAGACTAGAGCAGAGTTCAGAGCTATTGTATATTATACTATGAGTTGTAATTTAGTCAATGACACACAACAACAATAGATATCCACTACTGTTCTCCAAAGTACTAAACAAATAATGATTTAAAATAATTTTAAATGCTAATGTTATGTCTAATTCAAGCCATGGTCTTTTTATGTATCTGAGAGTTGGACAATGAATAAGAATGACAGAAGAAGAATCAATGCCTTTGATCTGTGGTGTTAGATAAGAGTACTGAATATCTCATGGACTGCAAACACCCCCCCAAAAACAAAACAAACCAAACCCAAAAAACCACCAAGTATGTCTTGGATGAAGTGTAATCAGAGTGCTCTTTAGAGGCAAGAATGATGAAACATCGTCCTACATACTTTGGGCATGTTGTTAGAAGTGGTCATTCCTTGGAAAGAGACATATACTTGAAAAAGTGGAGATTCAGCAAAAGAGAGGAAGATCTTCAATAAGATGAGTTGATATAGTGACATCAGCAATGGACTCAAGTATGTCAGGGATGATGAGGATGGCACAGGATAGGACAGAGTTTAGATCCATTGCTCATCATAGTGCACTGTGAGTTGTACTCAACTTGATAGCCCCCAATAATAACAACTGTTGAGTCCAGTCTGACTCACAGTAAGCCTCTATCAGGTTTCTGAGGCTATCAATCTTTGTAGAAGATTTCCCATCTTTTTACTTCAGAACTGCTGGAGGACTCAAACTCTCAACCTTTCTGTTGTAGTAGTAGATCAACAAACAATACATGGTGCGACCAAGGCTCCTTATAATAAATAAAGAGTACATAATTTTTTCCCTCCCCCGTGCCATCATGTTGGAACTGAGTGATGGCCACCATGATTTTGAAGGCTATAAATTACACTAGTGGAGACTGTCCATTTGTATTTCATCTAGCAGCTAGTGGGTTTGAACAGGCTGAGATACACCCTCATTGGGTAACAGCATAACTTCCTGCCAACTAGGTCACTAGTTGTTGTTCTGTGCCATCGAGTTACCTGCGATTTGATCTATCCTGTGCCACTTTTATTTCTTCTGACACACCTACCCCCAGTCACTGAATCAATCCATTGTCTCTCCACTCTCCCAAGCATTACATTACATTACTCTCCAAGAATTGGTCCCTCCTTGCTACATGTCCAAAGTATGTCAGATGAAGCTTTAGAATCCTTGTTTCCAAGGAGCAGCCTGGTTTAACCCTCTCCAGGATGAACCTCTTAGTTCTTTTACCAGTCCATGGTATAGTCAATACTCTTCTCCAACACCACAGCTCAAAGGCATCAATTCTCCTTCTATCAACCCTAGTCATTGTCCAGCTTTCTGATGCAAATCAAGTGATTGCAAAGACCATGACCTGTATAAGGAGCACTGGAAGAGATCTATATTTGTTACAATTTCAAAGAAAGATGATCCAACAGTATGAAAATTATCAAACAATATCATTAATATCAGATGTAAGCAAGAATCTGCTTAAAATTATGCAAAAACAATGAAAAGCACATCAACAGAAAACTGCCAGAAGTGCAGGCTGTGTTTAGGAGAGGATGTGGTACTAGGGATATTGTAGCTAATGTTAGATAGATGTTGGCTGAAAGCAGGGAATACCAGAGGAATGCCTATCTGTGTTTTATTGACTATGCAAAGGTGTTTGACTATGTGGATCACAACAAACTGTGGCTAATTCTGAGAAGGATGGAAATCCATGAACACTTGGTTGTGCTTATGTGAAACCTATACGTGGACCAGGAGACAATCATCAGAACAAAGCAAGGGAACACCACATGGTTCAAAATTGGGAAGGGTGTATACCAGGGATGTGTCTATCTTGATATCTTTTCAATCTATATGCAGAACAGATCATCTGGGAGGCTGGACTGTATGAGGCGGAATGTGACATCAGGATTGGAGGAAGATTCATCAACAATCTGCATTACGCACATGATACAACCCTGCTTGCTGAAACTAAGGAGGACCTTAAGTGCTTGCTGAAG
>NW_006399887.1:1949645-1951261 GCF_000299155.1 Elephantulus edwardii
TGACCTTTCAACAAGTTTTCAGAGGCTGTAAATCACATGGGAGGAGATTGTCCATTCTTCTTCAACAGAGCAGCTGGTGGCTTTGAATCTAGACCTTTTCGGTTGTCAGTGTTGCTCTTTACCACCAGAGCTTACTAATGTTATATTGTTATTGTGTACTGTTGATTCAGAGGCAACTCGTAGTCAACCCTCCAGTGGCTTTTCAAAGGTAGGAAATCAGAGGGAGATTTCCCATCTTTCTTTGACAGACGAGCTAGTGGATTCTAACTGCCTACTTTTGCATTGACAGCACAATTCCTTACAACTAAGTCACCAGAGTTACCTAATGTTACTTACTATTTTGTAGCAACAAACAAATTTACAAAACTCCATGTTTCTGAGTCTGGGCCATTGCCATGAACCCCACTGCTTCTGACACCAACTGAAAAGGGAGCAAAGACAACTTGGGGACTGCTGAATCCAATCACAATTAACTCACAAAAGGGGTCTGTCCCCATCAATAACATCCACAGTACCAAACAAATGGCTACAAGATCAGGCATGGCTCCTATGCTCCTGTACCTACTGTACCAAATCACTGGGTTTGATGTTCTTTGCAAATTGATTCACAGACTTTACTCACAGTTGTGGGGTTTAGTATGAGAGATAGGTTGAGAAAGTAGGGGAGACAAAGGATATCATCACACAATGAAACATCTAGGTTTAGTCCAGCAGTCCAAAAGTAAGAATCCTCTGGTTTCCTCAATTGTCCAGCAAGCTTTGTTTCATAGCAGTCACATACCTTTCTTCAATCATCCAGCAAGTAGAATTTTTAACTCGGGCATTGTATCCAGGGCTCCATCAGGCTATGCCTTGCCACAGTCACTTCAAATCTAGCCAACTCTACTTCTTATGTTTTCCTCACAGCTGTTGATGTAGAAGATCCTGATCAACAGTGAACCATGTGTCTGCCGTTGAGGCAGCTGGAGACCACACCCTCAGAAAGGGCTACATTAATGGCTAGAAACTTCACTTGCAAAAGTCCTGACACTACAAAATTCTATTCGGTGTGATTGAGATATATATATATATATGAAATATATTGCTGATACAAATTATATTCAGTGTGCTGTATATATCTTGCTGATACAAATTCTTCAAAGCTGGTTGGCAGTCACACACCCTGTGTTGTAAAAGTGGTAGGGAAGTATTTTCATGTTTTTCTTATGGGTTGAATTTTCATAATGTTGAGGTGGTTTTACAAGTATCAGGACCCATGGTGGTGTAGCAGTTAAGCGCTTGGCTCCTAATTGAAATGTCAGGATCTGAGCCCTCTGGCCACTCTGGGAGGAAGAGGAGGCCATCTGATTGATAGTTTGGGAGGCCTGACAGGAAGTTCTGCTCTGTCCCAAAGAGTTGCTGTGATGTGGAGTTGACACTGTGGGTTGTCTCCAGACCTGCTCCAGCAGGTACTCTATGTGTGTCCATGCAGACATGATCTCCACTGGCTCTCAGGGCCTGGCCCTCTTCGGAAGCTCATCTGGGTACACTCAACTGCCAACCCTTTTGATTAGCAGCTGAGCTTGAGAGCTGTTGGCAAGGCTATGGTTTCCTCGGGTAAGTACAAGATATGAAAT
>NW_006399887.1:1953389-1970390 GCF_000299155.1 Elephantulus edwardii
GTGGATTGATTCACTGATTGGGATAATTGGGATGGGAGTGTCAGAGACAGTGTGATTGGCACAGGACAGAGCGGAGTTTAAGGCTGTTGTACATAGGGTCGCTATGAGTCGCAGGCGACTCGACGGCACATAACAACAAATAACAACAAACATTTTAATTATGAATGTTTTGCATGTCTTTTGGTGTATTACCAGTGCTTGCCATCCTTAGATTTGTAGATATCTGCTTGCTGCTTTCCTCAACTTTTTAGATATGTGTGAAGAACGTACTTTGTGTGAAAAGCGTGATCGATCTGTCATTGGCTAGATAATGCACTCAGCCTTTGCCCTTTCCCCCCTTTATTTTCCTAAAGGTCATAGAACTCTGCTTTTAAAATTACTTCAATGCTTGTTTTTGTGGGTGTGTTTTTTTTAAATTTTTTAAAAATTTTTCCAGGTGAAGTATATTTGACTCTCTCTCTCTCTATATCTATCTATCTATCTATCTATCTATCTATCTATCTATCTATCTATATCTCCTTTTGTACCTGATATTTTAAACACTCTTTATTGAGACATAATTTGCATGGTAACAACACAATGTTTAAATAATTTGATAACTTTTCACAAATGCAAAGCTCTGCATAGCCACCACCAGCACCCCTGCCCCACAATGTAGAGCATCTGTATTTGCCCCAAAGTCCCCTGCGTCCTTGGGAGACACTTCTTGGTCTTTTGTTGCTGTGATCAACCATTCATTTTAGAAGGACACAGGAATGGCATTGTCACAATTTGAATGTTGGTCTCTGACATAGGCTCAATTTACTTGATAGTTCCTTGTGTGGTTGGCATCTAGTTAGTCATCCATTCCCTGATGCTGAGCTAAGAGGCACTCAGCTTGTTCTTACCTTGGGACAGTTAGGACAAAACGCGTGTTTTTGTTTCTCTTGCTGTCTATGCCGAGTAGAATTGGAGATGTATAGGACATACAAATTACCATTAAGAGAAGGGACCAGACAGCTCTCTGAAGTGGCCGTGCCATTTCATCTCTCCAGGTACAATTGTTGGTGTGCGTTCTGGTGGCCTAACAATCTCTCCAACATGTGACATAATGGTCCAGTTGTTTGTTAGCCATGGTACTGGAGTAGTCTTGGAGGGCATACTTTCTTTAATACGTTGACTCTTTAGAAGGGGTTTGCTTAATTTTTCAAGCATTTGAGAATTTTTGCGAGATCTTTTATTTTTATTGTTGTTGTTATGTGCCATCGAGTTGCCTGCGACTCATAGTTATACATAGACCCTACGTACAACACCTCTGAACCCTTCTCTATCCTGTGTCAACCTTACTGTCTCTGACACACCTACTCCCATTACCCCCATTACTGACCTAGTAAATCCATCTCATCGAAGGCCTTTCTCTCTTGTGCTGTCCCTCCACTCTTCCAAGCATGATGTCCCTCTCTAAGAACTGGTCCCTCCTTGCAACATACACAAAGATTGCCAGATGAAGCTTTAGAATCCTTGCCTCCAAGGAAAACCCTGGTTTTAATCCTCTCCAGAAAAAACCTGTTTGTTCTTATCAGAGTTCATGTTATATTTAATACTCTTCTCCAGCACCATGCTCAAAGACATCAATTCTCCTTCTGTTGTCCCTAGTCATTGTCCAGTTTTCTGATACATAGCAAGTAATTGCCAAGACCATGGCCTACATCAGACCTTAGTCTCCAGACTGACTTCATTGCTCTTCAGTATTTTGGAGAGGTCCCAGACAGCAGACTTTCCCAGTGCAGTTTACCTTTTGATTTGCTGGCTGCTGATACTAAGAGTGTTGATTGTGGAGCCAAGCAAACTGAAGCTGATAACATTCTCAATCTCTTCACCTCTTATTATTGATTTCTAATTTCATTTTTTTTCTTGTCAGAAAGACACACACTGTATGAATTACAGTCTCTTGGAAGCCTTCTGATTTGTTTTGTGCACTATAACTATTTATCACAGTGAATGTGTGGCTGTGACAGAAATGTGGATGTGACAGAATTGATCTATCATCTTATGCTTCGGTTTTTATCTTTTCTATCTGATTTCTATTCTTTTCCCTGCCTTCTTTTGGGTTGATTATTTTTTACAGATTCCATTTTATCTCCTTCATTGACTTATTATCTACATGCTAATAAGGACTTTAACAGTCTTGGGATTCTGTGTATGTAAAATACCTAGAGTAGGCAAAATCATTGAAGCAGAAGGCTGGCTAGTAGTTCTCCAGTCTAGCAAAAAAATGGGGAGTAACTGGGATGGACGGTAAATTTTCTTTTTGGGTGATGAAAATGGATAAATGCAATTGTGAGGATGGATGTGTTTCCCTGAGGACAGTAGAGCCATGTCAGTGCCCAGCATATGGAGGTCAACTTGCAAGTTATACTCAACAAAGTGTTATTACAGAAATATTATACAAGTAGTGTCAGTTTGGAAGCAGGAGTGACATCCATTTTCTAAACAACAGGCCTCTGGAAACTCTATGAACTTTGCTAAATGAAAATAGTTATAGAAAGGCTTCAGGCCTTTTGTTCATAGGGTCGCTATGAGTCACGCTCGACTAGATGACAGTCAACAACAACAACAGAAAGAATAAATTGCTAAAATTATACAAATTTCTTAATAACAGTAATAAAGTAGAACTACTATTTTGATAAATATATTAAAAACCTGCACAAGCCAAAAACTGTAAGGCAGGAACCTACCATCAGGGAAGGAAAACTCACTTATTTTCTACTAAAATGAGTGACTAAAAAAATGGTGAGATTGTACCCTGTAAAAAGGGGAAATCTTGGAAAATAAGGTGATCCTATAGAGTTCTGATTCTCACATATTTCACTGTGTCACAAAGAAACACTTGATAAGTTGAAATGCATTCTTTAAAAAAGATATGTTGCAAGCTTAACTACTAGAGCCTGTGCATATGAACTTGTTTAGGATCTTTGAAGATATTGTTAGTTATATAAAGTCAATTGAATAAATCTTAATCCCTTTCAAGAGGTGTCTTTTTAAAAAAATGTTTTATATCGTGTTTTGAATGAAAATTTACAAAGAAAAAGGTACCCTTTCCCAACAAGTCATAATACAGACTTTGGTGACACAGTCCATACCAAGCTGTGTTGTTAAGCAAACCAAAAGGCCAGGCATCTTTGATGGTTTGAATTCAACAGATGTTCTGTAAGAGAAATATGGGCAATCTCTTTGAGTTACCATTTAAATATCAGAAATCCTTTGGAGGGTCACTGTGTGTGTTTGGTGCGTTTAGTCATTTTGTTAGCCTCTACAGTTTTCCAGCTATTTAACTGCTGATGCGAATCAACTCTCTTGCAAATCATCAACAGCTCTGGAACTAATATAAGAGAGAAAGTGCTTTCCACACTAGAGAAAAAACCATGCAATGATGGTGGTAGAGAGATTGTGGTAAAGTGTAATTTAAGGCTTCTTGCATTTATGCTGGCCAGAGTTAGAGGTTTTTCTTGCTGGATACTTCTTGAAAGAGAAGCTGACTTATAATTGCTGTGAGGCAAGCCTTGCTAGACGATATGGATTTGTGTCACTAGTAACCTTGGACTTGCACTGATTAATATTCTTTGCCTTTCCCACTCTTCAATTTGTTTCTCTAATAAACCTCATTCTTGGTACCACAATCATGAATAAAGTCTATGAGTCAACAATCAGACCTGAATGATTGGTAAAAAGAGGTGCAGGAACATGGGGTGGGGGAGTGTGGCATGCCAGACCAAAGAGCTGGTTTGTTTTTGTGGTGTTTTGTTTTTTCTTTTAGACGATGGATAATACTAATGGGTACAGTTCCCCTTTATGAAACAGGCAGAAATCAGATTTTGGCAACCCTCACAATGCTTCAACTCCTTTTACACTATGACTCAGCTCTGATACAACAGCATTGAGTGACAGTCATAATACATGTTCTGTGTTACATTAGTTACAATTCCCTTATTATAACAGCACTCTTCCAGTTCTTCCCTATGATTCTCAAATTTATTTCTTCATCCTTCTAGCCTATTCTATTATGTTTTCTGAGTTTTATCTCTTGGAAGATGCTGCCTTTTGGGTCTTATGTAGTTGATTGCTCTAAGGAATGTGTGCATCCCAGTGTTATTGTTCCATCTGATAAGCATGTTTGGATGAAAGTTGAACCACAGGATTGAGCTTAGTTCTAGGCTGGAAGAGTGACTAAAGGTCACATTCTCAAAGGTTTCACCAGTCCTGTCAGACCAGAAAGCCTAGCCATTTTTATGATTTTAGATTTTGTTCCACAATTTCCTTCCACTCTGTCTAGGACCCTCTAATATGATCCCTTTTACAGAGGTCAGCACTGGTAGCCAGGTTCTGTCTAGTTCTTCTGGTCTCACAGATTTGGAGGTTGAGTACTTAGGTGGTCAATTAGTTATTTGGGCTAATTGTTTCTTTGACTCTTTGATTTCTTTTACTCTTTGTTCAAGAAAGAGTAGATCAATAGTTGCAACTTAGATGACTGCTTGTAAGCTTTTAAGACCCCAGTGTACTGTGGCTGACTCTGAGAAGAATGGGAATCCTAGAACACTTGATTGTGCTTGTGTGAAAAATATCCTTGGAGCAGGAGGCAGTCATCAGACAGAGCAAGGAAACTCTGCATGGTTCAAAATTAGGAAAAAAGTGCATCAAGGATGCATCCTAAGTCCATACCTTTTAAATCTATATTTGAAAAGGATCATTTGGGAGGCTGGGCTCTATGAGGAGGAAGTGGTATCAAGATTGGAGGAAGAAAAAAAAAGATTGGAGGAAGATCCATCAACAACTTGCATTATGCAGATGACACAACCATGTTTGCAGAAACTAAGGAGGACCAGAGGCATTTGTTGCAGAAGGTCAGGGACTGCGGCCTACAATATGGATTTAAGCTCAACATCAAGAAAACAAAGATTTTCACCACTGGGCCAATTGACAGTATAGATGATGAAGAGATTGAGATTGTTAATAGCTTCAGCTTGCTTGGCTCTACAATCAACACTCTTGGCACCAGCAGGCAGGAAATCGAAAGACAAAGTGTACTGAGAAAAATCTGCTGTCGGGGATCTCCTGAGAGTACTGAAGAGCAATGATGTCAGTCTGGACACTATAGTGTGCCTGATCCAGGCAATGGTCTTTGCTATTACTTGCTGTGAACTAGAGAGCTGTGCAATGACTAGGAAGGATAGAAGAAAAATCGATGCCTTTTGGGTTGTGGTGCTGGAGAAGAGTATTGAATATACCATGAACTCCTAGAACAAACAAGTTCATCCTGAACTGTGAAACCAGTCTGCTCCTTGAAGGCAAGGATTCTAAAGCTCCATGTGACATACTTTGGGCACATTGCAAGGAGGCACAAGTCCTTGGAGAGGGACATCATGCTTGGAAGGATGGAGTGACAGTACAAGAGAGGAAGACCCTGATGAGATGGAGTGACTCAGTGACTGGAGTAATGGGGGTAGGTGTGTCAGAGAGAATGAAGTTGGCTTAAGATAGAGCAAGTTTCAGGGTTATTGTACAGATGGTCACTATGAGTCACAAGTGACTTGATGGCACATAATAAAAACACAACAGCACATATACTAAGTTATGATATTCCCAAGATGATTTATGTTCCTGAGTTTCAGGTAACAATAACAATTCATTCTCTCAGATATTTGATTATGATTAAGATTTTTACATAATTTTACCACTTGATGGCTTTATTATATATATTGACAGCATATACCAGTATGAATGTAGAAATCTCATCTACCAAATCTATGTAATGTGGTCCCTTTTATCTGCACATGTTATTTCATCTTACCAATCTGCATATTCTCAAGTGATGTCTAATGAAAGAATAGGACAAGGAGAGCTGGAGGAAGCACCTCCATGTGATAATAGAAGAGACATTTCTTCAAGCAAAAGGAAGGATGAGAATTACCAGGAGTCATCAGAAGCTAAGGGAGAGACAATTTCCTTCTCAAAACCTTCAATAGGAATCTCCTTATGCAATACCCTGATTTGGACATTTGGTTTTGTAAACTCTGATATAATGAATTTCATTCACAAGAGTCATTCAATTTGTGATATAGGTAATAAAGACAAAAAGGTACTGGCTCCTTCTGAGAATATGCAATAGAGTGTCTAGTTCAGATGCCCTATTCTGTTGTTTAGTTTGTGCACTGCTCAGCTCAACTAAGAGCTGAAATTTCAGCTTTTTACAGAGGTGAAGCTGTGTGTCCAGGGGAAGAAGAATCTTGTCTCTTACACACTATCATTGTCCACTCAAATAGGGCATTTTTCTTTTTCTACCTCCTCCAAAGAATTGAATAAACTACTAAGGACTCTGGGTGTGATGTAGGCAGAAGACGGGCTGGAGAAGGGGAGTGGTAAAAGGCTTCCCTGAGAAAATGGGAAGAAGGAGTTTTCCAGACCTAGGGATTAACCCACGCAATGACTTTGGATTTTTTTTTATTTTTAGGGGGGTGGGTGTGCACTGTAATCTGTGGTTCTATTCACTCCTGACTTGGCCAAGACCCTGCCCCTTCAGGAAACTGGTCTCATGGCAGTGCATAAAGCTGATCCAGATCTCTTATGCTCCAAGTACACTGAGTTTATATTGTTGGTTCCAGGATCCACCACTCTTCTATGCATTAGAAATCTCTGCTCTACATGGTTTCCTCTCCAAAGAGTCTAGCTCCTTCAGAGCAGAAGCTGTATAGTTGATGACATAGCATTATCTCCATGACATAACAGAAACTCTACCAAAACTTTTCTCATGGCCATTCTGTCCACCATACTAGATAAACTAGGAAATAGTGACTTTTATGCATCTTCTACAAACATCATCCACAGTGTGGACCAGCCCTGAGTTCTCAAAGTCTCATCATACTTATGCTAATAGATGACTCTGATTGGTCTAGAATGTGGCTTTGGTAGCTGGATGGGTTGATTTCTTGAGGAAAAGAATCAGCATCCCTTATTCTGCCTGTGTATTCTGAGTCCCAGGGGGCTGCCTAAGGACGAAGCTTTTTCCAGACCTGAAAGTCTATCATTGAAGTTTAAACTGGCTTTTGCCAGTTAATATCATTAAAGCTTTGTCTATAGGTGCCAGGCGACTTGAAATCCTCCATCATTTTGTCAGCCAGGAACAGTCTACTTTCTCATTGCTTTGCATTATTTCCAAATTAAGGGCAATCACTCCTCTGAGAATTTCTTTCTCCTCCAACTCCAGGGCCTGAAGAATTTCAGCTTCATGCTGGTCTCATGTTGCTGCTGCCATTGCTACTAGTTTTGTTTAAAAAACTGGTATTTGAGGCTTTATGAGACTCACCTCCCCTTTTAATAAGCCTGGCACCATTGGCTGGATTCCCAGACTGTCCTGTGGAGGCTGCTGAATAAGCTAGTATTTGAGGAGAAGAATCATAGAAATAGGCAGTTTTCTTTACTGTCTCTTAGGGACAGGGTTTGAAGAGATGCTGCTATTGTTCCCTTAAATTCTCAGCTAACAAGGAAAACAGCAAAGAGAAGACATCCATCAGATACTGGATTCTTCACCAAGACTCCAAAATCAACAAGGCTGGTAGTGAGGGTGCAGTAAAACTTACACTTCTAGATCTGGAACGAAGTAACCAAGGGTTGAACATCTGCTCATCTATCCACCATAAGAAGGGAGCTCTGGCAGAGTTGTGATGCCACCTCAAAGGTAAGCAGTTTGAATCCACCAGCTGCTCCTGGGGAGAAAGATGAGCAATCTCTACATGTGTCATTTACAGCCTCTGAAAACCCACTGGAGGGTCAGCTATGAGTCTGTTCTGACTGGACAGCAAATGAGTTGTTGGTTTTTAAGCACTACAGGATATATCATTTAGCCTCTCTGTGAACCACTTTCTTTAAACTGTTTACAATAACACCACCTACCTCAAAAGAGAACCGTGAGGATGAAATCATATAATATTTATGTGGTAGGCAGAACAATGGCCCCACAGCAATAATAGTACATCAGTCCTCGGCTGGCATACACTGTGCTGGGATAAGGAGCTGTCCTGCCAATCCAAAGGTGATGGCTCTCTTGTGGTTCACGTTCACCAGGAGCGCTGCAGGATAAAGAGGAATCTCCAGTGTGATTTACAGCCTCTGCAAACCTGCTGGACGGTCTGTGAAGAGTTGGTTCCAACTTGATGGCATGAGTGAGTGAATCCTAAAAATATGGAGGTATTACTTGACATGACAAAAAAGACTTTGCAAACATGACTGAGAATTTGAGATGGAAAGATGATCCTGGATTTCAGAACCTACTTATAGCCAGTGCATTTTCAGAGGCAGTGCATTGCACTGGAGGAGAGTGCCCATCTTTCTCCAGCAGAGCAGATGGTGGATTTGAACAGTGTGCCTTTGGGTTGGTAGCACAATTCCATACCACTAAGGATATACAGATAGACTCAGTATGAGTCAGTATGAGTGAAAGAGAGAGTGGGGAAAGTGTAAGTAAAAGAAAACATGTGGTGTGACTAGGTTTGAGCAATATGACTGCTGGCTTTGAAGATGAAAGAAGATTATGAGCGGAGGGATGCAGACCCTCTCTGTTGCTCAGTGTCAGGGAGTCTATTTTTACTCCTAGCAACACCATGTAAGCAGAATGGAACACTGCCTAGTTCTGTATTAACCTCAATTAACAATTGCTGCTGTGCTCAACTACACTGTTGCATTCACTGTGTTAATACATCTCATTGCAAGTCTTCTTATTTTCCACTGACCTTCTGATTTACCAAGCATAATGCCCTTCTCCTTGGAGGCTGGAATTTAGAAGCTCTGTTTCACACACTTTGGGCACATGGTCAGGAGCGACTGGTCCTAGAAGAAAGGACATCATGCTTGGAAGCGTGGAGAAAGAGCCCAAGACAGGAAGACCCTGGACATTGATTGATCCTTCTTCTGTTGTCCTTATTCATTATCCAACTGTGAGATACTTAACAATGGTAAATACTTTGGCTTTGATAAAGTGCTCCTTAACCTTAAAACTGACATACTTGCTCTTTAGCACTTTAAAGATGCAATTTATGTAAGTAGAGTTTCTACTTGGACACAAAAGCCAGGTCCCTCTCTTAAAAATTGGGCTATATGTTGTGGGTTTGGTAAAGTGAGGCAAGTTCACAATATGTATTCTGTTCCTGCTGTTCTAGTGTTTACTTTCTAATAATAATAATGACTTTCAATTTGCCGAAATTATGTTGTACATGTGTGTGTGTGATATGTGTACAGCCTAATTGTATTGAACATAGCATCATGGAGTGGTTGATACCACTGGGTAAATTTCTTTTTCCTAGCAGTTTCATCTGTCAAGTCTATCTGCACGTGTAAGGGAGATAAATAGGTAACAATGGTACGGTGCAGAGATAGTCAATGGGAAAAGAACGGACTTCTCAATAGGTGGTACTGAGTCAACAGATACCCACCAAGAAAGGATACATCACACAAAAATTAACTGTAAGTGGATTAAAGACCTAAATATCACATCTGGACTTATAAGTTCTTAGAAAAAAACAAAGATGCAAATCTTCATGACTTTAGATTGTTGTTGTTGTTGTTGTATGCTGCCACCGAATCACTTACATACAACTCATTGGGACCCTAAATGTACAATATCCCCGGACTTTGTTCTGTCATAAGCCAACTTCATTCTCTCTCGCACACCTACCCCCATTACTCCAGTCAATTATCTCATCCAGGTTCTTCCTGTCTTGCACTGTCCCTCCACACTTTCAAGAATGGTGTCCCTCTCCAAGGACTGATCTCTTCTTGCAGCATGCCCAAAGTATGCCAGACAGAGCTTCAAAATCCTTCCCTCCAAGAAGCAGCCTGGTTTCACTCTGTCCAGGATGAATCTATTTGTTCTCTTAGGAGTTCATGGTATATTCAATACTCTTCTCCAGCACCACAACTCAAAGGCAATGATTCTTCTTCTATCATCCTTTATCATTGTCCAGTTCTCTAAATACATAGCCTGGATTAGGCACATCTTAGTCTCCAAAATAACATTATCACTCTTCAGAACTCTAGAGAAGTCCTTGACAGCAGATTTTCACAGTGCAATTTGTCTTTTAATTTCCTGGCTGCTGGCATGAAGAGAGTTGATTGTGGAGCCAAGTAAGCTGAAGCTATTAACAGTCTCAATCTCTTTATAGACTATCATGATGGTGCCAATTGGCCCAGTGGTGAGAATCTTTGTTTTCTTGATTTTGAGCTTCAATCCATATTTAAGGTTGTAGTCCTTGACCTTCTGCAGCAAATGCTTCAGGTCCTCCTCAGTTTCAGCAAGCAAGGTTGTATCATCTGCATAACACAGGCTGCTGAAGAGTCTTCCTCCAATCCTGATGCCTCATTCCTCCTCATAGAGCCCAGCCTCCTGAATGATATGTTCTGCATATAGATTGAAAAGGTATGGACATAGGATGCATCCCTGGAGCACACCTTTCCCAATGCTGAACCATGTAACGTATCCTTGTTCTGTTCTGACGACTGCCTCCTGGTCCAAGTATAGGTTTCGCATAAGCACTATCAAGTGTTCTGGGATTCCCATTCTTCTCAGAGTCAGCCACAGTTTGTTGCAATCCACAAAGTCACATATCTTTGCACAGTCAATGAAACACAGATAGAAATGCCTCTGGTACTCTCTGCTTTCAGCCAAGATTCATCTAACATTCATTTCACATTGGCAGTAATATCCCTAGTGTTGCAGCCTCTTCTAAACCTAGCCTGCACATCTGGTAGTTCTTCGTTGATGTGCTGTTCCAGTCATTTTTTGGATAATTTTTAGAAGGATCTTGCTTGCATGTGATATTAATGATATTGTTTGATAATTTCCACCTTCTGTCAGGTCACCTTTTTTTTGAATGGGAACAAATATGGATCTCCTCCATCCAGTTGGCCAGGTATAGTTGTCCTCCAGATTTCTTGGCACAACCTAGTGAGTGCATCTCGGGCAGCATCTGTTTGTTGAAATATGTCAATTGGTAGGACCAGGGCATCACCTGTCGCTGAAACCCTCCTGATGCCGGAACCCTCCTGTGGAAAGCACATAGACACCATCCTCACCACATAAACATCATCCCAACGCCCCTGCACCAGGAGGACCAATATCACAGGGAAGTGAAGAGGAAATGGAAGAACAGAGGTGATGAGAAGTTCTGGAAGGGCAAGGAGAGGAAATTTGTTTGGGTGCTGGCAGGGAGAGGTGAGGGTTGGAACACAACAGATGCACTGAAAGAGTAGGCCCTTTGGACAACAACCTGATCTGTTACCTGCATACTCTCATCAGTTCTTTTGGGTTAAATGCTTACCTGTCAAATATTGCTCTAAAGCTGAACAATCAAATTAAGAAAGACTAGGTATTGGCCATCCACTTACAAAATAATGGGCCTTTGAAAACCCTATGTACAACAGAGCATATTTAGGATAGACTAGCAGAAAAAAGTCTGCTGTTAAGGACCTCTCTAAAGTACTCAAGAGCAACGGTGTCTCTCTGGAGACTAAGGTCCGCCTGATACAGGCCATGGTTTTTGCAATCACTTGTTATGCATCAGAGAGTTGGACAATGACTAGGGAGGATAGAAGGAGAATTGACGCCTTTGAGCTGTGGTGCTGGAGAAGAGTATTGAATGTACCATGGACTGCCAAGAAAACAAATTCATCCTGTTGTTGTTGTTGTTATGTGCCGTCGAGTCGCCTGCGACTCATAGCGACCCTATGTACAACAGCCCTAAACTCTACTCTTTCCTGTGCCAATCGCACTGTCTCTGACACTCCCATCCCAATTATCCCAGTCACTGAATCAATCCACCTCATAGAGGACCTTCCTCTCCTGCGCTGTCCCTCCCCCTCCCAAGCATGATGTCCCTCTCCAAGGACTGGCCTCTCCTCACAACATGTCCAAAGTATGTTAGACAGAGCCTTAGAATCCTTGCCTCCAAGGAGCCACCCGGTTTAACCCTTTCCAGGACAAATCTGTTTGTTTTCCTAGCAGTCCATGGTATTCTCAATACTCTTCTCCAGCACCACAGCTCAAAGGCATCAATTCTCCTTCTATCCTCCTTGGTCATTGTCCAACTCTCTGATGCATAACAGGTGATTGCGAAGACCATGGCCTATATCAGACGCACCTTAGTCTCCAGAGAGACACCACTGCTCTTCAGCACTTTGGAGAGGTCCCTAACAGCAGACTTTCCCATGGCAATACGTCTTCTAATTTCCTGGCTGCTGGTGCCAAGACTATTGACTATGGAGCCAAGCAAACTAAAGCTGTGTACAATCTCAATCTCTTCACCATCCATCCTGATGCTGCCAGTTGGTCCAGTGGTGAGAATCTTTGTCTTCTTGACATTAAGCCTCAATCCATATTGTAGGCTGCAGTCCTTGACACTCTGTAGCAGGCACTTCAGGTCCTCCTCTGTTTCAGCAAGCAGGGTTGTGTCATCCGCATAACGCAGGTTGTTGATAAATCGTCCACCAATCTTGACCCCACATTTCTCCTCATAGAGCCCAGCCTCCCGGATAATCTGTTCTGCATATAGGTTGAAAAGGTATGGAGATAGGATGCCCTTCCCAATTTCGAACCATGCAGTGTTCCCTTGCTCTGTTCTGACGACTGCCTCCTGGTCCAAGTATAAGTTTCGCATTAGAATGATCAAGTGTTCTGGGATTCCCATTCTTCTCAGAGTCAGCCATAGTTTGTTATGATCTATACAGTCAAATTCATCCTAGAGAGGGTTAAACCAGGCTACTCCTTGGAGGCAAGGATTCTGGGGCTTCACCTGACATACTTTGGACATGTTGTAAGGAGAGACAGGTCTTTGGAGAGGGACATCATGCTGGGTAGAGTAGAGGGACAGCACAGGAGGGGAAGACCCTCTATGAGGTGGATTGATTCAGTGACTGGGGTAATCGGGATGGATGTGTCAGAGGCAATGCGATTGGCACAGGATAGAGCAGGGTTTAGGGCTGTTGTACATAGGGTCACTGTGAGTCACAAATGACTCAACGGCACATAACAACAACAACAACAACAGCAGAAATGTCACCAGAGGATGAGCCTTCCTGTTGGAAATCACAAAGGAAGAGGAACAGTTGCAAACAGATCCTAATAATTGGAAGGATTTTGGATTAGATAATTATTTTTTAGCTAGGACACCAAAAGTATAAATAATAGAAGAGAGAAAATTGCACTTTATTAAATTTTAAAACTTTTTTTCTTTCAAAGGTGTATAAGGAGCAGATGCAATGTGAGAGTGGCCAAGTCTGACTACTACCCACTTCATAAAGTGGAATTTTCCACATCAATAATAAGCATAGTACCAGAATACCTACAAAGTCAGACATGCCACCTCTCATCTTCATTTTCTTTTTCTACCAATCATTGGGTCTGATGTTTCTTGCAAGATGTTACTCACTGTTGTGGGGTTTACCAGGGAAATAGGTTGGAGAGTTGTGGAGGCAAAAATATTATGCAATGCAAGTCCAGGTTTAGTCTAACAGTTCCAAGCCAGATGCACAGCAAGACACAATTCTTCAATTAGTGAAAGACCATTTCTCAGTCAACCAGTGAAAGTCTAAGTTCAGGTCAGCAACACAAATACAAGAAGACTCTGGTTTCTTGCAGCAAACCTATTCTTACAACAGTTAAAAGACAGCTTTTCCTTCAATCATCCAGCAAGCAAAATGTTTAACTGTGACCTTTGTCTCCAGGGTTCCTTTGGTTACACCTTGCCACAGTCTCTTCATAATCTCTTCACATTGTTTCTCCTAGTGTTTTCACAATCCTTCCACCACCATCTCCTTTTTACAGCTTGGAAAGCTTTCTCTTATATTGGTTCCACAGTTACTGATGATTTGCAAGACAATGTGTCTACAGGTAAGATATTACACAACAGGGGATTATACAATGGCTAGAAAAGCCAATTTTCAAGAGTTCTGACACCCTAGACCACTCTCTGGCTTTCCTAGTCATTATCTCTCATTATCTGAAGGATCAAATTTCCCTTTACCATCACTATATCCATGGAAATATAGATTTAAGCTTCACTCCTTAAATCTTAATACCCCCATTTTAGATAGTCAATTTCTGATTTACCCTGTCCTATCAACCCAATACTGGGAAGAAACAAGCATGCCTTTTTCATCTGAAAATTCTTCTATTACATTTGAAACCTTTAAGCATCTGCATCTATCAAATCATCAGGTAACAGTAACCAACACAAGCTCACTAGCTCACAGAATGAAGTGTCTTCTCTTCATCTGGTCGGGTTCTGGTCAGCACATGTCCAGCCATCAATGCCTAGGTCCAAATGGGTATCAGCTGCAAACTCAGAAGTCCACACTTCTTCCTATTTCAGACTGGTGTGTCCCAAAACTTAACCTTAACCCTACATGGGCTAAGTGAGCAAATCCATCAACCCTTCTTCATTTATCCATTCATCATGCTAGGTGAACAGTGCTGAAGGAACAAGTCCAAACTCAGCCTGTCCTTTCATTATTGCATATCTCTCACTTCCACTCGTCAAGTGGACCCAGGTGGTCAACTAAGTTGGGCATACTTGCCAACTTCCTTTAATATAAATCCTGGAAAGGGAGTGGTGATGCATTCCTCTTTCTCTCATCAAGTAGACACAGGTGATCATCATGAGTTAAGCATACTTCTGAGCTTTATCTTGCCTAAATTCATTGGCAATGTCTCTCTTTTTCTACTCATCTTCTTTCAAATGTCACTCTCTTCAGAGTACTAGGTAGACTTTAATCTTTCTTGAGTTAAGCTCCATACTCTGTACCAAATTCTATTACTTACTACAATCATTATTTTAGAAGAAATTTTCCTTTTCTTAAATTTCCGATTAATATCCAGCGAAAATCTTCATTCAGCTCAGCATCACAAATGCAAGAAGACTCTGGTTTTCTCAATTATTCAGCAAACTTAACCTCAGAGCAGTTATAAGTTAGCTTTTCCTTCTATCTTCCAGCAAGCAAGCAAAACCTCTTATTGTGGCCTTTATCTCCAAGGTTCCTATGGTTGCTGCTTGCCACAGCCCCTTCACACTATCTTTCACATTGTCTTCACAGTCCCTCCACCACCATTTCCCTTTTTTACCGAGTGGAAAGCTCTCTCTTATATTGGTTCCAGAGCTATAGGTGACTTGCAAGACCATGTGTCTACAGTTAAGGTAGCTGGAGACCACCCCTCCTCCTAACAGGAGATTACCGTGGCTATAAAAGCCAATTTTCAAAGGTTCTTATACTCCAAAAGGAAACCATCAAAAAAGTGAAGACAAATCACAAAATGGGACAATGTATTTGCAAATTATTTACCTGTTAACATAATTGTATCAAACTTTATAAAGGGCACTTTCATCTTAATAGTAAAGAGATGCATAATCCAATTTGAAAGTGGGTAAAGGACTTGAATAGACATTTCTCCATATAAGATATACAAATTGTCAATAAACATATGAAATTAATTTCAACATAAGTAACCACAAGGGAAATACAAATTAAACCTCAATGAAATACTATTTGTACTCACTTGTTATGTAATGTGGAATAAAAAATTATTCATAGCTGAACTTTCAGAGTGTTTTCAGAGGCAAACAATCACACAGCAGCATACTATCCATCTTTCTCCTATCATCTCATTGCAGCTGGTGGATCCGAACCTTGTGCCTTTGGGATGGCAGCACAACTTCTCACTGCTAAGCTACCAAAGCTCTTTGAAACAACAAGTATTGACAAAGATATGGAGTAATTGGAGCCGTGAGACCCTGTTGGTGGGAATTTGAGAAACAGCATGCCAGTTATTCAAAACGTTAAAAATAGAGTTGTCACATGTCCTAGCAATTCTACTCCTAAGCATGTATTCAAGGGAAATAAAATAATATGACGACACAAAAACATGCACATGAATGTCAATAGCAGTATTACTACACAGTATTATTACATAATAGAAAGTGGGAACCACCCAGAAGTCCTCAGCTAATAAACACACAAACAAATCTGATGGATATTATTTGACAATAAAAACTAGTGAATATTTAAATCTGATACAAAGTAAACAAACCTTAAAAATATACTAAGTGGAAGACGTGAGTTACAAAACCTACATTCTGTGCTTTCATTTATAAGAAATATTTAGAGTAGGCAAATCTATGACTTGATGGCACTTAACACCACCACCAACATAGAGAGAGCTCTGTGAACCTGGTGGATAGAAAGTTATGCTACCAAGTCAAAGGTGGGTGATTTTATTTTTTAAATTAATTTCAATGAATATTTACAGAGATTTTGCATTTCCATTCATTCATTGTTGTACCTTTCTCCCTGTCAAACTTCCCCCCCAGTTCGCTCTTCTCCTTGAAAAGTAAAAGAAAAATTCTTTCATTGGTATACAATCCCCCGCACTTCCCCACCCCCACACTGAGTATACTCCACTCTGCAACCTTTATTCCAGACTCTTATGATAATCATAATGCCCTATAATATATTGCTTTTAAACTGTTCTCTCCCTCATTGGTTTCAATGCAGTATACATAATTGATCCAGTTATTCTCATTCCTACCCTAACCCTGATGTCAGTCCCATTCTACAGTAGTGGCACTATGCAGTGTTTGTCCTTTTGTGACTGCGATATTTCACCCAGCATAATACCTTCAAGAGTCACCCATCTTGAATAATATTGCATGAGTTCCTTGTTTTTCAATGCAGCATAGTATTCCATTGTGTGACTATACCACAGCTTCTCTCTCCATTTGTTTGTTGATGGGCACTTGGGTTGTTTCCAACTCCTTGCTATTGTGAAGAAAGCCGTGATAAACATGGGTGTGCATATATCCACTTGGATATTGGTTATGGTCTCTTAAAGGTATATTCCTAGTAGTGGAATTGCTGGGTCAAATGGTATATCTCTTCGCAACTTTTTGAGAAAGCACCACACCGCTTTCCACAGTGGTTACACAA
>NW_006399887.1:1972840-1986455 GCF_000299155.1 Elephantulus edwardii
TCGGGGCTTTTTCCCATTCCATACGAAATTGGAGATTGCCTTTTCCATCTCGTTGAAGAATGGGGTTGGTATTTGTATTGGGATTGTATTAAATGTGTAAATTGCTTTTGGTAGTATTGCCATTTTCACAACATTGAGTCTTCCTATCCATGAGCAAGGGGCATCTACTTATGAAATAGCTTGCCTCCAGAAACTCTATGAACTTGGAGAAACAATGAAAGTTATATAATTGTTCCGGTCTTTTGTTCATAGGGTCATTATGAGTCATCCACGACTTGATGGCACTTAACAACAAAAAGAACCCCAACAGGCAAATTTATATTGTTTTATGACATCAAGTTGTAAGCGATTCCTAGCTGACTGTCCAGTGCATTCTCAGAGGTAGTCAAACCGCATGGGAAGAGATTATCCATCATTCTCCCAAGGGGTTGCTGGTGGATTGGAACTGGATGCCTTTAGGATTACAGTGCAGTTTCTTACCTCCAGACCACTAGACCTCCATGGTAAAATCTATAGTGACTCAAAATAGTTGTTAGGTTGTTAGGTGCCATCAAGGCTAATATGATTCATAGAGACCCTATGAACAAAAGATCTGACCCTTGTTCTATCCTGTTCCATCTTTACACTTCCTGACACACAAGAGCCCATTTCAGCAGTCATTGTGTCAGTCTATTTGGTAGAGGGTCTTCCTCTCCTTCCATGACCTTCAACCCTTCCCAGCATCAAGTCCTTTTCCAAGGACTAGCCCTCTCTTAACAACAAGTCCAAAGTATGTGAGATGAAGCCTCATCATTCTTGCCTACAAAGAGCACTCTGGCTGCACCTTCTCCAAGACATATCTGCTTGTTCTTTTGGCCGTCCATGGGATGTTCAGAGCTCTTCTTCAACACCACATCTCAAATATGTCAATTCCTTTTCTGCCATCTTTAACTCATTGCCCAGGTCTCAGATGCATAGTGAGTGATCGAAAAGACTATGGTCTGAATCTGATGCACCTTAGAGTTTGCTTATAGCTGGAGTAGGATATGATGGGCCAGGAAAGTGACAAACAGGTACAAATACTTTTATGAATCGATGAAAAGAAAATTTATTTTAACAATGATTGTACAAATCTGTAACTATATTAGAAGTGCATACTTTAGGCAAATAAGATATTAATTATGTCTACAAAAACCTACTAGAAAACTCATACCCTCATTTAGCTCATACTGTCATGGAAAATAGGGAAAATTAACAGGAAAAAAACCTATAAATAAACTGCCTTAGTTTTTTTTTAAAAAAAATATTATAAAGCAAATAAAAAAGCATATCAGGTACAGAAAATCCCAGAGAAGGCCATGTGCTGGAATTGTAGGCAGAGTGGTTAGTAAAGGCTTCATGAAAGAGTATACAAACATAGAGACCTAAAGGAGATGAAGTCATAAGTCATATGTGTCTCTTGGGAAAATAGTGTTAAAAGCAAAGGAAATAGCAAGTGCAAATGTCCTGGCGAACAAACATCGTAGGCATGTTTGAGGAAAAACAAAAAAGTCAGTGTGATTGAGGCCAGGAGAATTAAAGAAAGAAAGAAAAAGGTAATTGGACTGAGTTCTTGACACTATGCAGCCATTTGAAGAAAGCAGGGGGTCCCATTTGGTGGCAGGGCAAAGAGAACTGCAATGTTCCAGATCTAGGGTGTTAGGGGAAGCTAGACTCGGAGGAAATGAACAGGAAGATGTGCAAGGATGTTTTCTCTTCTATATGCAACTTTCTCATCTATGTGGTTTTGCTCTGAGTCACTCCTTTTATATTAAAGAAATGGGAGAGCATATAAAAATTTGGCATCAGTGTGAAGGCATGATATGAAGACTCTGGTTCAAATTTCCACTCCCATTTGCAAATACATAGCCTTGGAAAGACCTGGGAAACTATTGGATGAATCTACAAATTCTACTTGTTAAGAACCATTTACTCTGGATCTTCACCGCTAAAATATAAAACTGAGAAGAAAGAAAAGATTTCTTGTGATCATATGCACCTTTATGTCTGTGAAATTCAACCTCTAAGAATGTTGGTATAATTGTAAATAATGTCACATTTCATTTTCTAGCAAGTATTAAAGATAAAAGAACTGTGTCTGGAAAAAAGAGAAGGTGAGGTTAAAGGTTTGGGGAATGAACAGTGGGGACACACCAGTGGGCTCTGTGGCCATTATACAATGTAGACTTTTAAGCTGTATGATACAGGAGGCTTTAGACATGTTGCGTGAAGGACATGATCTGATTTATATTTTTAACAGGATCAATATTGGATTACCCACTAAGTAAAGCAAACATGGGTTTATGTGTTCTTATTATTAATCTATAGTGAACAATTTCACACTTTTCCACCACATCAAAGATTCTGCTTCTAGGTATGGCTGGCATTTGCCTTTCCCAGTCCCACAGAACCTTCCTATGGAATCAAAGCCTCTTCATATTTAAAATCCCTAAAAGTTCAGAGTACCCAATAAGCAAGTAAGCATGGAATGGTTTATTAATCTGCAATGGACTTTTTTACCATAAAAACATGCAAAAGTATTTACTACAGAAACATAAATAAACATAAGTAAGCATGTGCTTTCCTTGTGTATTAGACATCCCTGTTACAGGATCACTGGCTTCTGTATAAGAATAGAGAGAAGGAAACTAGGCAAGGTTAGAATCTGGGAGATCAGTCAGAATGCTACTGACATACTCTAGTTAAGAGAGAATGGTGGATCAGACCTGAGAATCAATGATAGCAGTGAGACATATTTAGATTCTGGATGTAATGTAAAGGGTGAGTTGAAAGGATATCCAAAGCAATTGGATGTGTGAGAAAAATTGAAAAGCCAAGAATAAGTCCAGATTTTATCCTAAGCAATTGAATTAAATCACCATCAACTGAGATGGCTGTAGGTGAAGCAAGGTTTTTAAAAGCAGTTGGGAAAAGATCAGATGTTCAGTTTCAGAGTGAGTTCACATTTGAGATGCCTTCTGGACACCTAAGAATTGCAATTAAGACAAGTCTTCACAGCACACTTCTGCTGATTTCTGATGACACTTACTTTGGGCTTTGATACGTCAATGATTGCATTGGGAAAATCTGCTGTCAGAGACCTCTGCAAAGTACTGAAGAGCAGAGATGTCAGTCTGGAGACTAAAGTGTGCCTGATATAACAAACTGTTGTATCACAACAAACTGTGGCTGGCTCTGAGAAGAATGGAAATCCCAGAACACTTGATCGTGCTACTGCGAAATCTGGAGGCAGTTGTCAGAATAGAGCAAGGAAACACTGCTTGGTTCAAAATTGGGAAGGGTGTACGCCAGGGATGTGTTCTGTCTCCATACCTTTTCAACATATATGCAGAACAGATTATCTGGGAGGCTGGGCTATATGAGGAGAAGTGTGGCATCAGGATTGGAGGAAGATTCATTAACAATCTGTCTTACACCAATGACACTACGCTGCTTGCTGAAACTGAGGAGGACCTGAAGTACTTGCTGAAGAAGGTTAAGGACTGCATCCTTCAATATAGATTGAGGCTCAATGTCAAGAAGACAAAGATTCTCACCACTGGACCAATTGGCAGCATCAAGATGGATGGATGAATGATTGAAATTGTTGATAGCGTTTGTTTGCTTGGCTCCACAGTTAACACTCTTGGCACCAGCAGCCAGGAAATGAAAAGACATATTGCAATGGGAAAGCCTGCTGTTAGGAACCTCTCCAAAGTACTAAAGAGCAATCGTGTCACTCTGGAGACTAAAGTGCACCTGATACAGGTCATTGTCTTTGCAAGCATTTGCTATGTGTCAGAGAGCTGGACAATGACTAGGGATGATAGAAAGAGAATTGATGCTTTTGAGTGGTGGTTTTGGAGAAGAGTATTGAATATACCATGGACTGCTAAGAGAACAAATAGTTCATCCTGGAGAAGGTTAAATCAGGCTGCTCCTTGGAGGCAAGGATTCTGATGCTTCATCTGATGTATGTTGGACATGTTGCAAGAAAGAACCAGTTCTTGGAGAAGGACATCATGCTTGGGAGGGTGGAAGGAAAGCGCAGGAGAGGAAGACCCATGATAAGATGGATTGATTCAGTGACTGAGTTAAACGGGGTAGTTGATTTGGAGACAGAGAGGCTGGCACAGGATAGAGCAGGTTTTAGGGCTGTTGTACATAGGTTTGCTATGAGTCACAAGCGACTCTATGGCACATAACAACAACAACAACAGCAACAACAACAACATCCACAATAAATACATTTGATATCAGCAGTCAGGAAATCAGAAGACGTATTATGCTGGGAAAGTCTGCAGCCAAGACTTCTCCAAATTATTGGAACAACGATGTTAATTTGAAGACTAAATTGTGCTTGATGCAGACCATGGCCTTTTTAATCACTTGCTATAGTGATGCAAGCTGTGATGGATAAGGCTGACAGAATAGTTGATGTCTCTGAGCTTTGGTACTGGAGAAAGGTACTGAATATCCCATGGACTGCCAAAAGAACAAACAGGTATGTCTTCAAGAAGGTTTTGCCTTAAAGGCAAGAATGATAAAGCTTCATCTCATATTCTTCAGGCATGCTGCTAGGAGAGGCTATTCTTTGGAGAAGGACATCAATCATGCTTGCAAAGATAGAGAGACAGTGAAGGAGAAAAAGACCCTCAACCAGTGGATTGACACAGTGACTGAAGCAGTGGACCTGAGTATGCACAGAATAGGACAGGGTTCAAATCTGTTGTTCGTAGGGTCGTATACAAAACTCAGTGGCACCTAACAACAACATAAAGAGTGGCAAACAGCTCATAGCTACCAGCCCCTCTTTGAGTATTGCTGTGGCTGAAGAAAGCGGCCTTACCCAAAGTCAAGGCCATGTTACAGATTGTTCTGCGCTGGATGTTGGATCAAAGAAAGGATATAAATACCCAGTGCCCTCACCCCAGTGGTGGACCACTCTGGACAGGCATTCCAGTTTCTGTCAAGCCTTCCACTGAAATGGTTCTGTAGTCCAACTTTTCTTGCTATTCAGTTGTACTTTACCCTCTCTCTCTTTCACTGCTATTGAGCTAAAAGAGCACTGTTTTATGAAACTCTTGCACACTAATTTCCCCTCACAGCAGCCGGCTTGGAGAACTGGTGACAACAGTGGTCTAAGAAAGGAGATTGGAACAGGACTTTAGAGCTAGAGTCCCCACTAACTGGCCAGCGAAGGGAACTTCCTCACCACGATAGATGAAACATACATAGGGCCTGGCACCAGAAAGCAAGGCTGCAGTGTATTCGATGATAAACTGAAAGGTTCTATTGGTAGAAGGGAAAGTATTGGCTGGGGAAACATTATCAGGAGGAATGGAAGCTACAAGGACACTAGGATTGGTTGGCTGTTGCTAAGCTGGATTGACACTTTGGAAAAGAATAAAGAAAGGCTGAGAGTGACTAATTGGCAATTAAAAGCTCAGTACGGAAGCCAGAGGGTCTCCTTGGTAGCACAGAAAGGGGCTCTCTTTTCCTGTAATGGGAGGGCAGAGAAAGCTGAGACCTAGACCCAGAACTTAATTGTTAAAAGTAACAGATCATCACTGACGAAACTCAACCAAGGCAGGTGTGCTATGCCAGAGTTAGGCTGCTGGCTGAGAAATCAAGAAACCCTGGTGTGTAGAGGGATGGAGGCTCGGGTTCATGCGTCTTTAATCCTCAGATCCCTATAACCTTCTACATCTAGAGAAGTGACCCACTCCTCACAATTAAGGATTAGCACTCCTTGTTTATTGAAATATGA
The DNA here is from genome assembly GCF_000299155.1 of Elephantulus edwardii. Lineage (NCBI taxonomy): Eukaryota > Metazoa > Chordata > Mammalia > Macroscelidea > Macroscelididae > Elephantulus > Elephantulus edwardii. The sequence continues at coordinate 1,978,629 of NW_006399887.1, forward strand.
TACAGAGATAATGGTATTCCCCTCTGTAATCCAGGATCTGCCTCCACCTTCCCTCTTAAACATTTGATCAATAACCAGTAATAAGGTGGAGTCATAACAAACTCATTTGTGAACTTTATCAGCCTGATATAGGAAGGAGAGTCAATGCTAGGTATAGTCCCTTCCATCAATATCCAATATTCCAGCTCCCTATCACCAAGAAAACAAATAGGTCTGTCTTAGAGAGGGTGAAACCAAGTTTCTCGTTGGAGACTAGGACTTTAAAGTTCTGTCTCACTTACTTTGAGCATATGGACAGGAGGGATCTGTCCTCAGAGAAGGACATCATACTCGAAAGGGTGGAGGGACAGCACAGGAGAGGAAGATCCCTGGTGAGATGAATTGATACGGTAACTGGGACAGTGGGAGTAGGTGTGACAGAGTAGGTGAGACTGGCTTAGGACAGGGCAGACTTCAGAACTGCCATACATAGGGTCGCTATGGGTCACAGGCGACTCAATGGCCCATAACAACAACAACAATAACAGCAACAACATGAACTCAGTTTAAGAATCTGTGTTGCAATCTCAAAAGCACATAGTTCAAATCCATCACTTTCTCTGTGGGAGAAGGATGGGCAATCTTCTCCCATGCAATTTACTCTTGCCTCTGAAAACACCCACTTGGGGCTCAGCTATGAGTCAGTTCCAACTTGACAGTACACACCAACAACCCAGTTTACCAGGGCTTGAGGCTTTCCTATGAACATTGGGATAAAATCAAGAAAGTCCTGAACAAGCCAGGATGGGTCAGTCACCCTAATTACATCCCAAAGCAATTTCAGAACTTAGTCAACATGTACTGGCTGGAGCTGGGGAGTGGACATGGGCATTGACCCTGAATGTTCTGGCTCAAGATAAGGGGGAGAGTTTATAATCAACAAGATTGCTTGACAATCTTTCTATGAGACTTCGTAAGTGGGCGCAGAAAGCACATTATTTTCTTCCATATATTATTATATATGCCCTTGACTATTATTCTATTAGATAAGATATTCCTAGAATCTAGGTTTATAATTTTTGTCTGGAAATTTTCCTCTTTAGACACGTCTGTATTAGGTGCTAGATCTATATAGTAAGGACAGATTCATCATTTCAGGATTTAAGATACTGAAGGAAAACTTCAACCCTGTGATGTTAAGCAATTAGAAAGCTCTCTGGATCCCGTTACAACAAGGGCTGTAATTTGTAAAATGTCATCAGGATGCCTTTTGATGTGGATTTAGTCACTTTAAACCTTTTCAGAATTCAAAAGACATGTTTAATCAGATCTTTCTTTTTTTCCAGCCTGGAAATGTTCTTTTATTTCTCAAATTGTATCCTTTCTCTATTCCTTTTAGTATTTCCTTCTAAGTTAATGATTAAACTTATAAGTTTACATATATGAGACAGTTCTGGTGGCCTAGTGGTAAAAAAATGCAATGCAATCCCTAAGGCAGGCAGTTCAAACCAACCAGCTGTTCTGAGGAAGAAAGGTTGGCAATCTCCTGAGAGATTAACTGCCTCTGAAAACCCACTGCAGGGTCAGCTATGGGTCAGCTCCGACTTGACGGCAAACAACACCACACGCTATGTTATCTTAACTCTTTCTCGTTGATTCCATCTGCTTAAGTTTTCTTCAGTGAAAGGTTGGGCCCACTTCTTGGCTTGACCTTCTGGCTCACTGTTTCAATTTTCATCTGTGTGCACTTTATTTAGGTTCTTTATTGAGTGATTCACCCTTCCTCATTTTTTTGTTTGTTTTTGTTTTGTTTATATAATGCACGTTCAAATATAACTAAGTCAGTTTCTAGGCATTGGAAGTTCCAGGGCCCTCACTCTATTCCACTCTGTTGTTGTTATGTGCCGTGGAGTCACCTGTGACTCATAGCGACCCTATGTACAACACTCCTAAACCCTGCTCTATCCAGTGCCAATCTTATGGTCTCTGACACACCCACCCGGATTGCCCCAGTCACTGAATCAATCCATCTCATTGAGGATCTTCCTCTCCTGCACTGTTGCTCCACAGCATCTTCAATATAGGACTGTAGAGTATTCATTTTCCCTACCTCAGGACCCAGCTGATCTGTGAGGTGCACTGTGAAGTGACTGGTAGCTCCTGGATTTTTTAGCATTGCAAAAAAGACCTGAGGAATCCATTATCTCAGTCAATTGCCCATTCCTCACCTTCCTTTCTCCACCCTCCAGCTTTCTTTTCTAGTCCCATGTTGAAATGACCCACAGCTGACTCTCCAGTAGGTTTTCAGAGGCAATTTTAATTGCATGGGAGGAGATTACCCATCCCTCTTCCACAGAGCAGCTGATGGATTCGAATCATGATGTGCCTTCAAGATTGCAGTGCAGTTTCTCACATATGCTACACATGTCATTCTCCTTGGACTTTTATTCTACTCTGCTGCTGCCTAATACCAAAAGAGATGTCCTCCTCCAGCACATGTTCCTCTCTATGGTGGACTCCTCCAATGCCAATACCTGTAGCTTGAATGCCATCCTTCCATGCCAAGCCCCCCTGAGCTTGTAGAGAGGGATGTGAACAGAGCAATACCTGGTGGAACAAACAAAGGCCTTTTGCCAGATTTATACATTTGGGGCTTGTAAATCTAGAACTGGAAGCTGAGCAATCTCAGGCCAAATGACCAAGTCCGCTTCTCTCTCTCTCTCTCTCTCTCTTTCTCCTTCTTTTCATCTCTGTTGCCCTTGTGTATGCTGAACTGGTGTAGCTTCTACTCTGCTGTCATCATCTCTCCACACCCCTAACAGTTATGCTAGGAATTCAACTCAAGAAGAGAGGTTCTTTGGTTAAACAGTAGTTTGAAGAAGAGTGTTTGGGGAAAAGTCACCATTATAAGGAATTGAGTAAAAAAATCAGGGGATCCAAATAGATTCATCCATTCTGAGTAAAGAGCTTTAATGAATTACTCTGATAAGTTTCCCCATTTTGTTCCTTGTATGTAATGATTCCAAGTTGGCAGTGTCATTGGAAAGACGATTTTACCTCTTTAATAATTTTCTTGTATGTGTTTTTCAAGCAGTTTCCTCTGCTCTTGGGCATTCACTGTGTCTGTTTTCTTGGTTTCCACAAAAATAGAGCCCAAGACAAGGACTTTGGGAAAGGTAGAGGGGTCAATAAAAATGAGGAAGACCCTCAAAGAGATGGACTGATTCAATGACTACAAAGATGGGATCGAGCATAAGAGAGAGAATGATGGCGGTGCAGGATAGGAAAAGGTTCAGGTCTGTTTCTCACAGGGTCACTACGAGGCAGAGTCCCCTCGATGGCACCTAGCAACAACAAGACAGGGACATGGTGACAGGTGGCTTATTTGGTAAGCAATCTCAGGAAGCAGGAGAGTAGGAGCAGGGACATGTGATACAAGCAAAGAGGAAGAACCAATAAAGGGTGCATTGTCAAGGCTATTGTAGGCCACTGGGGTTCAGTTCTTCAGGGAACTTGGAGATGAGGTTCATCCAAAGGGCATGAGGCTTTACCCACTGGCTCGTGTTCAAGTTGGAAAGGATTTCCAAGAGTATTCTCTTTCTTCTACCTCTGGATTTCACCTGTAAGAATTCTCACTACATTCCACTGTGAATCACACTCAGCTCATCATTCTCAGAAGCCATTGCTTCAGAGTATAAACCCTGGAGCAGAAAAGGGGTGAGACACGCAGTGTCCACTCCAGTGGGATGCTTCCCCTGAGTATTTAAATGAAACCAGGGGTAGCCAATAGAGGTAGGTGGAAGTATGAGCAATGTTCATTATTCTAACTCCGTTTTTTAGGATTAGATTGCTGTGTATAGTTTTTCAGGGATTTATCTTATTTACAGAAGTACTCAAAATCTCTTACCTGAAGATACTACCATTCATGCATTCCCACAGAATTATGTATTTATTATTCTTAAAAATGCCTTTCCTGTTTCTCCTTAAGCCATGAAACCAGACTGGATGTTGCCTGACTATAATTAATGATCTTTTTAAAAAAGAAATTTTATATTGGTTGGCTTACAAAGGTCATATATATTGTGTTTCACACTATTTTTCATTCATATTATGTTTCATACAATCATTCCTAGTCACTATGTTTTATTAAATTAATCACCACTGGACTATGCCCACCATTTCCCTGTCTTTTCAGGTCCCTATCGGATCTTTCCTATTTCCTTTACCCCCTCCCTCCACCCATTTTAGTCATCATTTTTACCAAGGAGTCTGTAGAAGAATCCTACTCAGAATGATAATAAATGCAAAAGAAAGGGAGCTCTGGTGGCCTAGTGGCAAGAAGCTGTACTGCAATCCCAGAGGTATGCGGTTCAAATCCACCAGATGCTGTGATGGAGAAGGAGCGGCAATCTCATCCTGTACCAGTCAGATCAGATTTGACGGTACACACACAAAATAATAAAATAAAATAATTTAAAAAAGAAAAGAAAGTTACAAATTTCAGTGAAATACAGACCTTCTGGAGCAGTGAAGATGGTTGAACCTGGGAAATACTTTCTTGAGATAATTTTTAAACCACTCCATCTAACATACTTTGGACATGTTGTAAGGAGAGACAGGACCTTGGAGAAGGACATCATGCTTGGGAGGGTGGAGGGACAGTGCAGGAGAGGAAGGCCCTTTATGAGGTGGATTGATTCAGTGACTGGGGTAATCGGGATGGGAATGTCAGAGACAGTGCAATTGGCACAGGACAGAGCAGTGTTTAGGGCTGCTGTGTCTCAACCAACTCGACAGCACACAACAACAACAACAATCTTTAAACCTTATGCCTCAAAGCAAAACTATTTCATGAAGTCTTCTTTGAACCAACAGTTTAGTTTAATTAGTAAAGTATGTATGTTTTGTGCATTATGCTTAATAAAAATGTTCTCTATCTGATATTAAGTTGACAATAGCATTTTAAAAGATTATTGTTGTTCCTGTTACATGCCATCCAGTCACCTGTGACTCAAAGCTATATAACTATATACAATAGTTCTGAACCCTGCCTTATCCTGAGCCAGTCTCACTGTCTCCACCACACCTACTCTGATTACCCTAGTCACTGAATCAAATCCAGCTCACCTACTCCCATTATTCCAGTTGCGTCATCCATGGTCTTCCACTCCTGTGCTGTTCCCTACACTTCCAAGCATGATGCCCTTCGCCAAAGACTGGTCACTCCTAGCCACATCCCCAAAGTGTGTGATATGGAGTTTCAAAATCCTAGCCTCCATGAATGAACTTATTTCAGTCTACGGTATGTTCAATATTCTTCTCCAGCACCACAACTCAAAGGCATCAATTCTTCTTCTATCGTCGTTAGTCATTGTTCAGCTCTCTGATGCCTAGCAAGTAATAGCAAAGAACATGGCCTGGACCAAGCACACTTTAGTGTCTAGCCTGATTTCATTGCTCTTTAGCACTCTGAAGAGATTCCTGACAGCAGATTTACCCAATGCAATTCACCTTTTGATTTCCTGACTGCTGGAGCCAAGAGTATTGATTGTGGAACTGAGCAAGATGGAATTATTAATAACATCTTCTCTCTTTATCATGGTGTTATCAATTGGCCCAGTGGTAAGAGTCTTTGTCTTCTTGATGTTGAGCTTCAGTCCATATTGATGACTGCAGTTCTTGGGGAATAAGCTAAGGGTTGTGAAATAATGTGGAAAAAGAATGGTTGAAGAACTAGATGTAATCAATGTCATCAAATTATTTTGTTAAGAAATTGTTTTGTTTTTCTTGTGTATATTTTCACCAAAATAGAAAATTTTTTTATAAAATTTAGAATTTGATAACAATATATCATTTTCATTACAGTTAAAGATTATAAGTAATATTTAAAATGAAATAATTATCATTTTATAATATTTAAATTATAAAATATATAATTTACAAATTATAAAATAGAAGTTATAAATACAAATTTAAAAAAAAGATAAAACATAAGGTTTAAAAGAAAAAGTCTAAATAGATAATTTAAAGAAGAGCATTGAATATCTCATGGACTGGCAAGAGAACAAATAGGTCTGTCCTGGAGAAAGTTAAGCCAGAGTTCTCCTTGAAGGCAAGAATGGTCAAACTGTCTCACATATGTTAGACATGAGGTGTGTGTCTCACACATGGCTTTGGTCATGTTGTAAAGAGGGGCCATTCCTTGGAGAAGATCATGCTTGGAAAGGTGGAAAGTCAGGGTAAGAGAGGAACACTCTCAATGAGAAGGATTGACACAGTGACTGTAATAATGAGCTCATGTTTGTCAGAGATGGTGAGGACGGCTTAGGAAATGGCAGAGTCAGAGTCATTGTTCAGAAGGTTGGTATGAGACATAGTGGAGTGACACACACACTAACAACATATAAATTACAATTATATAGCTACTGAGGTAATGGGGGTAGGTGTGTCAGAGATGATGAAATTGGCTCCGGATACAGCAGGGTTTAGTGAGAGCTGTTGTAATAGAGTTGCTATGAGTCCGAGTCAATTCGATGGCACATAGAGAAAATATCAATATAATATTCATAATTAGAAATACCACTTACAATAAGATATCTTTAAATTAAAAGGTTACATTTTTCTTTATAAAGCATTTTATAATTTTATAAAAAATAAAATGTAGAATTTAGAGAAGAAACTATACCTTTCCTGTGTATATTTTCACCAAAATAAAAAATTTAGGAAAAGATTTTCCAGATCTACAGTTATTAATAGCTCTTTATTTGCCTCTCAATTGCTAATGTGTGTTGCTATTCATTCACTTAATTCTAACCCTTAGTGACCCCACGTGACAGAGTAGAAATTCGTCATAGTGTTTTGCAGTCTGTAATGTTCAGCCATTTCAGGAGGTGGCATGTAGTCAAACCCAATAATATTGAAGGTCACTGTTGTTATGTACCATTGAGACAGAATCAACTCATTGCTGATCCTCCAGCAAATTTTCAGAGGTTGTAAATTGCACAGAAGAAAATTGGCAATCTTTGTCCCATGGAGCATCTAGTGGCTTTGAACCAATTGCCTACGGGTTGGCAGGGCAACTCCTCACCACTAGACCACCAGATCTCCTGAGTACTGAAGAGAGAAGTCCAAATTGTACTGAAAGTACTTTTTTGGGACACACCTTTGAACGAGTAATTTGAAATTTGCCTTACGGTGTTGAGAGACCAAGGAGGAGTGTAGCAATTCCATGGTGGTACTATAGGAGTTTTATTAAAGGATTACTTACTGAGGCAATGCCTACAGTGGCTTTTTATCTCTGATGATCAAAGGTGACATGTTGTCAGGGCCCTGGACCTCAAAGGCCACTCTGGAGAGGATTACATAACAGTGATTCAGCAAGGGGAAGTGAGCAAGCAAGAAGGAACAGAATAGCCATATTTGGTCCACAAAAGCATGTTTATCTACAGCACTGGTGAAAAACAAGGATTAAGGAGCTAGTTGATGAAAGACTAATTGATATGTTTCAACAAACAAATGCTATGGTAGAAATACTTATCTATGCCAAGAAATTTGGTAGATAGCTGTCTTGCCGTCCCACTGGAAGAGATTCATATTTGTATTCATTTCAAAAAATGGTGATCAACAGAATGTCAAAATGAAGAAACGGTATTGTTAGTATCATACAGAAGTAAAGTTTTACTGATGATAGTTACTCTAAAATTTACTCTAGCAGTACATTAACAAAAAATTTTCAGAAAATTTAGTCAGTGTCAAAAGAGAATTTAACACAAGGAATATCATTACTAATGGCATATGGATCTTTGCGGAAAATAGAGAATTTTTTTTTTACATGTAAGCAAAATCTTT
>NW_006399887.1:1988148-1988698 GCF_000299155.1 Elephantulus edwardii
GGGGTTGGGGAGAGACTGAGTAAGATGGGTTCAATAATGTATGCTGCTCTGAAACAGAGAAGGGAGAAAACTGTTTAAAAGAGGAAAATAGAGAATATTAAAAAGATATTTATCTATGTTTTATTGACTGGGCAAAAGTTTGACTGTGTAGGCCATAATAAGTTATAAACAACAGTACAAATATTAGAAATTGCCAAGTACTTAATTTTGGCCATTTGACACCTTTACTGAAAGCAACAATCAAGGGGTAATACATGTTTTAAGATTAGGAAAGTGTGGGTCAGGGTTGCATTGTTCACTATTTATTTCATACAAATATTCTGAGATGCTAGACTAAAAGTAGAACACTATTAGGATTGTAGAAAGACTCATTAACAACCTGAGACTTGTAGATGACAAAATCTTATTTGGAAAAAAATGAAGAGATCTTGAAAAATAAACTGATGAATACAAAAGTCTGGTTGTATAGCAGGGTTGCGTCATCCACATAACGCAGATTGTTGATAAATCATCCACCAATCTTGACTCCACATTTCTCCTCATAGAGCCC
>NW_006399887.1:1992768-1995590 GCF_000299155.1 Elephantulus edwardii
GGAGTTTAGGGCTGTTGTACATATGGTCGCTATGAGTCGCAGGCGACTAGACGGCACATAACAACAACAACAACAACATAAAAGTCTACATTTCGCCACATGGATTATACTTTACTGGTCCAATTGGGTGGGATTACTCCAACTGGCCAACCTGTGTGGTTTTAAGAAATAAAAAAGTCCCTGCAAGTGGACAAGTAGTATAGAAAATATTAAAGTTCTCCAGGATTTAGTTTTATTTTGGTTCACAGTCTATATCCATAAAAGTAGCAATTAAGAAATCAAATTACACAATGTCATTCAGAAAATCTGCTGCAAAAGATCTCTTTAATATGATTATAAACAAAGATGTTACATTGAGGACTAAAGTACACCTGATCTAAGCTATAACGGTTTCAGTGACCTCATGTGCATCCAAAAGGTAAACAATGAATAAAGAAGACTAAGGAAGAATCTGTAAATGTGAATTTTGGTGTTGGCAAATAATATTAAATATACCAAGGGCTACCAGAAGAATTTGGAGGATGTCTACCTGATCAACTGACTGGAAGAAATCCATATTATCCCTCATTCCCAAGAAAGATGATCAAAAAGAATGTGGAAATTATCAAACAGTATCATTAATATTTTATGCAAGCAAAATATTGTTGAAGATCTTTCAAAATTGACACGGTAGTATATTGACAAGGAAGTATTAGAAGTTGAAGCTGGATTTAGAAGAGGTTGCAGCACCAGGGATAGATATCATTGTTGATGTCAGACAGATCCTGGCTGAAAGCAAAGAATACCAGAACACTGTCTTTTTGTGTTTTATTGACTATGCAAAGGCATTTGACTATGTATATAATAATAAATTATTGGTAAAATTGAAAACAATAAGAATCCCAGAATGCTTAATTGTGTTAATAGAAAATTTATACCTAAAACTAGAAGCTGTTTTAGAAAAGAGCAAGGGAACACTGCATGGTTTATAATCAGGTAGGGTGTACATCAAGGTTGTACGCTTTCTGCTGAGCATAATTTGTGAAGCTGGACCCTATGAAGAAGAATGTGGCATCAGGATTGAAGGAACACTCAACAAGAACCTGAATTATGTAGATGACACAATTTTGCTTGCTCAAAGTAAGGAGGATATAAAATGTTTGCTGAAGAAGATCAAGGACTTCAACCTTCAGTATGGATTATATCTCAATATCAAGACAACAAAAAACCTTACCAGATGACCAGCAGTCACCATTATGATAGACAGAAAGAACTGTCAATTATTTCATCTTGCTTGGATCAACAATCATCACCCTTGGTACCAGGAGTCAGGAAATCAGGAAGTGCATTGCATTAGGAACATTTACTGTCAGGGACCTTCCTTAAATGATGAAGAACAATGATGCCAGTTTAAAGATTAGGTGTGCCTCATTCAGACCTGGTCTTCTCAATCATCTGCTATACATCAGAAAGCTGGACAACGAATTAGGATGACAAGGAGAAAATTCCTGCCCTTGAATATGGTGTTGGAGAAGAGTACCAAGTATTCCACAGACAACCAAAAGAACTGACATGTCTTAGAAAAAGCATAGCCAAAGATGGAGAAGCTTCATCTTTCGTACTTTGGATATGTAGCTAGGTGAAGATAATCTTTGGGAAGAGACATTATGCTTGAAAAGATGGAGAATTAGCAAAGGAGAGGAAAACTCCCAGTGAGATGGAATGACACGATGACTTCAGCAATGGGCTCTAGTGTTTTAGAGATGATGAGGATGATACAGGCTATGAGAAGGCCCTGGTCGGCTGTTCACAGATTAGCCAACACATCTAATGATGACAACAACAATCAGAAAAATGAGCATAACTGCCTTAGAAGTATAGTCAGAATGCTCCTGAGAAGTGAGGGTGGAGAAACTTCACCTCACATACTTCGGACATGTTGTCAGAAAGAACTAATCCCTGGAGAAGACATCATGCTTAGTCAAGTACAGGATCAGTGTAGAAGCATATACGATAAATGAAAAAGAGAAAGGCCTTCAAAGAGAAGGATTGATACAGTGGCTGCCACGATAGTTCAAACACAGCAACTCTTGTGAGGATGGTGCAAAACAGGAAAATGTTTTATTTTGCTATTCATAGGGAATGCTGAGTTGGAACTGATTGAATAGCACCTAAAACCAGCAATCTTTATGGATGTGGTGGAGCCTTGGGGTAGATTTGAACTGCCAACCTTGTTATAAGCAACTGAGTGTTTAACACTTGTATCACCAGAATATATTTGCTATTTACTTATTTCATCTTAGGTCAACAATCAACATCCTTGATACCAACAGCCAGGAGATCAGAAGATATATTGCTTTGGGCAAGACCACTGCCAGGAACCTCTCAAAAATACTGAAGAGTAGTGATGCCAGTTTGGAAACTAAGGTGTATCTTATTCAGGCCATGATATTTTCAATTATTTGTTATGGATCAGATAACTGGATAATGAATAAGGATGGCAAAAGAAGAATTGATGCCTTTGAACCGTGATGTAGGGAAACAGTATTGAATATTGCATGGACTGTGAAAAGATCAAAGAGATATGTCTTGGAAAAAGTACAGCCAAAGTGCTCCTTGGAGGCAAGGATGGCAAAGTTTCATCTCTCACAATTTGGACATGTTGCTAGGAGAGGCTATTCCTTGGAAAGGGACATCATTCTTGGAAGGGTGGAGGGATGGTGAAAGAGAGGAAGACCCTCAACAAGATGGATTAATGTGGTGACTGTAGCAATGGGCTCAAGTGTGCCAGACATTGTAAGAATAGCAAAGGACAGGACAGGGTTCAAGTCTGTTGTTCATAG
>NW_006399887.1:1996885-1998753 GCF_000299155.1 Elephantulus edwardii
AGGACCGAGTAGAGTTTAGGACTATTGTGCATAGGGTCGCTATGAGTTGCAAGTGACTCGATGGCACATAACAACAACAATTCTGTAACTCACTGACTCTTTGTTTTGCCAAGACAAATCTCTTATTAAGGCCTTTCAATGAGTTTCCCATGTCAATAACTGCATCTTTTAGTGCCAATATTTTGTTTGGGGCTTTTTTCTCCCTTAGTGGATATATCTTTATTTGGAGCTCTAGTGGATAAGAATTTATGCTGCCAAACAAAGACACAAGGTTCAGATCACTAGCTGCTCCATGAAGAATGTAGGCAATCTCCTCCCTTGAGATTTACAGCCTCTGAAAACCTGATGGAAGGTCAGCTATGAGTCAGTAGCAATTCAATAATATATCACAACAAGATCTGACATCAGCCCACCTTTCTTGGACAGAGCAACACCCACATCTTCCTTCCACTGTGTCTGCCATTGTGCCCTGTTTCCCTTTCAGATCAGTAAGTGATACACCTCCCCTCCCACTCCTCTGCCCCATACTCCCACAAATGAGGTAGGCCCTCCAGAGACACAGCCCTCCTGCGGTTCTCAGGCCAAATAAATAAGGGAGATCACCAATAAGTAAAATCTTGTCAAGATATCACCTGCAACTAATAGAAGAATGAAGTCAAGGACCTGCCATTTACTGTCTCATAGAGTAGAGAAAACAAGTACTTTAGCTTTGAACACTGCTGACTAGCTACATCATGTGGGATTTCTTAAAGTCATGTGGAAGAGGTCAGGGGGAGCCATAGTTTCTGTAAGGCAACAGTCATTCTACTTTTGGAAGACAAGAGTGAAACAGCAATGTACAGGACTTTCACCAAATGTTACCATAACCTGTGACATTTTCTAGTTACAAAAAAAAGCTAAAATCCAGTAAGAAAAGACTCATATGATGTCAAGAAAGCAGCAGTCTGCCTCAGTCATTCAAAAAAAAAACAAATTAACCTTTCTCCTAAAAAAACAGACACAATGAATACACCAAATAGAGAAAATCATAAGAAATATATTGATGTGAAGATAATTGAACAGCTACAGAAGATACAAATAATGGAAGAAACAAAGAAAGCTACTAAGAGAGCAAATACCCCAGAGACAGTGATCTGTAAGAAATGTATTGATGAGAAACAACTTGAGCAGATACAAAAGAAAATGCAAAAGATTGAAAAAGAACTGATAATATAGATAAAGAGGTACAAGAACTTAAAAAATCATCACAAGACAGAGAGAGTGCAGCCAACGCAGTACTGGACATAACAGAAAAGTATGAAGATGCAATCCAAAATATTAAGACCAAAATGCCAAAAGTATCCAATACACTGGTGGGACAAAAAGGTAGAACTGAAGAAATGGAACAGAGAGTCAGTGAGCTAGAAGACAAGAGCCTCACTGGAAAAATACTAAAACCAAGCAAATGCCAACCTCAAAAAAAGCAGGAGTGTCAATCATAACCTCTGATAAAATAGACTTCAGAATGATAACCACCATAAAAGATAAGGAAGGGCATTACATGAAGATTAAAGGCACAATAAATCAAGAAGACAAAACCTTGGTCAACATTTATGCACCCAATGCTAGACCTGCAAAATAAGTAAAACAATGGTCAACAGACTTGAAGAAAGAAATATACAGTATCACAATAGTGGTAGGAGACTTAAACACATCACTATCACCAAAGGATAGGTCACCTCAAAAGAAACTTAGCAAAGATGCAGAAGACCTAAACTATACAATCAACTAATTTGACTTTGTGGATGTATTCAGGGTACTGCACCCAACTAAAACTCAATTCACTTTCTTCTCAAGCACACAAGGAACATTCTCCAGAATTGATGATG
>NW_006399887.1:1999623-2000226 GCF_000299155.1 Elephantulus edwardii
ACAATCAGTGTCATTCAACACATTAACAAAGCAAGTAACAAGAACCATATGACCTTACTAATTGATGCGGAAAAGGCATTTGATAAAATCCAACACTCATTCCAGATGAAGACCCACTTCAAAATTGAAATAGAAGGGAATTTCTTCAAAATAGTGAATAATATATATGCAAAATCATGAGCCAATATTATTTTCAATGGAGAAAGATTAAAAACATTTTCCTTCTGAACAGGAACCAGACAAGGATTCCCACTGCTGCCACTTCTACTCAAGTACTTGCTGGGGCAATACAACAAGAGAAAAAGATAAAAGCCATCCAGATTGGCAAAGATATAGTTAAACTGTCACTTTATTCAGACGATATGATAGTGTACACTGAAAAACCAATGGACTCAACAACAACAACAAAAAAAAACCCTGTCAGAGCTGGAAGACCAATTTAATAAAGTGGCAGGATATAAGATCAACTGGGAAAAAGTATTTGGTAATAACATATCAGAGAAGGGACTGACTTATATCCAGAATTTATTAAATACTTGAGCACCACAACAAGATAAAGGTAAATAATCCAATAGAAAAATGGGCACAGGATATGAACAGGCA
>NW_006399887.1:2005435-2006649 GCF_000299155.1 Elephantulus edwardii
AAGCTCTCCTCTTTTCCTCCAGCCAGTCCCAGTGAAGGCTAGCCTTTCTAACCAATCATCTGCTCCTTAGGAGAAAGACAGGCATGGATACTTCAGTGGCAATAATTAAGCCCACCATTGGTATGCACCAGTCTACCTTTTTACACATTTTTCATTCACCCTTTACAGAAACTCCATAAAATGTCTTAGTTTTCCATGATTAAATGATCACAGAAACCAAAGAGGAATTGCTATGAGTTGGAACTCACTTGATGGAAGTGGGTTTTTGGCATCTGTACTTTCTTATTTCTCTCAAGCACCACTTCCCCCATTTCCATTACACAGTTCTGTGTTTACCTTTAGTTCTTTGGGTATATTTTATATTGTTGTTGTTGCTTGCCTTCGAGTCGAGCGACTTACTGCCTCTGAAAACCTGCTGGAGGGTCACCTAAGTGTCGATTTTGACTTGATGGCAAACAACAACAATAACATTCATCATACCACGAAGGAGAATGACAAGGACACCCTGAGCATTCTACCTGGAAGATCTTCCAGGATTATCTCTTCTATTTATCTGAAAGTCAGAGATAGTGGACACTTTCAATGCACACGAGAATCATGGAACCATCGGGCTGTGGTGATGGTTCTGCTGCTTTTGTCCATCTGCCATAGGAGAGGGGAAAGAGATGGGAAAAGAGAAAGATATGGTCCTACTCATTCCATTTTTATATTTTATTTTGTTTGTGGTTCCTTGCTGTGATTTTTTATTCTCCCTTATAGAGATTTCACAGGGACAAGCATAAACTTATTACCCATTTATCACTTATGGATATGGTTAGATTTCATTACATGAAAGAGTTTGTTGCTGAAGGTCAAGGACTGTAGTCTTCAATATGGACTGAAGCTTAACATCAAGAAAAAAAGATTCCCATCACTGGATCAATTGGCAGCACCCTAATTGATGGAGAAGAGATGAGATTGTTAACAATTTCAGCTTACTTGGTTCTACAACACCCTTCACATCAGCAGTCAGGAAATTGAAAAAAAAATCACATTAAGGAAATCTGCAGTCAGGGACCTCTCAAGAGTGCTAAAGAGCAACGATGCCAATCTAGAGACAAAGGTGCATCTAATCCAGACCCTGGTCTTTGCAATTACTTGCTATGCATCAGAAAACTGGACAATAAGTAAGGATAACAAAAGAATAATTGATGCTTTTAAGCTGTGGTGCTAGA
>NW_006399887.1:2007992-2009347 GCF_000299155.1 Elephantulus edwardii
TGGTGGATCCAATATGTCTGCCTTTGGTTTAGAAGCTTAACTCTGTTACCCATTAAGCTACTAGATCTCCCATGATGGGACAGGTAGAGGATCAGTAAAAGAAAGACAACCTCTTCAATGAGACTGACACTGTAACACTGGGATCCAGTACGGGGAAGACTGTGAGGATAGTGCAGGTTAGAACAAGGTTCTATTCTGTTATTCAGAGAGTGGCTCACTGGACATAACAGCAACAGATGTAACTGCTCTTCTTGCTGGTAACATGGGGAATTAGAGGATCTCAATCTGTGATGTCACCATTTTTCTTGAATTCTTCCTTTGTATTCTGGATTGCTTTCTTGAGAGGGAGTGTGAAAATAGGAATTTGGGTAAAATATAATGACAATATTCCTTATGTTTATGTCTGTGATAAATTACGGTTCATAATACTTATGTGTTTTTTTTTTCAGTTGCTAGAATGTATTCCTTTTTCCCACAAGATTTGTGATTTTGTCAAATTTGAATATATTATTGAGAATGTATCCTATTTCTCTTAATGGCAATCACTGTGGGCCTTATGAAGAGAAAAAGGTTAAGAAACTTTCTACCACATGGCCTCTGAGGTGCTTACCAGATCTGAAGCACTTGTAAATCTTGTTCTTTTAGGGTTTTCAGAGGCCTGCTATTTTGGAAGTGGATGGCCAATCCTTCTTTCTAGTCTGTCTTAATCTGATTGCTCAGATTTAGAGAAATATCTGACAAACAGCTTTTTACAGAAAAAAAGCAGATGAAGGATATTTCCCAATTGTAGAATTAACCATTAGTTTCAGTGTTGTCCTCACCCTTGACACAAGTGTCTTGACCCACTTATTTCCCTGCTCCACCATCCACCAACATCCCCTTCCACTTCCACCCATTCCCTTCAACACCTATCTCCCATTATCCAGCCCTTGATCTGATAGCTTATATCTCAAGCTTTATGGACTTCTGTGATTCCAAACACTTCAGCTGCTGACAATTTCTTATGCTGTGGCCAGTGTCTCTTGAGTTTAGGGGTAATGTTTCCCAAGTGAGGGTGATGTGTCCTGTAGATCTGGTCTATAGATTGTTTTCCTGGGGTTGCAGGTTTTCCTGGGGGTTGCTGAAGTCCGCGTCTGCTGGCCCCTCTCTTCCCTTCTGAGAATTCCTTTTCCGCGGCTTCCTCATGTGCCCAACGGTTTCTGGTGCCTCCTTGACCCACCAGTACTCTGGGTTGCATTTACCTGTGGGATGGGTGTTGCTGAAGTCCTCGTCTGCTGGTCCCTCACTTCTCTTATGAAAATTCCTATTCTGCACCTTCCACATGAAAAATAGGAATCCTAGAACACTTGATCGTG
>NW_006399887.1:2010172-2011469 GCF_000299155.1 Elephantulus edwardii
TTTGTATGATGTACTTTGGACATATTGCAAGGAGGGACCAGTCCTTGAAGAAGGATGTCATGCTTGGGAGGGTAGAGGGACAGCGCAGAAGAGGAACACCCTCTATGAGGTGAATGACTCAATGACTGGTATAATCGGGACAGGTGTGTCAGAGCAGTGAGATTGGCACAGGATAGAGCAGAGTTTAGGGCTGTTTTACACAGGGACACTATGAGTCGCAGGCAACTCAACAGCACATAACAGTGACAACAAATCCTTTTCTACATGACTCACATCAGAATGGCCTGAGGCACCTGTTAATGCAGATTTTTAGGCCCCTCTCACACCTACAGAGTCTGCAGGCATGTCCAGGAATCTGCCTCTTTGACAAGGTCCCCCAGGGATTCTGATGAACACTTTCCCTCGTTTCTTGGTGAAAAGATTTGTCCAACGTTTTTCCTCACCTCCATTAACTTGCTCAGCTGCAACACTGAAGCATGGCACTGTCTGAATCAGACCTCCAAATACTTCCTCTATCCAGATAATCGGGGAGCTCTGGTGACCTAGAGGTAAGAAACTACACTGCAATCCCGAAGGCACGTGATGAGAATCCACCAGCTGCTCTGTGGGAAAGGATGAAAAATCTCCTTCTGTGTGATTAACTGCTTTTGAAAACCTACTAGCTAGTCAGCTATGGGTTGGTTCCCACTCAGTGGTACTCAGCAACAACAATCAGGATAATGAGGGATCTCTGGTGGCCTCATGGCAAGAAACTGCATTGCAATCCCAAAAACATGCAATTCAAATCCACCAGCTGCTCCGTGGAGAAGGATGGGCAATCTGCAATCTCTTCCCTGTGATTACTGCCTCTGAGAACCCGCCAGAGGGTCAGTTATGGATGGTAAACAACAACAATCTGGACAATCAGCAAAATTCTTTTATTAGCTGTTGCCTGTAATAACGTAATGCTGACCTGCTGTGATCTACAGACAGCATCACTCACACTGCTCCTTTTTAGCACTTAGAATCTCAGTAGACAATAACAGTACAATACGTCATTGATCCCTCCATCTGAAACTATGGCTAAGCACAGAACAAAGTGCTTCCGGTTATAGTCTACAGACTCCAAGGGATGTTTCTTACCTCCATACACATAACAAGCTGATGGGACAAGTGACTAAGAGATATCTATCCTACCATCTTGGTGAACTCAGCCCAAACTACTGAGGCAGTAGAGTTCACAGTGAGATAAGAAAAGAGCAACTGTTTTGGTGTGCAAGGCTTGCTAAGTGCTTCCACCCCCCACCTCCCCACTATT
>NW_006399887.1:2013080-2018857 GCF_000299155.1 Elephantulus edwardii
AAGGATATCATGAATATCATCCAAGAAGAATGCCATTACAAAGGGGAGCAAGAAAAGACCAAAATGGATGTCAGAAGAAACTCTGAATATTGCACTAGCATGCTGAGAAGCCAAAGCAAAGGGTAGAAATAAAGATATCAAGGAGTTAAACAGAAGATTTCAAAGGGCAGCATGGGAAGAGAAAGTAAAGTATTATCATGAAATGTGCGAAGAGCTGGAGTCAGAAAATCAAAGGGGCCAAACTTGCTCAGCATTACTTAAGCTCAAGGAACTGAAGAACAAACTCAAGCCTTGAATTGCAATACTTAAGGATGCCTTGGGCAGAATAGTAAATGATCCAGGAAATATTAAAAGAAGAGGGAAAGAGTATACAGTCATTGTACCAAAAGAAATTGGCAGACTTAGAAGAATTTCATGAAACAATGTATGAGCAAGAGCTTGTGGTAATGAAGGAAGAAGTTCACATTGCTCTGAAAGAATAGGCAAAAAACAAGACCCCAGGAATTGGTGGTATACCAATAATGTATTTCAACAAACAGATGCTCACCATGTTGTGCCAAGAAATCTGGAGGACAACCACCTGGCCTAGAGGAGATCTATATTTGTTCCCATTCCAAAAATGGGTGATCTGACAGTGTGGAAAGTATCAAACAATATCACTGATATCACATGCAAGCAATATTTCACTGAAGATTATTCAAAAAAAATTACTAGAACAGCACATCAACTAAGAACTGCCAGAAGTGCAGGCTGGCTTTAGAAGAGTCCATGAGATATTGTACCTAATGTTAGATGGATCTTGGCTGAGAGCAGGTAGTACCAGAGGAATGTCTATCTATGTTTCATTGACTATGCAAAGGCATTTGACTCTGTGGACTACAACAAACTATGGTTAACTCGGAGAAGAATAGGAATCCCAGAACACTTAATCATGCTTATATACAACCTATACTTGAAGTAGGAAGCAGTCGTCATAACAGAGCAAAGGAACACTGAATGGTTCAAAATTGGGAAGGATGCACACCAAGCATGTATCCTATCTCCATACTTCTTCAATCTGTATACAGGCAGATTATCCAGGAGGCTGAGCTCTTTGAGGAGAAAGTTGGCATCAGGACTGGAGGACGACCCATCAACAATCTGCATTATGCAGATGACACAACCCTGCTTGCTGGAAAGGTTAGATAGTAAAATATTTTGGAGTAAATTAGTGTTGTTTATTAAGATCACTATTAATTAGTAGTAATTGCTTCAAATTTAATTAGTAGTAATTGCTTTAAATTTATGTGAAGGCTGGACAATGAAAAAAAGAAGAAAGAAGAACTGATGAATTAAAATCCTTCAGTTGGCAAAGAGTATTGAATATGCCATGAACTTCTGAAAGAAGAAGAAACCAGTCTAGAAATGTAACCAGAGTACCCCTTAGAAGCGAAGATGGGAGAGACTTTGACTCACTGATTTGCACATATTATCAGAGAAAACTGTTTGCTAGAAAATGACAAAATGGTTGGTAAAGTCAACAAGAACCCATGGAAATGAGGGAAGTCCTGAATGAGATGGAGTCACACAACACCCATAGCATGGTCAGATGGGCAACATTTTGCTCTGTTACACGTAACATTGCTAAAAATCAGAGTGAACAGCAATGTTGTTGTTGTTGTTGTTATGGGCTATCGAGTTGCTTGCGACTCATAATGAACCTATGTACAAGAGCCCTAAACTCTGCTCTGTCCTGTGCCAATTGCACTGTCTCCGATACACCCATCTCGATTACCCCAGTCACTAAATCAATCCACCTTATAGAGGGCCTTCCCCTCCTGCGCTATCCCTCTACCCTCCTAAGCATGATATCCATCTCCAAGGACCAGTCTCTCTTTACAACATGTCCAAAGTATGTCAGACGAAGCCTCAGGATCCTTGCCTCCAAGGAGCAACCTGTTTTAACGCTCTTTAGGATTAATCTGTTTTCTTAGTAGTCCGTGGTACCCTAAATACTCTTCTCCAGCACCACCGCTCAAAGGCATCAATTCTCCTTCTATCCTCCCTAGTCATTGTCCAACTCTATGATGCATAACAAGTGATTGCAAAGACCATGAGGCCATGGTCTCAGACGCACCTTAGTCTCCAGAGAGAACAACAATATTACCATATTTTTTTCTTCACTCTAAAGAATTGTTTAATGCATCCACCAAAATAGGAGACTTCACTTTGGAAAATACTAAACTTATCCACAATGACTTTCATTGCCACAAAGGTGAGCGAGATGTATGTCATAAATCGTGGAAATTCCCCAAACCTCCAACACTGCCAATAAAGGAGACACCAAGAGGGGACACACATCAGAGAACAGTTCTCTGCCCTACTGATAATCCCCCACAGTGCTCCAACTTCCATTTTCCTCTATCTCCACAATCTTTTTCTCCACTTTTTTTTTCTTTTGCTTTGTGATAACAGCTACCATCGGTTCTAAAATGCAATCTATCATTCCTGTTGGTGCTTTTATGGAAATTCTAGCCACTATAGGCAAATGAGAGATTTGATAACCCCAAAAGCAAAAATGTTCCCAGTGAATGACACTTTGATTGGACTTTAATTTTGCTGATACTTTGAAGTAGTCTATCTGCTTAAGTTATTTTCTTGCAGTGGAGTTTCTTGCAGAAGCACCTAGAAGGAAATCCCACCCACCCCTTGACCCACCCCACCCATATACAAAGGAGATTCTTCAATTCAATGCTTTTGTTATTGGTGAAAAATGAGACAGGCTTATTATATGCAGTAAATAAAGCAACTTCCAGTTCTGAAAGAGAAGAGACAAGGTATTTGTAAAGCTTTGGGACATAAATTTGTATTTCAAGGACACTATAGCAATAGGTTCCACTGAAATATAGAGAAAGGAATGGGTTCCATTAGCCTTTGCTTCGCCGAAAGAAAGAGGCAGTATCTTTTGAACGCTGAGATAAAGGCAAGTAGAAGCATAGTTTATTAGTGAAGACAGAGTGTCTTCTTCTATTAGAGATAACACCAGGATGTCCTGCAACTAAATATGAGCAATAGAGCAAATGCCATGTACCGGGAGGCACTTTTCAAAAAAGCCATTTACAGTGTACAGGAAAACAACTGTGAAACGTCTCTTGCTTTTGTTGGATAATGTCTCAGTTTAAAACCAGATACCCCTTAACTGATTTGGATTGGTCAACAAAGTGGTTCCTACTTATTTCTTCATTCTCACAGCTATTTCTTTCCAGAGCTATTTTCCATCTGCAGTTATCTTAAAGAAATGAGACTTATTCCATGAGTTAAGCCCCATTGCTTTCTCAGAACTCAAGACAATGTTCACACAGCAGCTTGCACTAAAGGCAGCATATGGTGCTACTATGATTATCCTGCTTTGTCTGTAGAGATCTGTTTTCCCTCTCTCCCCTCATCTCATTCCCATATCATGTTAAGGCAGGGAGTAGGTAAGGTGGAAAGAATAGGCAACTGTTAGTGTTGTTAGGTGCCATCAAGTCACCTATCCCTCATAACCCCCCTATGAACAACAGATCTCAACCTTATTCTATCTAGCATCGTCCTCCCCATGCCCAAGCACACTGTGGTAGTTGCTGCATCAATTCATCTCTTTGAGGGTCTTTCTCTGAGCCTCCATATTTCCCAGCATGATGTCTTTTTCCAAGGACAGACCCCTCCTGGCAACATGTAAATGAGATGAAATTTCACCGTTGCTGCCCTTTAAGAGCACCTTGGTTGCACCTCCTCCAAGACAGATTAGTTGGTTCATTTAGGAGTTCAGGGGATATTCAGTACTCTTATTATCAGTGACACAGGCACATGTTAGGTTTTGTTGAGTTGAGTAAGACTCATAAGAGGGCTTTCAAATTCCCTGGACTCTTGCCTTAAAGGTAAACTTGCTTGCTTAAAGATACTTTTTATGATAAATATATATGTGACAAACATTTGCTATTTCAACAAATTTCAGTGACATAAATTATGGTCATCATGCTATTCAAGCATAAACCTTGTCAGTTTTCAAATTTCCCCATCTCCCTTAACAGAAGTTAAATGTCCCCTAAGCATTGAGTGCTCTTTTTCTCCTCCCTCTTTCTTAGTAACCACGAATAAAGAGCAAAGAGCAAAAATATCCAGCCTATTCAGTTCATCAGAAAGCATCAATATGGGTTCAAAAAAATGAATCCAGCAATACACCTGTGGGGATAGAAGAACATACCAATCTTGGAGTCAGAAGTGCTGAGGGTAATATCCCATCTCCTCAAATCAGCCTGAATCTTAGTTTGCTCATCTAGGAAATGGAAATAATACTTGTAAAATCTAGACGTGGCAATGAAAATGTGCTTTGTTGACACCTTCTCATTTTGAGATAAAATCTTGTTCCCTTTCAATTCAATTTACTTACTACATTGGTGACTAAAGAAAACAAAAAGTAACAGTGGATTAGCTAAAGACAGGTGACCAATCAGCGTACACATGATTGTGAATGAAGCTGTTGGATTCTGGAGTGTAGGTTCTCCTGTTTGAGTTGAAAATTGGGTGTAAATTGTTGGGTCTTTTTTTTGGTTTCATTTTGTCTTGAATTTCATTCACAATCGTGTGTAAGCTGATTGGTGGCCTGGATTTAGGTAACCATCAGCTGTGGGCTGGAAGCCTTTTTTCCAGACAATCAGGACCTGATGGGTAGTCCTTTGTATTTAAAAGTCCTCTGTCCTGCACCCCTCTGGCCTGCTCTTTATAGTGTTTGGGAAGAACATTGTTCTAAGTGGTACAAACTGGTCTGTCAGTTTGCTGTACTGAGATAACTTTGGGTTGCTGTGATACTGAACGCTGGTGTGTTAAATTCCATAATGGTTATCCATGGTGTTTTTGGTAGTACTCCCAGAAGAAGACAAGCTTAGAAGGAAGCAGAATTGGAATCTACTTCTTAAACAACAGGCTTTTGGAAACTCTAGGAACATTAGCTACAGAAGAGGGTTCAGATATTTTATTCATAGATCGCTATGAGTCATACTTGACTCAATGGCACTTAACAACAACAACAAAGGAAACAAACACTTGTGGCCTAGTCTTAGAGTACTGTTTTGCTATCCAAAAGACTGTCGATAGTATTTCTTCAGAGAGAGATTTCTTCAGTCTCCTCTCATCAAATTTAGCTCTTCAGAAACCTGATGGAACATTGCTCTGAGTCTGAACCTACCCAACAATGATGAGCCTAAGGTTTTTAGTTTGATGACTAAAACATAGCAGCCATGACATTGTTCTAGTTTCTGAGTTCTACTGTCTGTCTCCTGTAACACATGATGAAGGAACTAAGAATTATTATGTCTAAAGTGCAACCTTCCTACAGGAAAACCTATGTTTATATGGAGTGGGCAGCTAAGGGGCCCTGCTGTATCTAGCCTTCTGGTTGTCTAGTCTTCTCCAAGACATTAGGCAAGTGACTAAAGCCAGCTTGTGCTCTGCAGTCCAGTCCAGCTTTGCCATTATTTAAATGCCAATAAAGGGTCCCTCTGTGGCACCTGGAGCTGAATGATCACCCAGCAAGCTGTGCCCCAATTCTTAACCCACAAAACCATGAGATTTAACAAGGTAATTTTGTTTTAAGTGATTAAGATTTGCAATAGTTTTATTGTGCAACCATGGTTACCAGAACATGAGCTAAAAGATTGTGAAGATCAAAAAGAAACTATGTTAAGAAGACTCAATAGACTTCACAGAACCATGTAGTTGTGTGCTGTCAAGTGGAACCAATTTATTGCTGACCTTCC
>NW_006399887.1:2020637-2038316 GCF_000299155.1 Elephantulus edwardii
AGGACAGAGCGGAGTTTAGGGCTGTTGTACATAGGGTCGCTATGAGTCGCAGGCGACTCGACGGCACATAACAACAACAACAACAACAACCTTGTCCTCTAGGCTCACACAGAACCACAAGGAGCTGGTGAGATCCTCAGGTCCCCTACCTCCGTGGCTTTCTAATCCTCATTTTAAATGCCTTGCAGCTTCATTTGCATCATCATAATCCCAGACAGGAAGAAGAACCAGGGCTCTCCTTGCCTGTCCCTGGTACATTGCTTCCGGGTGCCTGCCATTTCCAACTTTCTTCTTCATGGATGGGGTGGAGTGGCGCATCCAATCCCTCCTCCTTCACTTTCTCCATCACTGATCAGCTTCTGGAGAGAATGCTGGTGTATGTATTGTACTGTATGACACCTGGAATGTCACCTCCTTTCCCTGCGCCCCACTAGCAAAAGTAAGTGTACAAGTTGCTCAAGAGGTGATCTAAGCAACAATGAATGAATGGAAATCTAAAGTCTCTGTATATTTTCATTAAAATTAATAAAATTAATAATAATAATAATAGAACAGGGACTATATCATGGACTGCCAAGAGTAAACCAATCAGACAGCACATTTCCTAGAAGTGAGAATGGCAACACTATGTCTTAGGAACTTTGGATATTTGAACAAGTCTGACCGGTCCCTGGAGCAGTGCAGCATACACGACAAACTGAAGGGTTGTGAAAAAGAAGAACACCTTCAACAAGATGGATTGGCATTATAAGAGAAACGATGGCCTCAAACACAGCAATTACTGTGTGGATAATGCCGAACTGGCCATTATTTTATTCTGTTGTGCACAGAACCCCTGTGAGTTAGAATCAACTTGACACCATCTAACACTACCACTAACTTTGTCTGTAGTTATTAACATGAATAAATTGTGAATAATTTGTTGCCGAAATGCTTCTTGGAAAATTTTAACATTTAAGTGTTACAAATACATTCTTTAGAGAACTATTGGCTTAGTTGGTTGTTCATTATGAATTATTCTAAACTTTTGAATCAAGTCCTCTGTCACCTAAAAAAAACAAAACAAAGAGGTGATCTAAGTGAGGAGGAATTATGTCCCCTTCTGCCTTGTCCGCCCCCAACTAAATAACCTAGACTCCATATCTCCTACTGCTAGGAGCTGGAGCCCTTAAAAATGCTTTTATTGTCATTCTTTTTTTAAAAAAAAATTTATACTGGTGTATTTACAAAGTTTGTATACATAGTTTTTTACACCCGATCTTTCCCATTTCCTTCACCCCTGCCTCCCTTCACCCGCCAAACTGTGTGACTCTATGATTATCGCCTGCCTCCACCCATCCTCAGCCCTGTGCTTCCCCCCTCCCTCCCCTTGGATCTCATACACGTTCTACAATAATGGTTTATACGCTATTTATCCTTATGGGACTGAGTTAGACCACTTAGCATAATGTTCTCCAGTCCCTTACAAGTTAGGCAGTGACTTACAAAATCATTGCTCCTGTGTGCGGCGTAGTATTCCGTCTTGTGAATACACTATAATTTCTCAATCCATTCCATGGTGGTTGGACATATGTGCTGCGGAAAAACTTTTGATATTACTTTCACTGTCGTAGATTTATTTTCGTTTTCATTCATTTCTACTCTTTGTCTTTATTCAATCTTGATGAGGTTTCACTTTCTGTACCCTTTATGCTTTTTCTGCTGGCTCCTGACCCACTGCCATTGTGTGGACTCCTTCTCATAGTCACTCAGTCTTCCAGAGTCGAACTGCCTCATGGTGTTTCCTAGGCTGTAGATCTTTCTTCTCAAGAGCAGCTGGTGGATTCTAACTACTGGGTAGCTTAACCACAGCACCATCAGCATTCCTTCATGAACAGCTCACTCACTAATTGCTGTAGAAGGGTGGGAATCAACTTCCAGCTGATCCTTCACTGTGTTTCCAAAATTGTAAATCTCCCTTCTTTCTCCTGAGAGCAGCTGGTGGATTTGAACCGTCAGAGACATGCCTTTGAGTTGGGGTATGGTGGTTTGTGAAAATACCCCTAAATGGCTACATCTAATCTGAGTTCTTCGTGTTGTTGTTATGGGCTATCAAGTCAACTGTGACTTAGAGTGGCCCTATGCACAAGAGCTCTGAATGCTTCCCAAAGCTGAGTCAGTCTCACTGCCTCCAATACACCCACTCCATTACCCCAGTTCCTGTGTCATTCCATCTCATTTGGGATCTTCCTCTCCTGAACTGTCCCTTCACGCTTCCAAGCGTGATGCTGTTCTTAGTCTTGTTGAATTCTTCTTAGACTTGTTTTTCTAGTTCTTTATCCTGGTGAACAGCTCTGGGGGAGACAGCCCCTTTCCCTTCCTGTTTCTAACTGTGCTTACAGAAGGAGATAAAGTCAATCAGATGATTGTTTTTCCTTAAGCTTTGCATTCCATCAGCCTATGCAGTCCTTAGCCTAACCAGGTGGTGGGGGCTGTCTGTGCAATAGTGTAAGTAGTTGGTTACTTTTGCACACTTTCAGCAGAGAATTCTTCAGGTTGGCTGCCACTGGATCCTTTCAGAATAGCTCCTCGCGCTACCCCCACACCCCACACCCCATCAGTAAATTTCTTATCGGAATACACTAAAACGTAAAATTTTTAAGTTAGTCTCCAGGTAATTGTTTTGTTTTGTGTGTGTGTTTTTTTCTGTCTGAAAAGACAAACCTTGAGGAATGTTTCTCTTGGGAAACAACCCCAACAGTTAGTAATGCAATGGACTATCCCACCAGAGCTCCCTGCTGTTGTTAGGCGCCACTGTTATTGGGTGGCCATTAACCTTGCTTTGCACCCCTCACACAGTTAAAGAGTTAGGCCATGTAGGGGAGAATGGTGGGCACAGTACTCAAGCTACCAAGGTAGCACAGTATACAGCAATTTAATTGACACTTGGGAGAATCTACTTTAGTGCACAGTGTGGGGGCCCTTATTGTTGTTATGTGCTGTCGAGTTGCCTGAGACTCATAATGACCCTATGTACAGCAGCTCTGAAGCCTACCCTGTATTGAGCCAGTCTCACTGACTCTGACACACCTACCCTCATTGCCCCAGTTACTGTATCAATCCATCTCATCCAGGATCTTCCTCTCCTGTGCTTGTCACTCCACCCTTCCAAGCATGATGTCCTTCTCCAAGGACTGGTCTCCCCAGCTTCATGCCCAAAGTATGTGAGACAGACGTCAAAATCTTAGCCTCCAAGGAGATAGATGTTTTCACCTTCTCCAAGACAGACTTATTTGTTTTCTTGGTGGTCCATGGTATGTTCAAGACTCTGTAGTGTACAGCATGAAGGCCCTTAAAAAGGCATTGTTGGTCTTTCTCAGAACAGTCCTAGAAAAGCTCTTGTTGGAGTGGTAGGCTGAGAAGAAAGCCAAAGAGACAAAGTGGAGGTAAAAGGCAAGCATATATTCATTAAGAAAGACATATCTCAAGGGAAGGGATGGGCCTTCCTCAAGAGGAAAGGGAGTGAAGGAGGAAGCAGCGTGCCATTGAGGTGAGGTCGTCTTTATGACTTCCTGCTGCATCTGGCCATGCCTCCTGGCTGGAATCTGGGCCAAAGAGATGTTGCCATGGAGAGCTCAGTTTGCTGTGTCCTTAATTCTAGTCCACTGCTTCCCCCACCCTTTCCTGTGTGAGCTCTGGTGGCCTAGCAGCAAGAAGCTGCACTGCAATATTGAAGGCACGTGGTTCGAGGCCACCAGCTACTTCATGAAAGACAGAGGGACAGTTTCCTCCTGTATGATTTACAATCTCTGAAAACTCACCAGAGGGTGGGCACATTTCAGAACTGAATTTTGCTTCCTGATGACTCATGTATTACTAGGAATGACCTTCAGTCTCCTCTCTCTCATTGGTTCGAACCCTAACACCATCAAGTTGACCATGTTTCACAGTGACCCTATGAACAGCTGATCTGAACCTTGTCCTATTCTGCACCAGCCTCAGGATTTCTACCATTCTCAAGACCATTGCTACAGTCATTGTGCCAATCCATCTTGTGGGGGTCCCTCCTCTCTCTGACCCTCCATACTCCCCTAGCATAATATCTTTTTTTCCAAGAATTGTCCCCTACTGATATCATGCCCAAAGTATGTGAGATGAAGGTTCACCGTCCTTGCCTGTAACGAGCACCCTGGTTGCAGTTCCTCTAAGACTTGTTTGTTCATTTGGCAGACTGTGAGATATTCAGTACTCTTCTCCAACATCATAATTAAATGGCATTAATTTTTTTGTTATTCTTATTTCACATGCACAGGGAGTAATTGTAAAGACCTTTGCTTGGAATAGATAAGTTCTCAGACGTTCTAATTTATTCAATGTTACACATTTTCCTCTATGTACAAAACTATATCTCACACAATTTTGATATATTATCTTTTCATTAGTTTGTTGTGTATTTTACTATTTAGTTAAAATATTTTTAAAAGTCATGCTCTAAAATTTAACAGAACAGCAAGCAACAAATGCTGGCGAGGTTGTAGAGAAACTGGAACCCTTATTCACTGTGGGTGGGAGTGTAAAATGGTGAAACCACTGTGGAAGACGGTATGGTGCATTCTCAAAAAGTTACAAATAGAAATACCATTTGACCCAGCAGTTCCACTACTGGGAATATATCCCAAAGAGACCATAACTGACATCCAAGCAGATATATGCACACCCATGTTTATCGCGGCTTTGTTTACAATAGCAGGGAGTTGGAAACAACCCAGGTGCCCATCAACAAACAAATGGATAGAGAAGCTGTGGTATATTCACACAATGGAATACTATGCTGCATTGAAAAACAAGGAACTCATGCAATATTATTCAAAATGGGTGAGCCTGGAGGACATTACGCTGAATGAAATTATCTCAGTCGCGAAAGGACAAATATTGCATGGTGCCACTGTTGTAAAATGGGATTGATATCAGGGTTGAGGTAAGACTGAGAAAAACTGGATAAATTATGTATGCTGCACTGAAACAGATGAGGGAGTGAATAATTTAAAAGCGATGTATGATAGAGTATTATGGTTATCACAAGAGTCTACAATTAAGGTTTCATAGTGGAATGTACTTGGGGCGGCGGGAGGGGTGCGGGGGGATTGTGTACCAGGAAAGGAGTGTTTCTTTTACTTTTGAAAGAGAGGAGAGAACCGAGGGGGGTGGGGAGGGCTGGGCGGGGAGAGAAGTGCAGCAATGAATGAATGGAAATCCAAAATCTCTGTAAATGCTCATTAAAATTATTTTTAAAAATAAAATAAAATAAAAAATTTTTAAAAATCATGCTCTAATGTCTAAGTGTATTGTAGTTCTTGGCTAATATACTGTTTCATTTGTTTTTGGATAATTTTTAGCAGGATTTTCCTTGTGTGTAATGTTAGTGATATTGTTTGATAATTTCCACACTCTGTTGGACCACTTTTTATGAGAGAGGAATAAATATGGATCTCTTCCAGTCAGTTGGCCAGGTAGTTGTCCTCCAGAGATTTCTTGGCACAATCTGATGAGCATGTCCAGGGCAGCATCTGTTTGTTGAACTATGTCATCATAGTTATCAATAGTTATGCCATCAATTCCTGGGGTCCTGCTTTTTGCCAATTCCTTCAGATTATCCAAATATGACTGGAATAGTACATAGTAGATAACTACTAGAAATACAAGCTGGATTTGGAAGAGGCTGTGGCACTAAAGAATACCAGAGGAATGTCTATCTGTGCTTCCATGACTACGCCATGTAGATCATAACAATTTGTGGCTATCTTTGAGAAGAATGGGAATCCCAGAACACCTGATTGTGCTTATATGAAACCTATATTTGGACCAGGAGTCAGTCCTCAGAACAGAGCAAAGAAACACTGCATCGTTCAAAATTAGGAGAGGACTGCATCAGGGATATGTCCTGTCTCCATACCTTTTCAATATGTGTGTGGAACAGATCATTCAAGAGATTGGATTTTATAAAGAGGAGTGTGGCATCAGGATTAGAGGAAGACTCTTCAACAAATTGCATTACACAGATGATACAACTTTCCTTGCTGAAACTGAGGAGGACCTGAAGCACTTGCTGCAGAAGGTCAAGACTGTACTTTTCAATATGTATTGAAACTCAACTTCAAGAAAACAAAGATTCTCACCATTCAACCAATTGGCAGGAACATGATAGATGGAGAAGAGACTGAAGTTGTTAACAATATCTGTTTGCTCGACTCCACAATCAAGATCAGGAAATCAAAAGATGAATTGCATTGGGGAAGTCTGCTGTAAGGGACCTCTCCAGAATGTTGAAGAGTGATCATGTGAGTTTAGAGACTAAGGTGTGCATGATCCAGGCCATGACCTTTGCAATTGTATGATATGCATCAGAGAGCTGGACAATGATTAAGAGTGAGAGAAGAAGAATCAATGCCTTTGAGTTGTGGTGCTAGAGAAGGGTATTGAACATACCATGGATGGCCAGGAGAACAAACTGGTCTGTCTTGGAGAGTGTAAAACCAAGTTTCTCCTTAGAGGCTAGGATTTTGAAGCTCCGTCTCACACACTTGGGCATGTGTCCGGGAGGGATCAGTCCTTGGAGGAGGACATCAATGCTTGGCAGAGTGGAGGGACAGCACAAGAGAGGAAGATCCTGGATGAGATGGATTGACACAATAACAGGGGCAATGGAATTAGGTGTGTCGGAGTCAGTGAGACTGGCTCAAGGCAGGGCAGGGTTCAGAGCTGTTGTACATGGGGTTGTTATATGGGCAGCATGAATGGCACATAACAATAACAACAGTATCTTAGTTACCTAATGCTGCTCTAACAGAAATACCACAAATGGGTTACTTTAACGAACAGAAATTTACTTTCTCATAGTGTAGGAGACTGAAGTCTAAATTCAACGTATAAGCTTTAGGGGAAGTCTATTCATATCAGGTCTTGGGAAGGCTTTCCCTCTGTATCAGATTTGGGGAAAGGCCCTCCTCTTCTTCAGCTGCCTTGCCTTGTTTCTTGAAGATCTCCACCTGTCTTAGCATCTATCTTACCCTATCTTTGTTATTGTGCCTTCTTTAATCTCTTTTTTATATCTCAAATGAGACTGATTAAAGACGAACCTTACATTGATCCAACCCCTCATTAACATAACACAGACAGTTCATTCCCAAGTGGCATACGCACAGACACTGAGGTGAGGATTTACAACATATGTTTGGCAGGCATAACTCAATCAATAATACCAGTAATTTCGTCTTTGACCTATGGGTTATTTAAAAGTTTATGATTTGATTTCCACATATTTGGGGATTTTTAATGGTCATTCTGTTTAGAGCTTAGTTTCACTATTGTCAGAGAATAGGCTCTGCATTAATTCATATTTTGACATTTATTGAGTCTTGATTTTTGGCCCATCAAATGATGGGGCTTGATAAACGTTGTACACTTGAAAAGAATGAGTACTTTGAAGTTACTTGGGCCAGTGTTCCACATAAGTCAATTAGATTGTGTTCAAGTTTTCTGCTTGCTCTGTCATTTACTGAGAGGTGAACTGATAAATTGGATAAGCAGTTTTGAGACAGAGGAGAAGGTTCTGAGAACATGATGAGTAAGCAGAAGACCAATAAAAAAAGTGAATGTGATCTGCATTAGAAAGGAACTGAAATTTGGGAGGAAGGGGGCAAGAAACCAAAGAACAAAAGTGTGATTGTGGGTAAATCTAAAGGGTATGGTGTGAGGGCCAAAGATTGGTAGCATCAGGGGATATATAGTTAATGATTTTATTTGAAGACGTTTTATGTTCCATCATGCAGCCTCTTTTTATCTTTCTGAACCTTCAATAAAATCTGCTAGTCATTAAGACACGTGGTAAGAATGTTTTGTTTTCTTTTGTTGAAGTCAAGGAGGGACAGAGTTCTATGTTTGGGTTGTTTGGTGCAGATCAGGGCCAGCACTTGGTGTCTCTGTGAAGATCTGCTTCCCCAGAAAGTGAGAAAGACATACCAGCTGAGTGCCAGGCACTGACTGACTAGGAGACACATTCTCTTCTTGCTTTTACCGTGCACGTAGCATAATCCAGGCGACAAAAAGGAAACAGATCATCAGTGAACTGAAATAGGACAGTGGAAAGAGACCAGTGAAAGAAGCGATCACAGAATTGTAACACTAACCCCCTCTTTACCTCTTATAAAACGCACAAATCTTGGTGATTTAAGGTGGGGTAAAGGGTCGAGAGAGGGGTGTAAAGCACACTGTGCCTGAATGTGGAATGGCTATTCTGGTCATCTCATGTGAAGCTGAAGAACAAGGACATTTCAGTTGGCCTGCAGCATTGTTCGCAGGAGATAATATTGGTAAACGACCTGATTCCACAGTTGTTGTGTACTATAGAGTTGGAACTGACCCATAGAAGACCCTCCAGTGGGTTTTCAGAGGCAGTTAATCTCATGGAAGAAGACTGCCCATCCTTATCCCAGAGAGAAGCTGATGACCTCGAACCATGTTCCTTCAAGATTACAGCACAGCTTCTTGACACTAGGCCACCAGAGCTCCACACAGCAAGTCAATGATATTCAAGTAGTTGTTATTCAAGCCATCTTCTCCCCCATCTTTATATTTCCTAAACTTGGGGCTTAGGACCCAAAGAAATGGGCAATATCTTTTCCAGTGAATCAAAACTTCTCCCCATCACCAAGTACAAAGCACAATATTATGCACTAAAAAAAGAACCAGTTGCTATCAAGTTGATCTGAGTCAATGACAAGCTTACGGAACAGACCAGAACTGCCCTGTAGGGTTTCCAAGGCTTTATGTAATCTTTAATTATGGTGCCGACTCAGAGACACATATTTCAAAGCCACCAGCTGCTCAGAGAGAGAAAGATGGCCAATCCCCTCCCCGGTGATTTACAGCCTCTGAAAACCCACCGGAGGCTCAGCTATGAGTCGGCTCCGACTTAATAGTGCATAACAACAACAAGAACATGTCATCTTTACAGAAGCCATGTCTTTCTCCCATAGAGTGGCTAGGGAATTAGAACCATTGACTATCAGGTTTGCAGCAGAGCACTTAACCAGTGGCCACCACTGCCCCTCTCTCCAATATATGTTATGTGCCGTGTAGCTGGATCCACTCATAGCTTGAAACGTGCTAAAACCAGAGTTCTCTTTACCTTTTCAGAACCCACAAGGGGCTGAACTGGCTGTAAATAAGTGAACTGGAACACACACTAAGCTGAAAGTTAGCGAAAGGGAACAAGGTTTATTAAGACAGTAAGACAGAGGCCTGGTTAGGCAAGGTAGAGACAGGCTGTGCAAAAGAGTTAAAAAGGAAGAAAGGGAAGAGGAACCTTGGAAAGACAGCGTTGAGGCCAAACCTTATGGCATGCTGTAAAAAAGGGCAAAAGAGAACAACACCCAGGTGTGCACGGCCTTTATTGGCTCCATTCTCATGAGACCGTGTCATGGCATAGCCCTGTCCATGGACAGACTTGTGGAATTAGCTGAGGAGGAGGATACTTCCTGGTGTAACCACCTTTTGGTTTCTTCCAGAAGTACTATTACATTGATGCAAGCACTACACATTGCCTTTTGGTGTCCCCTAAGAGACTTTTTATTTTATTTTAATGATACTTTATTTTCTTTTTTTGTTTGCTGATATTTTAATGAAAGTTTACCAAAACTTGAATTTCTATTCATTCATTGTTGCATATTTTCCTCCCTACCTCCCCTCCCCAATTAGCTTTTCTCTTTAAAAAGTTTCTTTCATTATTGCACAATTTCCCCGCCTCCCCCCACCCCTTAGTTCACTTTCCTATGAACCACTTATTCTGGACTGTTGTCACATAAATGATACCTAATCATATATTTCTTTTAGACAGTTACTTCCCTCATCTATTTCAATGCTGTGTTCATTATTTATTCCCTCTTTGCTTAGCTTTTCCCCCAGCCTCCATGTCAATCCTGTTTTATAACAGTGGCATTATGTAGTATTTGTCCTTTTGTGACTGAGATATTTCACTCAGCATAATGTCTTCCACTGTCACCCATTCTGTATAATAATTTATGAGCTCCTTGCTTTTCAGTGCTGCATAATATTCCATTGAATGAATATACCATGATTTCTCTATCCATTTATTTGTTTTTGGGCACTTGGTCTGCTTCCAACTCTTTGCTATTGTAAACAAAGCTGCAATAAACATGGGTGTGCATATATCTGTTTGGGTGGCAGTTCTGGTTTCTTTAGGGTATATTCCCAGTAGTGCAATAGCT
This sequence comes from Elephantulus edwardii, assembly GCF_000299155.1. Classification (NCBI taxonomy): domain Eukaryota; kingdom Metazoa; phylum Chordata; class Mammalia; order Macroscelidea; family Macroscelididae; genus Elephantulus; species Elephantulus edwardii. The sequence goes on from NW_006399887.1 coordinate 2,030,903, forward strand.
GGGTCAAATGGTATTTCTATTTCCAACTTTTTGAGAAAGCACCATACAGCCTTCCATAGTGGTTGTACCATTTTACACTCCCACCAACAGTGAATAAGGGTTCCAGTTTTGCACAACCTCGTCAGTATTTGTTGTATACTGCTCTGTTGAGATTTGCTATTGTTGCTGGGGTGCGATGATATCTCATAGCTACAAATTGAAAGTTACCTTTTAGCCCTCTTCTATGAGTGTTAGGCAGACAGACTGGCCAGGTAGCAATTCTAGCCTTTGACATAGCTGACCCTTCAGCTGATGTTCAGAAGCTATAAATCACATGGGAGGAAACTATGCGCCTTTCTCCATGGACAACTAGTGTACTCGAATTGCTAGCCTTTGGGTTGACAGCACAACTCCCTACCAAGTAAGCTAACAGAACTCTCAAATATACTTGTTTTTATGTGCTGTCAAGTATGACTCATAGTGACACTATGAACAAAAGATATGAACCTTGTACTATCTTGTGCCATCCTCACACTTCCTGACACATGAGAGCCCATTGCAGCAGTCACCTTGTCAATCCACTTTGTTGAGAGTCTTCTCCTTCTCCAGCCCTCCATCTTTCTGAGCAGTATGTCCTTCTCCAAGGAATAGTCCCTCCTAGCAACATGCCCAAAATATGTGAGGCAAAACCTCATCATGCTTGTCTCCACTGCAGCTGCACCTTCTCCTAGACATATCTGTTTTCTTGGCCGTCCATGGGATGTTCAGTGCTCTTGTCCAACATCACAGCTCAAAGGTATCAATTCTTTTTCTGTCATCTTTATTTATTGTCCAACTCTCAGATGCATATCAAATGACTGGAAAATAATATGGCCTAAATAAGAGACACCATAGTCCTCAAACTGACATCATTACTCCTCAATAATTTGGAAAGGTCCCTAACTGCAGATTTTCCTAGAGCACTGTGTCTCCTTATTTCCTGACTGCTGGTACCAAAGGTGTTAATTGTGGATCCAAGTAAGATGAAGCTGTTAACAGTTTCAATCTCCTCTCCATCCATCATGATGTTGTCTATTGGCCCAGTGGTAAGAATTTTTGTTTTCCTGACATTGAGATGCAATCCATACCAAAGGCTGCATTCCTTGATCTCCTGCAACGAGTGCTATAAGTCCCCCTCACTATCAGCAAGCAAGGTTGTGCCATAAGCATAACACAGGTTACTGATGAGTCTCCATCCAATCCTGATGCCACACTTCTCAGATAATTTGCTCAGTGTACAGACTGAATAGGTATGGAGAGAGTACAACCCTGAAGCACTCCCTTCTCAACATATAGTGGTATAAAAACAGAAAACCATTTATATTTATCATAGTTTCTGTAAGTTAATAATTTGGAAAAAGGTAATCTAGATAACCAGCTAAGCTATTAGCTGGGGTTGAAGTCCTCTGAAGATGGACTGAAGTTATCTAAATGGTTGATGGGAGCCGAGGAGGGATTCCTCCCCTCAGATGCTCACCTGCATGGCTGCGGGCAAGTGGTCTCAGTTCCTCAACAGGAAGTCCTCTGTGTGGGGCTGCACACAGCATGAGCTGGCTTCGCTCAGATCTAAGAGACCACAGTGGAAGCAACAATATCTTTTCCATCTAAGGTTGGAAGTCACACTCTTTTTTTCACTTTATTCCCTTTACTACAAGTAAATCACTAAGTCAAGCCCACACTCAGATTAAAGTTTTGGAGTGCCATCTTTTGAAGAAGTGTCAAATTGCTTGTAGACATTGATACCACATCAGAGACACGACTTTTTACATATAGCAGTGTGCTCAATATAGTTTTATTCGGTTGATTCAGGGAACTGACTTAGATTGTGACACAAAACCTTTGGTAATTGTCTTTCTTCTCATTTGTATCCCTCACCCTAAAAACAAAACCTCATGTTTGGAAAGGTGGAGGGTCAGCGTAAAAGAGAAAAGCCTTAACAAGATGGCTTGACAAGTGTCTGCATCAATGGGCTCAAGTGTATCAGAGATGAAAACATCACAGGACAGAGCAAAGTTCAGAGCTGTTATTCACGGGGTCATTGTGAGTTGTAGTCAACTGAGCAGAACCTAACATCAAAAATAACAAAGACAAAACAATATTCAGGGCGCTGTCAAGTCCTGAGACTTTATGTGCCTCCCTGAATGACATTCAAATAACAATTCCTTAGGAATAAAGACAGTTTTATTAAGTGGATTATCCTATCACCTTCCTGTTTCATTTGTTGTTGTTAAGTGCCATTCACTTGAGTACGACTCATAAAAGCCCTATCATCAAGAGCGCTGAACCTTGCTCTATCCTGCGCTCATCATCTCTGATACACTTGGGTCCTCGTTATAGTCCCCATGTCAATTCCTCTAGCTGTGGGTCTTCTCTTCTACTGCTGCTCTTTCCAAGCATTCTATCTTTTCCCAAGGAATGGCTCCTCCTAAAATCATGCCCAAAGTAATACAGATGAACTTTCAGTAGCTTCCTCAACCTGTTTGCACTTTTCCCAAGACACACCTGATTGTTCTTTTGGCAGTCCAGGGGATATTCAGTAATCTTCTCCAACATCACAACTCAAAGACATCCAGCCTTCTCCTGTCATCCTTATTCACTGTCCAACTTTCAGATGCATGGCAAGTAATTGAAGTCCACGGCTTGACTCAGGGGCACTTGGGTCTTTAAACTGACATGATTACTCCTTAGCACTCCAGAGAGGTAGTTGATGGCAGATTTTCCTAACACAACCATCTTTTGATTTCTTGACTGCCATCCATGGTGGGATCATTGCCAAGATGCAGATTTTCATTAAAATCCTCACAAGGAAGATCATCACGCTTGAGGTTGAACCCTCGGACACAATCCAGAATGCCAAGGCCAAGATCCAGGATAAGGAAGGAATTCCTCCTGATCAGCAAAGACTCATCTTTGCTGGAAAGCAGCTGGAAGATGGGTGGACCCTCTCTGGCTCCAACAACCAAAAGGAGTCCTCTCTTCACCTTGTATTGAAACTTCATGGTGGTGATAAGGAAAGGAAGAAGTCTTACACCATTCCCAATAAGAATAAGCATAAGAGAAAGAAGGTTAAGCTTGGCTGTTCTGAAATATTATAAGGTGGATGAGAATAGCAAAATTAGTCACCTTCGTCAGGAGTGTCCTTCAGATGAATGCGGCGCTGGAGTTTTTATGGGCAGCCACTTTGACAGGCACTACTGTGGCAAGTGCTGTCTGACCTATTGCTTCAACAAACCAGAGGACAAGTAATTATGAGTTAATAAAAGACATGAATTAACATTTTAAAAACTAAAAATAAAAATAAAAATAAATGTATGGGGTTTTTTAGGGAAGAAAGTTTTCTAAATGAAAGCCCTCTCTGTGTTGAGGTGTGCTTGATGAGGTAAGTCTGGTGGTTGACTGACTGGAACCATCAACACGGTGCAGCATGTACTGTCAAAGAGAGATAGGAGGAGGGGGGGAAACAGGTGATACTTCATAGCTCAGGAAGGCTGGTGATGGAGATGCTGACTCAACAGCAGTCACTCTAAAGGTTTTTTTCCTCCTCCTTTGTCCCAGGAAGGATTTAAGACTGCTTGATCTTTCCATGAAGTTCTCCTGCCTCATCAATAAATCAATTCTCATTTTCATTTAATCATGGAAAACTAAGACATTTTATGGAGTTTCTGTAAAGGGTGAATGAAAAATTTGTAAAGAGGTAGACTGGTGATACCAATGGTGGGCTTAATTATTGCCACTGAAGAATCCATGTAAAAATAGTAGAAATGGTAAATGTGTATGTATGATTGTGTATACCACAATGAAACGCTTTTAGGATATTTTTATCACCTTAATAGTCTTTATTTTTAAAAAATTAATTTTAATGAAAGTTTACAGAGACTTTGGATTTCCATTCATTCAGTGTTGTGCTTTTCTCCCTGCCCACCCCTCCCCACAATTAGCTTTTCTCTTTGAAAAAGAAAAATTCTTTCATTGTTACACAATCCTTCCCCCCAAGTCCACTCCACTATGCAGTCTTTGTTCTAAACCCCTGTCATGACAACAATACCTAATCATATATCCTTTTAAAACAGTTTTCTCCCTCATCTGTTTCAATGCAGCATACATTATTTATCCCCTCTCTCTCCATGCCAGTTTTCTTTTATAACAATGGAATTATGCAGTATCTGTCTTTTTGTAACTGAGATCTTTCACTCAGCATTATGCCCTCCAGGGTCACCCATTTTGCATAATATTTCATGAGTTACTTGCTTTTCAATGCAGCGTAGTGTGAATATACCACAGCTTCTCTATCCATTTGTTTGTTGATGGGCACTTGGGTTGTGTCCAACACTTTGCTATTGTGAACAAAGCTGCAATAAACATGTGTGTGCATATATCTGCTTGAGTGGCGGTTATGGTTTCTTCAGGGTAAATTCCCAGTACTGGAACTGCTGAGTCAAATAGTATTTCTATTTGCAACTTTTTAAGAAAGCACCATCCAGTCTTCCATAGTGGTTGCACCATTTTACACTCCCACCAGCAGTTAACAAGGGTTCCTGTTTCTCCTCAACCTCACCAGCATTTATTGTTTGCTGTTCTGTTAAATTTTTCTATTCTTTCTGGGGTGAGATGATATCTCACAGTTGTTTTGAGATGCATCTCTTTTACAGCTGGGGATTTTGAACATTTCTTCATGTGTTTGTTGGCCATCTGACTGTCTTCTTTGGTGAAGTGTCTGTTCATATCCTGTGTCAATTTTTCAGTTGGGTTGCTTACCTTTATCTTGTGGTGCTCAAGTATTTTATAAATTCTAGAGATAAGTCCCTCATTGGACATGTCATTACCAAATGATTTTTCCCCCAAATCTTTTTTATATGGCCTTCCATCTCACTTTTAAATCACAAATGTAAACACAATTGAGATAATTTTTTATTTAGAAATATTTTATAAATTGGTAGACTTTCCATTGCACAGATACCATACTTTTTAAAAAGTTGAGGTTCATTGTGTGTATCTTCCCATTTTCTTTAATCTCTTCTTTTCCTCAGAGATATAGATATATATATATTTCACTTCCTTTAGATTTGCAATTTTAATAACTATTTGTCTTAAATAGTTCATAAAAAGTATTTGGGAGTACTCATATGAAAGTGATGGTTATTCTCAGAATTGTGGCCTTCTTTGTAGGATCCAAATCTAAGTAAGAAAAAGAAATCAGCATGTAAAAACCATTCAAAAACATACCTTCTTGTTGTTGTTATGTGCCGTCGAGTTGCTTGCGACTCATAGTGACCCTGTGTACAACAGCCCTAAACCCTGCTCTATCCTGTGCCCACTTTATTATCTCTGACACACCTACTCCCATTACCCCAGTCACTGAATCAATCCATCTCATCGAGGGTCTTCCTCTCCTGCTCTGTCCCTCCACCCTCACAATGATGTCCCTCTCCAATGACTGGTCCCTTTTTCAACATGTCCAGAGTATGTCAGATGAAGCTTCAGAATCCTTGCCTCCAAGGAGCAGCCTGGTTTCACTGTCCAGGATGAACCTGTTTGTTCTAGCAGTCCATGGTGTACTCAGGATTCTTCTCCAGCACCACAGCTCAAATACAGTAATGTCAGTCAGAACCTATTTGTGGCTCAACTTACTGGTCGTAAGGGTTGTTATTGTTAGGTGCTGCTCAGTACAACTCATAGTGACCCTATGAGCATCAGATCTGAACCTTATTGTATTCTGTGCCTTTCTCATCCTCTCTGACATATTTGAGCCCATTGCTGTAGTCACTGTGTTGTCACCTGGTTAAAGATCTTCCTTTCCTTGCTGTCTCTCTACCTTTCCAAGCTTCTCCTTTGCTATCCTTACAGCCAATGAGCACTCTGGCTGCATATCTGTGTGTTCTTTTGGTGGTCCACAGGATATTCAGTACCCTTCTGCAATAATATAGCTCAAAGGCATCAATTCATCTGTCATCCTATTCACTCTATAGTAAGTGACTGAAAAGAGCATGGCCTGAATCAGGTACACCTTATCAAACTGGCATCACTGCTCCTCAGTAATTTGGAGAGGTCCTTGACTCTAGACTTTAGGTGCCATCAAGAACCTATAAAGAAATTCTATGTTCAGCTTTTTGAGGAAATGCCAAATTGCCTCCAGAGTGGCTATACCATTTTGCAATCCCACCAACAATGTATAAGAATTCCTATCTCGCCACATCCTATCTAACATGTATTACTTGCTGCCCTGTTAAACTTTGCCACTGCTACTGGAGTGAGATGGTATCTCATTGTGGTTTTGATTTGCATCTCTCTTATTTCCAGTGATTTTGAGCATTTCTTCATGTGTCTGTTTGCCATCTGAATGTCTTCCTCTGTGAAAAGTCTTTCCATGTCTTTTGCCCATTTTGTAATTGTGTTATCAGTTTTGGGTTTTTTGTTTGTTTGTTTTGTGGAGGCCCTGTAGAATTATGTAAACCTTGATATGAGACCTTTGACTGTATAAGACCATTACTGTAGAACGTGTATGAGGATCTGGGGAGGGGGGAAGAGTGGGAGCAGAGGATTGAAGATGGGTGGGGTGAGGATGGGGGTGTATTAATCACAGGGTTGCACAATTTGATTGGTGGAGGGAGGGGTGGATAATGGGAAAGATCTGGTGTCAAAAACAATGTATGCAAACTTTGTAAATAAACCAGTATAAAATAAAAAATTTATTTACATAAAAATTTTAAAAACAGGAGCTATGGAGAACAGATCTGAACCTAGCCCTATCCTCACCATCCTCATGATATCTGACATGCTCGAACCCACTGTGACAGTTACTGTGTCCATACATCTTGTTCTTGAACTTGTTTTTTAGTTCTCTGAGCTTGAGAAATGGCAAGTGCACTCTTCTCTTTGGATTTTCAGACTCCAACTCTTCGCATATTTCATTATAATACTTACTAATAAACAGATTAAGTATACATACACATAAAGTTGGGATTAGAATATGAGATATATAAACATACATCAGAAAAACAGAGATGTGTTGCATTTGGAAAATATCCTGTCATGTCCTGTCAAAGTGCTAAATAGCAATGATGTCAGTTTAAAGACTAAGGTTCATCTTATCCAAGCATCAGTCTTATCCCATCTTCCCAGGTAATCAAAGACACCAAAACCCCGCGATATTCGTTCTGGCCCAAGCCTATCAACACACCAGTTCTACAGGATTCATCACCTTTGCTCAGGAAACATTACGACTAAACTTCAGAGACACTGATCCCAACATAAGGAACTACCATCAGCTGATGTGTTTGAAATCACAGAAACCATGGAAGCTTCATATATAAGTTATTAGATGGAGGGCTGATCAAAGGGAGATAGATGTGAAGGGAGGGGTAGAAGTGGATGGGTATCCTGGTGGATGGTGAAGCAG
>NW_006399887.1:2042511-2044606 GCF_000299155.1 Elephantulus edwardii
GGCACATAACAACAACAGCAACAACAACAACAACAACAACAACAAACATGTGAAAGTTAGAAAATGAAGAGCAGTGACAGAAGAATTGATGCCTTTGAAATGTGATGCTAGAGAAGAGTAGTAAATATCCCATGGACTGCAAAAAGAGCAAACAAGTTTGTCTTAGAGGAATTGTAATGAAGGTGCTCCTTTGAGGTAAGGATGGTGAAACGTCATCTTCTCATACTTTTGGCATGGTGGGGCCTATCCTTAGAAAAAGACATCCTGCTGGGAAAGGTGGAAGGTCAGGGAAGGAGAAGACACTCCACAAGAAACACTGACACAGCAAATGTAACAATGGATAGAGATGGTGAGGTGATTGCAAAATAGGACAAGGCTCTGATCTGTTGTTCATGGGGACACTATGAGTGTAATTGGCTTTATGACACCTAATAACAATAACAAAAAGAAGGAAAACCCCAGATATATCCCAAAATATTACCACTGATAACCTCTGAACTGCTTATCTGTCCACTAGAACATGAGCTCCAGAAGGATGGAGATGTCGAGCACCATCAAGTGGAACTGACTAATAGCTGACTATCCAGCAGGTTTTCAGAGGCAGCATATTGCCTGGGAAGAGATTATCCATATTTCTCCTGCAGAGCAGCTGGTGGATTCAAACTGTATACTTTTGCATTGGCAGTGCAATTCCTTAGCAGTAAACTATGAGAGAATGAACCTTATTCGGCTCTCTGAACCTTAAATCTCTCTAGCACAAGGCCTAGCTCAGTGCTGGTATTGTAGTACTCGATTATTTGTTGACTTTAGAATTTTAAAGAGATGGGAGTTTTGGTAAATTTCATTTTCTTTACTTATTTTGACTTTGTATATTTTTACAACAGTGTTTATATTTTGTAGTAAGAATATCTTGAACTAAAACAGACCTTTTAGTTATGCTTTCATTATTTCTAATTAAACTGAACCATACAGCCAATATCCAGCTCTACTCACAGTTGCTTGGAATTAATCTGCACTGGTGACTCTCCAAAAAGATTTTACTATTTCCACATTCCTAGCTTGCTGTATAAGATCAAGGACTGCAGCCTTCAATACGGACTGAAGTTCACCATCAAGATTACAATGATTCTCACTAGTGGGTCGATTGGCAGCATCATGATAGATGGTGAAGAGATTAAGAGCTTTAATTTTCTTGGCTCCACTATCAACACTCTTAGTACCAGCAGCCAGGAAATAAAGAGATGAATTGCATTAGGAAAGTCAACTGCCAGGGACCTCTCCAGAGTACTGAAGAGCAATGATGTCAATCTGGAGACTAAGGTGCACCCGATTTAGGACATAATTTTTGCAATTGCTTGTGATGCCTCAGAGAGCTGGACAATGACTAGAGATGATAGAAAGAGATTTGATGCCTTTGAGCTGTGGTGCTGGAGCAGAGTTTTGAATATACCATGGACTTTCAGGAGAACAAACAGGTACATTCTAGAGAGTGAGAAGACAGGCTGCTCTTTGGAGGCAAGGATTCTGGGGTTTCATCTGAAATATTTTGGACATGCTACAAGGAAGGACTTGTTCTTGGAGAGGGACATCATGCTTGGAAGGGTGGTGGGATGGAGGAAGAGAGGGAGACCATCGATGAGATGGATTGATACAGTGACTAGGGTAATGAGGGTAGAAGTGTGGACAGAATGCTTTTGTGAACCCAGGATAGAGCAGATTTCAGGGCTGTTGTACCTGGGGTCACTATGAGTCACAAGTGACTCAATGGCACATAACAACAACAACAGTATATAAAGAATTCAGAAATTGTCTCAGTTCTTTTATAACCATTAGAACAAATAAGAACTATCTTGGTGGCCCCATGCCAGTCCATCTCATCTCACCAATGCTTAGATGACCATATGATATACTACTCTGGAGATGAAAAAGTGAGGAAAAATGGAGTTGCTTTCATAGATAAAAAAGCCATTGCTAGATCTATCTTGAAGTACAATATTGTCAGTGACAGGATAATATCTATACGCATACAAGGAAGTCCAGTGAATACCACTATCATTCAAATATATGCACCAACAACCAGAGCCAAGGAAGAGGA
>NW_006399887.1:2047000-2050730 GCF_000299155.1 Elephantulus edwardii
TGCGATTGGCACAGGACAGAGCGGAGTTTAGGGCTGTTGTACATAGGGTCGCTATGAGTCACAGGCGACTCGACGGCACATAACAACAACAACAACATCTTGGTGGCATTGAGAGTTGTACTGCCAACCCACAGGTGGCCCCCTCTAGTGATTTAAAACTACCAGTGGCTCCTTGGGAGAAAGATGGGAAATCTTCTGTGTGTTATTTCAGAAAACCTGCTGGAGGCTTAACTATAAGTGGGTTCTGACTTGACAGCACATAACGAGACTGGATTGCCAAGAAGGCATGCAGTATTTCATAAGTGCAGTGGGCTCTTGTCTCATGTGTAGAAAAGAATGAAACATTGCCCAGTTCTGCATCATCTTCATGGTCACCAGTATATTTGGGCCCAGTGTTGCAGGTATAGTGTCAGCCCATCTCACTGATACCCCATGGGCTGCCAAAAGAACACACAGATCTTTGAGAAAGTGCATCTAGAGTGCTCCTTGGAGGCAAGGGTAACAGAGTTTTGTCTCACATACTGTGAGCATGTTGCTAGGAGAAGTTATTCCTCAGAAAAAGCATCATACTTGGAAAGGTGGAGGGTTGGCAAATGAGGAAGACCCTCAATAAGACAGATTGGGACAGTGACTGCAGCAATGAACTCAAGTTGGTCAGATATGATAAGGATAGCATAGCATAGGACAGTGTTCAGGTTTCTTGCTCACAGGGATTCTGTGAGCCATTCTCGACTTGAAGGAACCTAATGACAACAGCTACATTTGCTGAGGTGTTTCCTTGTTTTCACCGATGCTCAACTTTATCATACACCCATAACTGTAATCTACAACATGAGGAAGCCACTCACCTGGGATTGAAATGAATTTCCTCAGGAACTTCTCGGTGGTTGATGACCACTTTATGATTGTCTCTATAATTAATGGGATCATCTGGGATCTTAAATTTGGCAACCTGAATTTCAGAGTCACTCAGATCAGCATGGGAGATTCGTGCATATCCTAACCTGTGGTAAAATAGAAACTGTCTGTAAATGTTTTATGATCATGAGAGATCTGATGAGACCCAATAGCTGTTTGATGTTATTCCAACTCATAGTGACCTTATGTACAACAGAATGAAGCACTGCTTGATCCTCCACTACCTTTACAATCACTTCTGTATTTGAGCCCATTGTTGTGACTACTGTGTCCATCCGTCTTGTCAAGGGTTTCCTTTTTTTCTGATTCTCTACTTTATCAAGCATATCTTTCTACAGGGACTGGTTCTTTGTTACAACATTCCCAAAATATATGAGACAAAATATTGCCATCCTAAGCTTCCAAGAAGCATTCTGTCCACACTTCTTCAAAGACAGACTGGCTTGTCCTTTTGGTATCCAAAAGTTAGTACCTTCATTAAACCTGTTTCCTATTTCTAACTCCTCAGACTCTATCACAATTAGAACTAAATATTTACAGAAGGCAAAGTTATAAAATCTACTTTAGACACAATCAAACATCTTAAGAGAACAAGTCACTGAGTCAGGACTAGAGTTTCAAGGAAAACTTGTCAGAGCATCAATGTCAATTGGCAGGGAATGTCAATACCAACAAGGAGGAGGAAACATTGCACATCCTTTAGGGCTGGAGATTCCTGCGCCAGCCAGACCAAGATGAACACAAGAGAAAAGCAGCAGAGTACCAGAAACCAACCTGAGATGGAGTTGACTTGGAACTGCTATTTCCATGGAGCCAAAGACAGAGGCCTTCACCCAAGCTTGCTGGAGGTGTGAGGGAGAATGTTGTAACGACTTGGATTAAGGGAACCCTTAGTAACACTGACTGGAGCCATGAGGCTGAAGGTCAAAGGGCCTAAGATTACTCTTGGGAAGACATCTGGATAGAAGGGTTGGATCCTGCTGCTAACCCAAATTGCAGCCTCTTAACTTCACTAATAAACCCATAACTCTAAGTATGGTTCTGTAAAGTCTGTGTAGTCATTGCAATGGATTCTGAACCTAGTAGTGCAATACAATTGGTATTGGAATTGGTAGAAATAGATGCAAAAATGTGGAAGACCATGTCTGACCGTTTGGAAATAACTAGGGATAATAGAAGGAGAATTGATGCCTATGAGCTGTGGTGCTGGAGAAGAGTATTGAATATACCATGGAATGCTAAGAGAATGAATAAATTCATCCTGAAGAGGGTGAAGCCAGTCTGCTCCTTGGAGGCAAGGATTCTGAAGCTTCGTCTGACATAATTTGGACATGTTGCAAGGCGGGATCAGCCCTTGGAGAAGGACATCATATTTGGGATGGTAGAGGAACAGTACAGGAGAGGAAGGACCTCGATGAGGTGGATTGATTTAGTGACTAGGGTAATGGGGATAGGTGTGTCAGAGATAATAAGATTGGCCTTGGATTTAGCAGGGTTTAGGTCTGTTGTACATAGGGTCGCTGTGAGTCACAGGCAACTTGATAGTACATAACAACAACAACAACAACAATGGATGTTGTTGAGGAGGACAGTTCTCCTTCATGGAATTAGTAGAAAGAAGACTCAGCTGTCCTCAGACTGCCTACATCCTCTTTACAATTGTGATCTGAGAAGAGGTTTTATAATATTTTGATGTTTTAAGTTTTATCAAGGATTGCTTTGTGATTTATGTTCTACTCTGGGAAATGTTTCATGTGCACTGGAGAAGAATGTATGTTGTGCTTTTGTTTATTGGAATGTTCTTCATATCTCTACATGATCCTGTTGGTTAACTGTATTATTTAATTTTCTGTATCTTTGTTGTGTTTCTTTCTAGTAATCCTGTCTTTTATGGAGACTGGTGCACTGAAGTCTCCTACTATTATTGTGGGGTGGTTTCTTTCTCTCTTCAATCTGTTAAAGTTTAGTTTACATATATTGTGCCTCTGTAATTGGGTGTTTATATGAAAATCAGACCTATATCTTCTTGGTCAATTGATATTTTGTTCATTATATAATATCCTTCCTTGTTTCATGCTTTTTTCCTCTGGAAGTCTATTTTATAAGAAATTAATATTGTCATGCCTGCTCTTTTTATGGTTTTACTTAGTAATATTTTTTTCTACCTTTGGATGCGAGATATCAACCGAAACATAGACCACAAAGAATATGTTCTACATCCCAGTTTGGTTAGTAGCACCTAGAGTATAAAAAGCTTATGAGAGGCAATTTAAGAAGCAACAATTAATTTCTCTCCATCCAAAGGAAAGAACAACAAACAAATCAAAGATGTTAAAAACAATCCAAAGTACTAATGTTGTTATGTTCTGGTGAATGGGAACCAATTTATAGCTGACCCTCAAGCAAATTTTCAAAGGCTGTAAATCACATGGAAAAAATTGTTCATCTTTCATTCTCAGAGCATCTGATGGATTTCAACCGCATGGCTTTGAGTTGGCAGCACAACTCCTTCCCACTAGGCCAGCAGAGCTTACATATGGAACATGCAAATTTCAGCCTCCACACGCTGAGACCAGAAGAGCTAGTTGGTGCCCCACTACCATGACCAACTACTAGTATAAGGATTACATTAAAAAGTCCTAGGGAGAGAGAAATAAAAATGTGAAACAAAATTAAAATAATATTTTTAAAAATATTACACTTACTGTTTATCAGAAACCAGGAATAGATAGTATACCAACTGAAGTATTTCAGATAACAGATGTTGCCCTGGATGTGCTCACCAAGTTGTGCCAAGAAATCTGGAGAACAA
>NW_006399887.1:2052007-2054169 GCF_000299155.1 Elephantulus edwardii
TGCGGTTGGCGCAGGATAGAGCAGGGTTTAGGGCTGTTGTGCATAGGGTCGCTATGAGTCGGAAACGACTCGACGGCACATAACAACAACAACAACAAGGGAACACCCTTACAGACCTGTAACGGGCTCAATTTTAAGCTAGACAGTAGTCTATAAAATTAACAGCAACATTAAAGAGGTTTGCAGTCCTCAGAGAAATCAGCTATTAAAAAAAAAAAATCCAAAGGATGAGAATTTGCCAAAGTACAAAGTTCAGAACGCAGGAAGGAATAGGCAATAAAATAAGCATGGAAATGGGAGACACAGAGGAAGTGGGATCATGCTGCTACATTGTAGGTATTGTAATCAACGACATTAAAAACAAAATGCATGTGGACGTTTGAAAGTAAGACCAACCTGTTCAATACTTTAACTAAATTCACAACAGAGAGAAAAAGGAGAGCTAAATATATATTTTAAAAAAGTCTTAAGATAGAAACAAATTAAGAACATTTATAGAAATTTAAGTGACAAAATATAATCAGTTAGCAAACTTAATCTACTTTCTTACACTAATTAATCTTCTACCCATATAAACTGCCACCGTAAGATTATGTTTTAATAATAGGAATTCTTTAGAAAGCCAGTTTATGCCTAAACTATTTTTAACTTTTCTTTTCACAAAGGAAGACATTCAGATGGCAAACAAACCATCCTGAAGACTGTGCATCTTTCTCTTGAGGAGCTGCAGGTAGATTTGAACCAGTCACCTGTAGGTTTAGCAGCACAACTCCCTACAGATTACACCACTAGTCCAATCTCCTTCTATACAATTTACTGCCTCTGAAAACCCACTGAAAAGCCTGTTATGGATTGATTCTTACTCAATGGTACACAGTAACAACAAACAAATACAGATATAGGGAGCTCTGGTAGCCTAGTGGTAAGAAGCTGTGCTGCAATCTCAAAGGCACACAGTTCGAATCCATCAGTTGCTTTGCAGGAGGATAGGTAATCTTCTGTGCACTGTACTGCCTCTGAAAACCTGCTGAAGGGTAAACTATGTGTCGGTTTTGACTCAACAGGACATAACAACAACAACAACAACATACAGACATTATCCAAACAGTTGTTATTGAGCACCTCAGATGGACAAATAAGTAAACAGTGAGCAGCAGATTTTTGTTATTGTTGTTATGTACCATTGAGTCGCCTGCAACTCATAGCAACCCTATGTACAACAGCTCTAAACCTGCTCTATCCTGTGCCAGTCTTATTGTCTCTGACAAACCTACCTCCACTACCCCAGTCACTGAATCAATCCATCTCATTAAGGGTCTTCCTCTCCTGTGCTGTCCATCCACCTTCCCAAGCATGACGTCCAGCTCCAAGGACCGGTCCCTCCTTGCAACATGTCCAAAGTATGTCAGACAAAGCCTCAGAATCCTTGCCTCCAAGGAGCAGCCTTGCTTAACCCTCTCCAGGGCAAACCTCTCTGTTCTCTTAGCAATCCATGGTATATTCAATACACTTCTCCAACACCACAGCTCAAAGGCACCAATTCTTCTAAAATCCCAAGTCACTGTCCAGCTCTCTGATGCATAGCAAGTGATTGCAAAGACCATGACCTGTATATCAGGTACACCTTAGTCTCCAGACTGACACCATTGCTCTTCATTACTTTGGAGAGGTCTCTAACAGCATACTTTCCCAACACAATATATCTTTTAATTTCCTGGCTGCTGGTGCCAAGAGTGTTGATTGTGGAGCCAAACAAACTAAACCCGTTTACAATCTCAATCTCTTCACCATCTGTCACAATGCTGCCAGTTGGCCCAGTGGTGAAAATCTTTGTTTTCTTGATATTGAGCTTCAGTCCACATTTAAGGCTGTAGTCCTTGACCTTCAGCAGCAAATGCTTCAGGCCCTCCTCAGTTTCAGAAAGCAGGAATTGTGTTATCTGCATAACGCAGATTGTTGATGAGTCTTGCTCTCACTCTAAATTATTACTTTTGAGATTTTTCTGTGGAGCCACCAGTAGATTTGAATCTCTAGAGAGATACCACCATAAGTTAGTAGTAGAATTCTTTACCCTATAGCTCACTAGGGCTTCTGATAATTGAGTAGCAGATAATGCATTTATTTCTACTTTGTGTGTTTCAAATGGAAAACTTAAGTTAGCT
>NW_006399887.1:2055733-2065585 GCF_000299155.1 Elephantulus edwardii
CATATCTTTCAAAGCAGCCTGAACTTCTTCTTTCATCACCATAGGCTCTTGCTCATAATTACTATTAGATGAACAATAGAATTGCTCTGTAGGGTTTGCAAGGCTGTGAGTATTTAGAAGCAGATAGCCAGTCTTGTCTCCTGGGGTTCTTCTGGGTGAGTCTGAACCAGCAACTTTTCTTCTAGTAGTCAAACACTTTATCATGTCATTTATGTTTGTATGTATGTCTAAAATCTATCAGTTGGTGAAATAAGGGGGAGCACTGGTGGCCTAATGGTAACGCTGCCAACCCAAAGGCATGAAAAAAGATGGGCATTTTCTTCCCATGTGATTTACAGCCTCTGAAAACCCAGAGGGTCAGCTATGAGTTGGTTCTGACTTGATGATACATAACAATGACAGGTGGCACAGGCTGTAATTATGCAGGAAGTGGAAAGGGCTGATTTATCTGGTAAGGTGACATTTGAGCAAAAACTGGAATCACTTTCTCCTTCCCTTCCTATCCATATACTCTCCAATTATCTCCCACCCCTATCTCACCTCACCCCTGTACTCACATATACCAGCCCTACTAGCCTCACTTTTCCCTGGAACTTATCACACACTTCTGAAGCCTTGTTGCTGTTGTTGTTATGTGCCATCAAGTCATTTGCAACTCATAGCTACCCTATGTACAACAGCTCTAAACCCTGCTCTATCCTGGGCCAATCGCACTGCCTCTGACACACCCACCCTGATTACCCCAGTCACTGAATCAATCCATCTCATAGAGGGTCTTCCCCTCTTGCGCCATCCCTCTACCCTCCCAAGAATGATGTCCCTCTCCAAGGACCTGTCCCTCCTTGCAACCTGCCCAAAGTATGTCAGACAAAGCCCCAGAATCCTTGCCTCCAAGGAGTTGCTTGTTTTAATCCGCTCCAGCATGAAACTGTTTGTTTTCTTGGCAGTCTATGGTACATTCAAAACTCTTCTCCAGCACCACAGCTCAAAGGCATCAATTCTCCTTCTGTCCTCCCTAGTCATTGTCCAACTCTCTGATGCATAACAAGTGATTGCAAAGACCAAGGCCTGTATCAGGCACACCTTAGTCTCTAGAGAGACACCATTGCTCTTGAGTACTTTAGAGAGGTCCTTAACAGCAGACTTTCCCATCGCAATACGTTTTTTTATTTCCTGGCTGCTGGTGCCAAGAGTGTTGACTGTGGAGCTGAGCAAACTGAACTGTGAACAATCTCAATCTCTTCGCCATCCATCCTGATGCTACCAATTGGTCCAGTGGGGAGAATCTTTGTCTTCTTGACATTGAGCCTCAGTCCATACTGAAGGCTGCAGTCCTTGACCCTCTGCAGCAAGTGCATGAGGTCCTCCTCAGTTTCAGCGACCAGGGTTGTGTCATCTGTATAACGCAGATTGTTAATAGATCTTCCACCAATCCTGATGCCATGCTTCTCCTCATAGAGCCCAGCCTCCCTGATAATCTGCTCTGCATACAGGTTGAAAAGGTATGGAGACAAGACACATCCCTGGTATACACCCTTCCCAATTTTGAACCATGTGGTGTTATTCTGCTCTAGGGTTCTAATACCACTGTCTAATTCTACTGTCTGGATGGGGTGGGTTCTTCTTCCATATAGCTGCATGGCCCATTTCAGCTTTAACATTCACATTCCAACTCAGTACAATGCACCCAGCTCCCTATTTAAAGTTGCACCCTCATCTCTATATTCAAATATATCTTGCTCTGCACTATTTCCCCCATAACACTCCTTATCTCCTAAAGTTTACAATCACTAAATTATTTGTCATACTTTTTCCTCATTCATCATGCAGGGTAGTGGTTGTTTGTTTTGCTTCTTGCTCTTTCCCTGCTGTCTGTCACATGGCATACCTGATCCATACTTATTGAACAACAAACAAGAGTACCAAGCAAGAGAACCTAAAGGCTTGATTTCCTTGATTATACTCATGACAGAGAGCTCTGGTTCCTGCTCGACCCTGTGATCCTACATCATCCCTCAATGGTAACCACTTCCTTTCATAAATATACACCCACAGATGTTAAATTACTTAGAGGATCAGCAGGAATCCATGAGTGATGCAAACACTAAAGTGCTGAAAGGTAGAGAGTCAAATCCATTCAAAGGTGCTGTGGAAGAAAAGCCTAGAAAACCAATTCTAAAGGATCACAAGCACTGAAACCCCAACGGGAGCAAAGAAATCACCATTAGTTGGAATCGATTTGTCAGCAGCTATGTTTTTGTTTTGGTAACAACATGCCTCTGGAAACTCTATGAACTTTGAAAACTGATGATAGTTATAGAAAGTCTTTAGGCCTTTTGTTCATAGGGTTGTCACACTCGACTCAATGGCAATCAACAAAAAGTGGTGATAAGAGCAATCACTAGTCCCTATCCTAAAGCTGGAAACCTAACACATCAGGGATTGCTTTATATATAGAGAAAGACTTAGGCTGAGAGTCCACTCAAGAAGCCCTATGTGGCTCAGAGTTCCTCCCTAGCACTGTCACAAGGAGGAGAGTTAAAAGGTCAAGATCTACTAAAGGGTTCTTGTACTACCAAGAGGAGCCACTAGGTGTTTCAGGGTAGGCCACCACACTGTAGCACGTTTCCTCCACTGAACATTGCTTTAGTGATGTGACCATCAACTCAACCCACTGTCACCAGAATCTGCATCCCTAAGCCGTATATTCCCTCTCATCCAACCAACCACACAGGCCCTCTTGCTAATTCTCTGATATCAGTGGCATTCTGCTTGGCATAGTCTTGTCCAAGATAAACACAGGTTGACTCTCACTCTACCTAGGCTGCTGTCCAAGCATTACTCCATTTGAGGTGTCTGGTCTGCACACCCCAAGTAACACACCACACACACTGGCACCTCCCTTCCTTCTTGTCTCCCTCTGTTCATATTTCCTCTTATCACCAGCTGTCACATTCTAGAATTTCTTATTGCTTTCCCCCCGCCTCTCCTTCCACTTTAAGGCAAGCTCTGTGATAACAAAGAATTTCTGTGTTGTTCCTGTTATGTTCCCACTGCCTAAGACGGTGTCTGGCACATAATAAGTACTTAATATATACTTGTCAAATGAATGAATAGTCCTTCTTTAACCAGTCAGCCATCCCTTAAAAAAATTATTAAACTGCATAACTAGCCACATAAGTGTTCAGAAAAAAGTAACAAAATTCACTGCCTTCATCAAGTTTTCCCAAGGTAGACCCAGATTCACAGCCCTCACAGATTCAAAAGAAAACAATCAAGCCGCTGTGCTCACCTGATCAGCCCCCGATACATAATGTATTCGCACCATCTGTCATAATCCGTGCTGTCGATGTCCTAATAGAGAACAGAGGAGAGAATGTTGAAAGCAGAAAGAACAATCTTAGTTTCTGAACTGCAAGACAATCTGTGAGTTACAGAGATAAATGTGCATGCTACTTTATTTTTTTCTGGCTTCTATTCATTTAAAAAAATCATTTGGTAGATATCCCTTGAACATTTGCTATATGCCAATCTAGTTACCATACAAGTAACTCGGGAGGCGTAGTCTGTAGGAAACTGTGATGTTGGTGGTTCGAAGCCATTAGCAGGTGTGAGGGACAAATATGGGCAATCTCCTCTGGAGATTTACAGCCTTGGAAACCAGCTGGAGGGTCAGCTATGACTTGACTTTGACTCAATGACAAGAAAAGAATTGAGCTGCTGCATTGTTGTTTTGTTGTTGTTGTTGGGTGCACTGGGTCTGCTATGACTCATAGCTACACTATGATCAACAGAGCAAAACCTTGCCCTTCGCTGTGCCATCCTCATGACAGTTGCCATGCTCAAGCCAATTGGAATATAAAGAAGAAAAGGGAGCTGGGCAGGCCCATCACTCAACAGAATACAGCTCATGCCTCCCTGCAGTTTTCCGAGAACTTTACCCTAAACAGCATTTACCATCTCTCCTCTCATCCGTCGTCCTGAGCACCACTTTCTGCCCAGCAATTCATTCTACCATGCTGCTACAGGAACTCGTTCATCTGGTCACCACCCTGCTTTTTCCAGAGCACAAGGACACTCAATCTCTTTTGTCTCCGTACATAGCACCAAGCCTGCTGTTCTGAAGGTGCTCAGTGTATGTTTGTGAAATTGAATCTGGGAAATAGCCACTTAGGGGAGAAATCATGAGTCTTTTTTGACATAGGAAGCTTGAGACCAGAGCTATTATTCATCAGACAAGCACACTATATATTTCCTATACTATATGAGGAAAATGCTAAGTAACGGAGCTGGTTCACTGAAGGAAGACATCTCCTTCTGTAAAAATCATGTAAATATAAATATACCTGGCTTTTGCCATCCCTGAATTTTACTATTATATTTAATGAAAACCATTTTAAATCCCTAAAAGAACAGAGCACAATTTATTTATCTCTTAATTTCTCCCCTTTATCCTTAGTGGAGAACACACGAATACATGAATGAATAGTACTCAAATCTTTATTATCGTCTATATTATGTACCTACTAATATACTTTGACCAATTGTTCAAACATGGAGATACTGGGTGGTTTAAAATCAAGAAAGCTGCAGCCCCATAAAACACACACACACACACACACACACACACACACACATACACACATACACCCAAAATACCATAAACCTTTTCTATACATAAAAAAATAAAGTACATTTTAAACATTTAGAAGATGATAAAAAGGATTCTGATTTGCTTTAGGAAGAGGTACACATTTAGTCCTTACTGAGAATAATAAATCAGGGGTCTATTTAATTATCATTTTATTTTCTCAAGTTTAAACAAAATGCTGTCCACTATCAAGACTAAGAGAATTCATATATTCATTTCTTAAGAGAAAGATTTGTTCAACCGAGCATCTCTTCCTTAAATTCATCTCTGCATTCATAAACTACCTAATGGAAAAAGCCTGTCACCAGTTCTGACATAGCTTCTGACATCAATACTGGAAACCAACAGAGGATTAAATAAAAATGAAATGAAATAAAATCCATCTTGGCTAGCACCATATATATCTTTACACACACAACAGGGGTACAGACATAATACATACACATAAAAAATGCTTCTTTTATCAGGATGATGTTTTTTTCCTCAGACTTGCCAGCTCTCATCTTGTCTAATGGTACTTACATACATATTTATAGTGTTTCATTTTATAGATATAGCCATTAAAATACACACACACACACACACACACACACACACACACACTACCACTTATGAAGTATATTCCACATTTGAAGGCTATGGATATGCTACAACCCAGTCTCATAACATAGAGAAGCAAGAGATATAATATTACAATGTTACATATGTAGAAACTCAGACCCCAAAAAGTTAAGGAGCTTATCCTCAGGTCACAGCCAGTCAACGCAGACCATGCAGAGAGAAAAGGCCCAGCCACCAGCTCATCCCACATATGTGACTGAGGCTGCCTTAGACCCTCCACACAAAGCTGATACACCAGCTCATTGTCTAATGAACCCAGGCAAGAACATGGAGCTACCAAGTCAAGGGAAGTAATAAACTGATGCATTATCATTTGAGCTAAATTGGAAGCAGGAGTGGCATCTACTTCCTAAACAACATGTCTCTGAAAACTCTATGAATTTTGAGAAACAACAATGGTTATCAAAAGGGTTCAGGTCTTTTGTTCATAGAGTCACTATGAGTCATGCTCAAATCAACAACAATCAACAACAACAACATTATTGTAAAATAGAAGGATAACTAGTAAAACATGTACAGGAACTCAAGCAGGGCAGGGGGAGTGGAGGGGTGAGGAGAGGTAGGGGTAAAGCCACAGGACTGCACAGTTCAGTGGGTGGAGGGCTGGGAGAAAGCAAATGGGAAGGATCCAGGCGAAAAGACAGGCTAATGACAGGCAAGGTCTAATGGTGATTGAATTTATAAAACAGAATGCATGAGAACGATTGTATTAAATATGGTGTGAATGAAGAATAGTGTGAAACACAATACATATAAACTTTGTTGTTGTTGGTTGCTTTTGAGTTGAGCATGACTCATAGCAACTCTATGAATAAAAGGCCTGAAGACCCTCTACAACTACCAACATTTATCAAAGTTCGTGGAGTTTGTGGAGGCATGTTGTTTAGGAAGTAGATGCCACTCTTGCTTCCAAACCTGTATATTTAGTATGTATGTTATTGTTTTTATGTGCCAGTGAGTCACCTGTGATGTTTAGGGAGTGACCCTATGTACAGCAGCTCTGAACCCTCCCCTGTCCTGAGCCAGTGTTACACACCAAGCCCCACCACCCCAGTTACTGTATCAATCCATCTCCGGGGTCTCCCTCTCCTGTGCTGTCCATCCACCCTTCTGAGCATGATTTCCTTCTCCAAGGACCTATCTCTCCTGGCCATATGCCCAGAGTAAATGAGGTGGAGCTTCAAAATCCTAGCCTCCAAGGAGAGACTTAGTTTCATCCTCTCCAAAACAGACATTATTTGTTCTCTTTGCAGTCCACAAACATAACACAAACTTCGTAAGCAAACCAGATTAAAAAAAAAAAGTAAAGTAAAAAAAAATTACTGGTGACTGGAACACAAAATTTGGAAACAATGAGGAAAGAACAGTAGTTGCAAACTATGGACTTGGAGACAGAAATGAGTCTGGAGGTTAATAATAAAATTTTATGAGCTTTATGTGGATATCACCTGAAGGACTGCACAGGAAACAGAATGACTATATTTGAGGAAACAATCGTTGGAGAAATGAAGTATCAGCAGGCAAAACCAGACCAGGTGCCAAATGTAGAACAGACCATCATGTGCAAGATTAAACTGAAGCTGAAGAAAATGAAAATTAGTTCACAGGAACCAAAATATGGCCTTGAGTCTATCCCAGTTGAATTTAAGAACCATCTCAAGAACATGTTTGAGGCATTGAATACAAGTGATGGAAGACATCAAATCTTTGATATGAGAGGACATCAAAGATATCATCCATGAAGAGAGCCATTAAGAGAAGGCAGAAAAAAAGGAAAAGCCAAAAGAGTTGTTAGAAGAGAGTATGAAAATTGCATTAGTGTGTCAAGAAGCAAAAACAAAAGGAAGAAATGTCAAGATAAAAGAGCTGAACAGAAGAGTTCCAAGGGCAGCTAGAGAAGACAAAGTAAAATATTAAAATGAAATAGACAAAGAACTGGAGACAGAGAATAAAAAGGAATGAACTTGTTTAGTATTTCTCAAGCTAAAAGAACTGATAAACAAATTCAAGCCTCAAGTTACAATCCAGAGAGACTCTATGGGCAAAATCTTGAATGATCCAGGAAGCATCAAAAGATGGAAGGAATACACAGAATCATTGTACCAAAAAGAATTAGTTGACACTGAGACATTTCAGGAAGTATCATATGACTGAGAGCCAGTGGTAATGAAGGATGAAGTTTAAGCTGCACTGAAGGCACTGGGGAAGGGGGAAAGCCCCAGGAATTGACGGAATACCAATTGACAGTTTTCAACTAACAGATGCACTCCTGGATGTGCTTACAAGTCTATGCCAGGGAATTTGGAGGATACCTGTCTGGCTGACTAACTGAAAGAGATCCATATTTTCCCCTATTTCCAAGAATAGTGATCTAACAAAATATGGAAATCACCAAACAATATCATTAATATAATATGCAAGCAAAATATTGCTAAAGATTATGCAAAAACCGCTAGAATAGTACATTGACAGGAAATTGCCAGAAGTTTAAGCTGGTTTTAGATGAGGCAGTGGGAGCAGGGGTATCACTGCAGATGTCAGGTGGATCCTGGCTGAAAACAGAGAATACCAGAAGAACTTCTATTTGTATTTTAATCGACTGTGCAAAGGCATTTAACTGTGTGCATCATAATAAATTATGATTAACACTGGAATCAGGAGTGGTATCCACTTCCTAAACAACATGTCTCTGGAAACTCTATGAACTTTGATAAATGACAATAGTTGTAGAGGGGTTTCAGGCTTTTTTGTGCATAGAGTTGCTATGAGTCGTGCTCGACTCAAAGACAATCAACAGCAACAAAAGAATGGAAATTCTAGAATAATTAATTGTGCTCATGACAAATCTATACCTAGATCAAGAAGCTGTTGTCCAAACAGCACAGGAACACTGCATGGTTTAAAATCAAGAAGGGTGTGCATCAGGACTGTACCCTTTCTCCATACCTATTCCATAGGTAAGCTGAGCAAATAATTCACAAAGCTGAACTTTATGAAGAAGAATGTGGCATCAGGATTGGAGGAAGACTTTTCAATCTTTGTTGTGCAGATGGTACAATTTTGCTTGCTGAAATTGAGGAGAATATAAAACACTTGCTATAGAAAGAAAATCAAGGACTACAGCCTTCAGTGTGGATTACATTTCTACATAAGAAAATAAAGGTCCTCACCACAGGACCAACAGTCAACAATATGATAGAGATATAATAGAAATTGTCAATGATTTCATCTTGCTTGGATCAACAATCAACACCTTTGATACCAGCAGTCAAGAAATCAAAAGACATATTTCACTAGGCAAGCCTCCTGTCAGGCACCTTTCCAAAATGATGAAGAGCAATGATGTCAGATTGAAGACTAAGGTGCACCCAATTCAGGCCATGGTCTTCTCAATTACCTGCTACACATCGGAGAGATGGATAATGGATAAAGATGATATAAGAAAAACTGTTGTCTTGAGCTGCGGTGCTAGTGAAGTACTCAACATACATACAGCCTTGAACTGCCAAGAGAACAAGCAGGTCTGTCCTGGAAAGGGTGGAATCAAGTTGCTCCCTGGAGGCAAGGATTTTGGAGGCTCTGTGTCACATACTTTGGGCATTTGGCCAGGAGGCAGCAATACTTGGAGAAGGACATCATGCTTGGAAGGGTGGAGGAAAAGCACAGGAGAGGAAGACCCTGGATGAGAAGAATTTACAGAGTAACTAGACTAACAGGGTTAGGTGTGTCAGAGTCAGTGAGATTGGCTCAGGACAGGGCAGGATTCAAAGCTGTTGTGCATAGGGTCACTCTGAGTCACAGGTGATCCAACAGCACATAACAAAAGACTAAAGGAGCTCTGGTGGCCTAGTGGTAAGAAACTGTACTGCATTCTCGAAGCCACATGATTCAAATCCACCAGCTGTTCTGTGGGAGAAGAATGGGCAATCTCCTCCCAAGTGATTTACTGCTTCTAAAAACTTGCTGGAGGGTCAGCTATCCATGGGTTATGACACAATGGCACACAACAAAGTACAAGACTTTACTTTGATCTGTATAGTTTCTGCTTAATTTTCTTGGGGCACTCACTCTTAGGGCCCAGTTGTCTGAAAGAATTGTTGTTCACTGTTGTCAAGTTAGAATCGACTCATAAATGGCCATACAACAGTTTTTCAGCGGTTGTAAACACACGGGAGGAGATTACTCATTGTTCTCCCTTGGAGCAGATGGTGGATTTGAACCACTAGCCTTAGGGTTGGCAGTAAAACTCCTTGCCCATTAGGCCATCATGAAAGGGTCCCAAGCTCACATCTGGATCTAGCTTTCCAGCTCCAAGCTTCAGCTCTTCAAAAGCCAGTACCAATTTGCCAGCCATAACAACTATCTTGAAAATGGATCCTCCAGTTCTCAGTGGACCCATCTCATTAACTGCATGGAACAAAGGGAACAAAGATGTGCTACCCTTTGCTGTTGCTAGCTGCCACCACATTGATTTCTACTTAGAGAAACTCCAAACGGCAAAGTCAAACTTCCCCACAGAGTTTTCTTGCCTGCAATACTTAAGAAAGCAGATTGCGACACACCCCTGCAGCTCTGACCCA
>NW_006399887.1:2072653-2094672 GCF_000299155.1 Elephantulus edwardii
AATATATGTCCATGGTCCCTTAAGAACTGATACACCAACCTCAAACCAAAACCAGCCTTCACTGTCATCCAGTTAATTCCAATTCATCGAAACCCCGCAGAACCCTGAAAAACTGTCTCCTAGGGCTGCCACAGCTGTAATCTTTACAGAAGACGACGACGTAGTCTCTCGCCTTTGGAGTTGCTGGTGCGTTTGAAATGCTGACCTTTCTATATGCAGCTGGGTACAGCTATTGCCCCACAGATCTCCATCTGATGCAGAGAACCTAAGATTCAAATACAGAGCTAGAAAGCTTCAAAGCCACTGCAACACAGATAATGTTTTCATCCAAATATAGTTTGCCACTGTCGTTGTTAGGTAGAGTCAAGTCGATGACAACTCATGGTGACCCTAAGAACAACAGAGCAGAACTCTGCCCCCTCCTGAGCGACCTTCATGATCTGTACCATGTTTGAGCACACTGTTACAGTCATTGATGGATGGTCACTAGACCCTCCATCTCATTGAGAATCTTCCTTCCTTTTGATGACTCTCTATGATAGCCTTTATTCCCCTCAGCATGATGTCTTTTTTCCAAGGACAATATACTTTAGCAGCTTGCTAGAGGAAAAGAATCTGTGATTTTGGTTTTATAGTCTCTCAGGAAATAAATGTTATCTATCACACTGAAATGGTCTTTTTGACCGTGAATCATGTCAGTTTGGAGTCTAATATGAGCCTGATCCAGGCCATAGTCTTTTCAATTGCTTGCTATGCATCAGTGAGTTAGAAAATGCTAATGATGACACAAAAAGAATAGATTACTTTTGAGTTGTGGTGCTAGAGAAGAGTACAGAACATACCCTGGACCAACAAGAAAACAATAATCTGTCCTGGAGTGGATGAATCCAGTTTATCCCTCGGAGGCAAGGATTCTGAAGTTGTGTCTCACACATCTTGGACATGTTGCCAAGGGACTTGGAAGGGTTGAGGGCAGGAGAGGAAAACCTTGGACGAGAAGGATTGACTCAGCGACTGTGGCAATGAGGCCACTGTGTCTGAAAAGGTGAGGCTGGCTCAGGATAGGGCAAGGTTCAGAGTTATTGTTCTTAGCATCACTGAGAGTTGTAGTCGATTTGAAGGCACGTAACAACAACCATTGAATGAGCTTCTGGTCCATAGAGTATCTCTGGGAACCTGAAGACTGCATGTCTCTGATGATTCAAATCCACTGATGGCTCTGTGAGAAAAGGATGGGCAATCTCTCCCTGCTGTGGCTCAGTCTTGGGAAGCTAAGGAAAAGCCAGCCATGAGTCAGAACCAATTGAATGGCTGTGAGTTGAGTGAGTACTCTTAAAGGTTTATAAATGTATGTGTGGAAGTGAATGAAGATTATTAATGTTTTCTTCACTACTAGTATTTGGCCAGCCTGACAACCCTAAAATATGTCAGCTGGAAAGGATCCGTTTTATCCCATTTTCAAAGAAGAGAGAACTGGAACCTGTCCAGCTTATCTTGCCAAAAAACCAAAATGAGAACGCAGGCTTCCTTCCAGGCTACAGGTTCTGGTCTCTTCTCTAGACCCAGTATATACTATAGATTTAAAAAACTGAAGGCTTTGGAACTTGACAATAGTGATGGCGAATTAATTAATGTCACTGAATTGTGCACTTAAAAACCTGTTAAAGTGGCAAATGTTTTCCTATATTCTTTGCTGTTGTTGTTGATGTGCTGTTGAGTCACCTACTACTCATAGCAACCCTATATACAAACAGCTCTGAACCCTGCCCTGTCCTGAGCCAGTCTCACTGACTTTGATACACTTATCTTCATTACCCTAGTTACTGTGCCAATCCATCTCACCCAGGGTCTTCCTCTCCTGTGCTGTCTCTCTACCCTCCCAAGCATGATGTCCTCCTCCAAGGACTGGTCCCCCATGGCCATGTTCCCAAAGTACAGATGGAGCTTCAAAATCCCAATCTCAAAGAAGAAACTTGGTTTCACCCTCTTCAAGACAGATTCATTTGTTCTCTTGGTGGTCCCTGGTATATGCAATACTTTTCTGCAGCATCACAACTCAAAGGCATGAATTCTTCTGTCATCCTTAGTCATTGTACAGCTCTCTAATGCATAGCAAGTAATTACGAAGATGATGGCCTGGATCAGGTGCACCTTAGTCCCTAGACTGACATCATTACTCTTTATCACTTTGGAGAGGTCCCTGACAGCAGACTTCACCAGTGTGATCTGTCTTTTGATTTCCTGACTGCTGATGCCAAGAGTGTTGACTGTGGAGCTGAGCAAGCTGAAATTGTTAGCAACCCCAATCTCTTCTCTATCTATCATTTTGCTGCATATTGGCCCAGTGGTGAGAATCTTTGTCTTTTTGCTATTGAGCCAATCCATACTGAAGACTACAGTTCTTGGATTTCTCCAGAAAAATGCTTCACATCCTCTTATCACAATAATTTTAAATTATGGACTCAGTTATTTGCAAAAATTATTATTAATTTTCTATGCACTATTTACACATATAACTCTTAAGAATTATTGTTGTATCTTACTGATTATGAAAAAGGTATCTGAGCAATCATTTAAAACATCTTGTTGAATCAGCTAATAGCATGCACAGTTTGTGATTCAAACCTAATGGGATTTTACATTTATGCTATAATCACCAGAAAATGAACTCTTTAAGCATTTCTTCACAGTAAGAACTTTCTCTCTCTAGTATTAGAGAAAACGAAAGCAAGCACCAACATGCAATGATGACTTCTGCACTGATTATTCGAGGCACTGATTTCCTGCTGTTGCTTGTTAAGAATATACACAGCACACTGTTCATGAAGGGTACTTCCAAAGGATGACATGCGCAGTGGCTTCTTAAGGGGAAAGGCTGCCCTAGGCCTGGGATGCACAGATATTCAGTTCCTGTTTGATGGTGGGATTCTTCTTTAAACTTTCTAATGTACTTTATGAGAGCTTTGGGGGCCTAATGGTTAGAAGATGTGCTGCAATAACTCAAAGACATGCAGTTCAAATCCACCAGCTGCTCGATGGGAGAAAGAGGGGTACTCTATTCCCAGAGAATTGACTGCCTCTGGAAACTAGCTGGAGGGTTGGCCAAAACTCATTTCCAGCTTGAAGGCACACAAAAACAACCACAATATACATTAGAGTGAATTCCAGTGGCTTAGAGATAGAAATGCCACAGGATACAGGACTGTACAGATCCACTGTTCACAAGGTTGCTAGCAGTATCAAGGGCATCTAACAACCACAAGTGGCAGGGAGCTGGGCTGCCAACCCAAGGGCACACAGTTTCAATCTCCCAGCCATTCCACAGGAAGAAAGATAAGAAATCTTCTCCTGAGCGATTTACTCTCTGAAAACCCACTGGAGGGTCAGCTATGAGTTGGATCTTGCTAAATGGCACAAAACAAATTGTACTATACCAGGAAGGTAGTTTTTTTACGAGGAGGGTCCAGTTCCTGGAAAAAGATAGCATATTTATACTTTGGTCTAGGGAGCACTGGTGGCTTAGTGGTTAAGGAGCTGAGCTGCTAATCCAGAGGCAAGTGGTGCAAATCCATTATGGCTTGGTAGGAAAAAGATAGGCAATCTCCTCCTGTGAGATTTACAGCCTTTGAACACCCTGCTGAAGGGTCAGGTTTGAGTTGGTTCTGACCTGATGACATGTAACAATAACAACAAAGTGGAGGATCAGGGCAGCAGCAGCGGGTCCTCAATGAGGGACTAACACAATAGCTGGAACACTAAGTGCAATCACAATAGCAACTGCATGAAGGGATAGGGTCAGGCAGTGCTTTGTTCTGTTGTGGTGCACAGGGCTGCTCTGTGTTAGAGCTGACTGACTTACATGTTAAATGGCACCTAACCACAGCAATAAATATACTTTGTCATTTTAGAAAAAGCTAAAGAAACACCCAAATCCACAGTTGCTATTAGTTAACTCTGACCCTTGATGACTCCATATGTTTCAGAATTGAATTGTGCTCCGCAAGACTTTCAAGGGTTAATTTTTCAGAAGGAGCACACCAGGTCTTTCTTCTGCAGCACCTCGAGGCAGATTCCAACTTCTAATCTTTCAGTAAGCTGCTAGTCCCTTAAGCGCACTATCCAGGATCTCCACCTAAGATTTAGAGCAGACCAACCGGGCTTAGTAATAATAATCATTGGTATCAACTGAACTCTTACTGTGTTCATGCCTTTTTCATAGACTGTCTCACTTAATTCTCACTAGGAGCCTATCAGATAGCTAATGTCATTGTCCTTGGTTTACACATAAGGAAGCAGAGGCTCAAAGAACTTACAAAATATGGTGAGAGATACACAGCTATTGACAGAATTCAGATTCAAACTAAACTGGCTCCAGAGTTCACACTCTGAACCCTAAAGCTTCACCACACCACTCTCTGAAGTTACACCTCCACAGTAAGTACCACCTATTCTTGACTGGAAGAGATCTATATTTGTTCCCATTCCAAAGAAAGGTGACCTAACTGAGTGTGGAAACTACAGAACAGTGTCATTGATTTCACATGCAAGCAAGATTCTACTGAAGATCATCCAAAAACGATTAGAACAGCACATCAACAGAGAACTGCCGGAAGTCCAGGCTGGGTTTAGAAGGGGTCGTGGTACTAGGGATATTGTTGCTGATGTTAGATGGATCTTGGCTGAAAGCAGAGAATACCAGAAGAATGTCTATCTGTGTTTCATTGATTATGCAAAGGCATTTGACTGCGTGGATCATAACAAACTGTGGCTGACTCTGAGAAGAATGGGAATCCCAGAACATTTAATTGTGCTAATGCGAAACCTATACTTGGACCAGGAGGCAGTAGTCAGAACAGAGCAGGGTAAGGGTGTACGCCAGGGATGCATCCTGTCTCCATACCTTTTCAATATGTATGCAGAGCAGATTATCCGAGAGGCTGGGCTCTATGAGGAGAATTGTGGCATCAGGATTGGTGGAAGATCTATTAACAATCTGCGTTATGCAGATGACACAACCCTGCTTGCTGAAACTGAGGAGGACCTCATGCACTTGCTGCAAAGGGTCAAGGACTGCAGCCTTCAGTATGGACTGAGGCTCAATGTCAAGAAGACAAAGATTCTCACCACTGGACCAATTGGCAGCGTCAGGATGGATGGCGAAGAGATTGAGATTGTTCACAGCTTCAGTTTGCTCGGCTCCACAGTCAACACTCTTGGCAGCAGCAGTCAGGAAATCAAAAAGCTTATCGCGATGGGAAACTCTGCTGTTAGGGACCTCTCTAAAGTACACACACACACACACACACACACACACACACACACACACACACACTTTAGTTTCCTTAAAAATCAAGCCCTGAAATATTCTGTGATGGAGGCAGTTCTTAGTAATAATGCAAGGAACACACAAAACGGGGGTAGGGAGGGAGGAGAAACATGACTTCAAGGAAATTAAAGTGATGTGTTAATTACTGCGAAATTTCTTGGCATTTGTGTATTAATACATAGACTAAGAAACTCACTCATAATTCCCAAAGTGTGTCACAACAAAATCCAGGAGCTTGCCAGTGATGTTCACAGTCAGGGTTATGGCTGGTGCAATCTCGCCCTCTGGTGACGGAAGCAGGTGGTGCTCCGACTTCACAATTGGGTATCTTGACAAAACCATAATCCTGAATGAGAATAAAAAGAAACGGGAACAACATTGTTGGTCCTAGTTTAGCATTTAGAAAGGACAACGAGTATGCTTTAGAAATGACATACCACACAAACACATATGACTGAGGAAAATTAAGAGTGATAATGTGGCAGAGAATTACATAGCATAGCTGGCTTGCTGGCTCGTTGCAGCTCTGTGATTCAGTGTGCCTTGCTGTGACATTAGCTACTACAGCTATCAAGTCTCATTTAATGAAGCATGCTGCCAACCCAAAGGCAAGTGGCTCGAATCCACCAGGTGCTCTGAGGGAGAAAGATGGGCAATCTCCTCCTGTGCCATTTACAGCCTCTGAAAATATGCTGGGGTCAGCAGTGGCACAATGTTTATATGATCGGTTGCTATGTAAAAGGTTTGTGGTTTGAATCCATTTCCTGACTCTGTGAAGATAAAAAATCTGGTAACCTACTTTGATCTAGGAAAGCCTAGGACAGTTCCACGGTGTCAAAAAGAGCGCTTCTGAGTTTGAATTGACAGAACAGCAACCAATAACAACATGGAAACACCAAATGAGCAACATTACTAGGAGAAAAATCCGTTTCATTTGCGTTGTGAGAATACATAATTTTATCAGGAAAAAAGTAAGGTAACAATCTACAAAATCATAATTAGCATTTTAAAAATTAAATTTTGCTGGACAAATATAGAAGGAAATATGTCTGATCTTATTGTAAACTAAAGTACTATGTCTGAAAGGATGAGTAGGACTCAGTCTTGGCAGCTTCTCTTCTGCAGCTTCATGTAGGATCCCCTGTGCCCTCATGTGTCCCTTCATGCAGAAGCACTTCCACAGTCGCGAGGCCTGGTTTCGTATCTCCAACTTTTCTCAGTTCTACCCTCAGCTCTGCCTCACTTACTTTGGGCACGAGGCCAGGAGAGATCAGTCCTTGGAGAAGGACATCATGCTTGGAAGGGTGGCGGGACAGCGCTGGAGAGGGAAACCCAGGTTGAGATGGATTGATACGGTCACTAGGACAATGGGGGTTGGTGTGTCAGAACTAGTGAGACTGGCTCAGGACAGGGCAGGGTACAGAGCTGCTGAACATAGGGTCACTATACATCATAGGTGACTCAATGGCACAAGACAACAATAACATACTATGACAGATTTGGAAGCAGGAGTGGCGTCCACTTCCTAAGCAATATGCCTCCAGAAACTCCATGAACTTTGATAAAGGTCAATAGTTGTAGAGGTGTATCAGGCTTTTTGTCCATAGGGTCGCTATGAGTTGTGTCCTATTTGAAGGCAATCAACAATAACAACCCTCAGTTCATATACAACTGCCTAGAGAATATCACTTGAGTGTTCAGGGACGTCTCAAACTGAACAACATCTTGCTTTCCTAGTTAGTCCTAGCCCATTAAACACCAGCATTTTCATTAATTCTATTCAGAGGAATATACTTAAACCAAAGCAAACCTACCACTACTGAGTTGATTCTGACTCATAGCAACCCTCCAAAGAGTTTCTAAGGCTGGAAAAGGATGAGTCTATCCACCTTTATCTCAAGAAGCAGCTGGTGGATTTGAACTGATGACCTTTTAGTTAGCAGACCAACATACAATGTGTTATGCCATCAGGACTCTTTTGGTCTGTACTTTAAAAATCTGTAAACATATTTTCACACAAAATCTTGCATGTAAATGCTCACAGCAGTATTAATCCTCATAGCTGCAACATGGAAACAACTCATATGTCCATCATCACTGGGTACAATGGAATATTACTCACCCATAAAAAGGAATGAAGCACTGACGTACTGGACAACTCAGTTGAATTTTAAAAATGTCCTTAATGAAAAGAAGCCAGCTATACAAGTTGTCATAGTATATGATTCCATGTATATGAAATATCTACACTAGACCTATCACTATAGATAGAAAATTAGAGAGGCCTGGCGGTCTAGTATTAATAAGCTGCAATTTAATCCAAAAGGCTTGGGGTTCAAATCAATCAGCTACTCTGAGGGAGAAGGATGGGCAATCTTCTCCCATGTAATTTACCACTTCTAAAAACTTGTTGAAGGATCAACTATGAGTTGATTCTGACTCAATAGCACACAACAATAACAACAACACCACAGTGGTCAGTGACAGAGGGGGTGGGAGTCACAATAGGTTTTAACAAATGTGCTGACCTTGGACTAGCACTTCTAAGATTGATCCCAGTTTGTGTCTTATGAACGTTATGGTTTTGGGCTTTACTCCCAGGTCTCTGATCCACCTTGAGATGATTTTTGTGTATGGTGTGAGATGTGGGTCCTGTTTCAGCTTTCTGCAGGTAGAGTCCAGTTTTGCCAACACCATTTGTTGAAGAGGTTATCATTTTCCCATTTGACAGCTTTGATTTCCTTGTTGAATATCAGTTGACCATAGATAGCTGGGTCTATTTCTGTGTTCTCAGTTCTGTTCCATTGGTCTATGTGCCTGTCATGGTACCAGCACCATGCTGTTTTGGTTACTACCACTGTGTAGTAGGTTTTGAGGTTAGGGAGTGCTATAAAATTGATGAATGGGACCTTCTGAAGATTAAATCCATGTGTGCATCAAAAATTTTTTCCAACAGAATTAAAAGAAAACCTACTGACTGGGAACAAACATTTGGTAATACCATCTCCGACAGGAGTCTTATAACAAAAGTTTACAGAATACTCCTGGACCTCCATGAGGAAAAGACTGATAAGCCAACTACAAAATGGGCAAAAGACACGGACAGAGGAAGATATTCGAATGGCAAACAGACATATGAACAAATGCTCCAAATCACTGGCAATAAGAGAGATGCAAATAAAAACCACAATGAGGTATTATCTCACTCCAGGAACAGTGGCAAAGTTTAACAGGGCAGCAAGTAATAGATGTTGGAGAGGATGTGGTGAGAAAGGAACTCTTACACGTTGTTGGTGAGATCATAAAACGGTGCAACCATTTGGCATTTCCTCAAAAAGCTGAACATAGAAATTCCATATGACCAAGTTATTCTATTACTCAAAATATGTTGTTGTTGTTGTTGTTGTGTGCCATAGAGCTGCCTGCGACTCATAGCGACCCTATGTACAACAGCCCTAAACTCTGCTCTGTCCTGTGCCAATCGCACCGTCTCCGACTCACCCATCCCAATTACCCCAGTCACTGAATTAATCCACCTCATAGGGGGCCTTCCCCTTCTGCGCTGTCCCTCCACCCTACCAAGCATGATGTCCCTCTCCAAGGACCTGTCCCTCCTTGCAACATGTCCAAAGTATGTTAGACGGAGCCTTAGAATCCTTGCCTCCACCGAGCAGCCCGGTTTGACCCTTTCCAGGATGAATCTGTTTTCCTAGCAGTCCATGGTACCCTCAATACTCTTCTCCAGCACCACAGCTCAAAGGCATCAATTCTCCTTCTATCCTCCTTGGTCACTGTCCAACTCTCTGAAGCATAACAAGTGATAGCAAAGACCATGGCCTGTATCAGACGCACCTTAGTCTCCAAAGAGACACCATTGCTCTTCAGTACTTTGGAGAGGTCCCAACAGCAGACTTTCCCATGGCAATGCGCCTTTTAATTTCCTGGCTACTGGTGCCAAGAGTGTTGACTGTGGAGCCAAGCAAACTGAAGCTGTGAACAATCTCAATCTCTTCACCATCCATCCTGATGCTGCCAATTGGCCCAGTGGTGAGAATCTTTGTCTTCTTGACATTGAGCCTCAACCCATATAAATCATCCGCCACATTTCAGGTAAACGTGGATTGCCAAGGGCGCAGCACGTGATCCGTTCGGGCCCTCCGGCCAAGAAAAAAAACTTAAAACATACCCTAAGAAAATGAGAACTGAGGCACAAATGGAAATTTGTACAACAGTGTTCACAGAAGCATAATTCACCATCACAAGAACATGGAAACAGCCCAAATGTCCAACCATAGATGAATGGATTGAGAAATTATGGTACATTCACACAGTGGAATACTATGCAGCATGCAGAAGAAATTATTTTTTTTTAATTATCACCTAACTTGGGACAGAGTGGGGAGCATTGTGCTGAGTGAACTAACTCAGTCCCACAAGGATAAATATTGTATAAAACCATTATTGTAGAATGAATATAACATCCAAGAAGGGTGGGAGAGGGTGGAAGCAGAGGGGTGAGGATGTGCAGGGGGAGGGGAAGGGTAATCATGGGGTTGTGCAATGTGATGGGGGGCATTGAGGGAAATGGAAAGAACCTATTCTTGAAAAACAACCAAATAGTCCACAGCCACCCTCAACAAGAAATCCACCTTTCAGAATCCAAACCATTTTAAAGGGTACAACTCAATGGCTCAAGTGTATTAATAGTGTTGTGTAGCCATCAGCACTATCTAGTTTCAGCATATTTCGAAATATTTTTTTATCTTTCACTAGTTTATTTACAAAATTTGGATACATTGTTTTCAAGAATAGATGATGGACATAGTTCAATGGTGATTAATTTTATCAAATATAATGCATGAAAATGATTATATGAAACATAATGTGAATGAAGAATAATAGTTTGAAACACAATCTGAATAAAGGATAGTGTGAAACACAATGTATATGAACTTTGTAAGCAAACCAATATAAAATAAAAATATATTGAAAAAAGAAGACAATGAAAGGTTAAAAAAGGGAGGGAAAGTTGACCTCCTTTTATATTGCCCAGTTCTGTCACATCAGCTCACAGGGACCTTAATGAATGACAACAGACTATGCAACCCTTCCATATTCTCCCAACCCCTATAGTGTCTGAAGCTAATGTGGCAGTCACTGTGTGAATCAACTAATTGAGGGTCTTTCTACTTTCCTTTTGCTGGTCCACTACTTTACCAAACATGATGTCTTTCTCCAGGGACTGGTCCCTCCTGCTAGCATGCCCAGAGTATGTGAGACAAAGCTTTACCTGTGCTTCTTTGCTTCTAAGGAGCACTCTGGCTGCACTTTTTCCAAAACAGATTTGTTTGTACTTTTGGGAATCTAAAGAATATTAAGTATCCACTTCCATAACACCACAAATTAAAAGTCATATATTCTGAGTCTTCCTTATTCACTGTTCCACTTTCACATTAATATGAAGCAATTAAAAGACCATGACTTGGCACAGGTGCACCCGAGTCTTTAAACTGACGTATTGCTCTTTTAGTCCTTTAAAGAGGTCCAGGGAATCAGATCTGCCCAGTGCAAATGAAATATAATTAATAATAATAATAATCTCTTGACTACTGCTTATAAGTGCATCTTCTGTGAATCCAATTAAAGTGAAATCCTTGACTACTTCAATCGTTTCTCCATTTATCATGTTGTTTATTGGCCCAGTTGTGAAGACTGTAATTTTCTTTATGTCGAGGTGTAATCCATATTGAAGGCTATAGTTGTTAAGCTTCATTGGTAAGTGCTTCAAGTTCCATTCTTTCTCCAAAAGCAAAAGTGTGTCATCTGCCTAATTCAAGTTTTTCATGTCTTCATCTTATCTGGGGAGCTCTGGAGGATTAGTGGCAAGATGCTGCACTGTAATCCCAAAGGCACATGGTTCAAATCCATTGATTTGATGGAAGGAGGATGGGAAATCTTCTCCTAGGCCATTTACTGCCTATGAAGATCTGCTGGAGGGTCAGCTATGGGTAAGTTCTGACTCAGTGTCACACAACAACATATCTTTTGTTTGTTAAAAAATTTTTACTGTGTTTCATTCATTTTTTTAATCACCCCCCATTCTACTCCCAACAAACTCAGTGATTCCATGATTTCTACTTCTCCCTTTAAATACCCCTGCTCTCACCCCTTTCTTCTTTGTGTATATCTACACACATTTTACTAACTATCCTTCTGTTTTTTTACAACATTTTTTACAGTATTTTTTCTTATGCGCCTGAGTTAGTTCACTCAACATAATTCACATTAGCCTCTCCCATGTTATATAGTATTTTTTCAAAATCAAACACAATAAATAACATCTTATCTAGAGGTTGCATTTTACTTTATACAGGACAACTTCTCAGATTATTTACTCAGCATTTAAAGTGAATAGATATTGTGAAAAGAAACACTCTGAAGTCCATCTTTTCTGATTTTAAACAAAGGATATCATTGCTGATGTCAGATGGATCACAGGTGAAAGTAGAGAGATCAAAAGGATGTCTATTTACATTTTATCGACTATGCAAACACATCTGACTGTGTAGATCACAACAAATTGTGGCTAACATTGAGAACAGGAATCCCAGAACACCTTGTTTTCATGTGAAACCTACATCTAGACCAAGAAGCAATTGTCCAAACAGAGCAAGAGGGCACTGCAGGGTTCAAAATCAAGAAAGGAGTGCATCAGGGATGTATGTTTTCTCTACACTTTTTCAATCTATTTATAAAATATTTGGGAGATCATGTGGGAGGCTGCACTTTACGAAGAAGAATTTGGCATCAGGAATGGAGGAAGACTCATCAACAATCTATATTATGCAGATAATACAATTTTGCTCACTGAAATTGAGGAGGACTTGAAGTGTTTGCTCCAGAAGGTCAAAGACTGCATCCTTCAAGATGAATTACATTTTAATATAAAGACATCAAAGATCCTTTCCAAATGGATTCAAAAGGAGAAAAGATTAAGGTTGCTAATGATTTAATCTTGCTTGGATTCACAATTTTCTTGGCACTAGCAGCGAGGAAATAAAAGT
Source organism: Elephantulus edwardii (assembly GCF_000299155.1). NCBI lineage: Eukaryota > Metazoa > Chordata > Mammalia > Macroscelidea > Macroscelididae > Elephantulus > Elephantulus edwardii. The sequence continues at coordinate 2,085,044 of NW_006399887.1, forward strand.
GGGGAAATGTGCTGTCAAAGATCTCTCCAGAACACTAACAAGCCACAACGTCAGTCTAGAGACTAAAGTGCTTCTGAAGAAATGATGCTTTTAAGTTGTGGTGCTGGAAAGGAGTATTGAACATACAATGAACTGCCAAGAGAAGAAACAGGTCTGTCCAGGAGAGGGTGAAACCAGTTTGCTCCTTGGAGGCTAGAATTTTGAAGCTCCATTATGCTTGCTAGGAGAGACTGGTTCTTGGAGAAAGACATCATGCTTTGAAAGGTAGAATGTTGGGGGAAGAAGACCTTGGATGAGATGAATTGACAGAGTGACTGTGGAAATTGGGTCATATGTGTCAGAGGTGATGAGGTTTGCTTAGGATAAGGCAAGGTTCAGAGCCAATGCTCATAGGGTCTCTGTGAGTCAGTTATAGTCAACTTGGCAGCACGTAATAACAACAACAACAACAACAACAAACACCTTGTTCTATTTGAACAACTACTTCTGGGTCTAAGTACAGATTCTGCATTTACACAATTAAAGCTTCTTGAAGTCCCAGTCTTCTCAATTTTACCTGTAATTTACCATGTTCTACAGAGTTGGGTTTCTTCACTTAGCCAATAAAACACAAGGAAATATCTTTTTTGTATTCTCTGCTTTCAGCCAACATGCATCTGATATAAACGATGATATCCCCTGTTCCAGGGACTCTTCTGAACCTAGCTTGAAACTCTGGCAGTTCCCTGTCAATGTACTATCTCCAGCTGCATCTTAATTGTCATCTTCAAGATTTTACATGCATGTGATAGTTACGGTAATGTTCAGAAATGCCCACACTCTGTTGAATCTCCCTTTCTGGGAGAGTAAAGGGGAAAAATGGGCACAAATATGATCTCTTCCAATTCATTGGCCTGGTAGCTAGCTTTCAAATTTCTTTGCATTAACAAGTAAGCACATTCAGAGCTGTATCTATTTGTAGAAACATTTGTTTTTGGTATTCTATCAATAGTAGGAATCTCTCATCAATTCCTTCAGTCAAGGTTGGACTCCTCTCAGTACCAAAGATTCTTGATCATATGCTATGTTTAACATGGCTGGGCATATTTTTGGTAGAGTGTGTATTCTTTCAATCTTCTTTTCCTCCCCTTCAATCTTCTTTTGATGCTTCTTGTGATATTCACATTTTGCCCATTCACAGAATGCTTTATTGAGTATTGCAACTCAAGGCTTCAATTATTCTTCACTTCCTTCAACTTGAGGAATGCGGAGCACGTTCTTTCCTTTGGTTTTGTGTCTCCAGGTCTTCGTATATTTCATTATAATATTTTGTCTTCTCAATCAGCCCTTTAAAATATTTTGTTCAATTGTCTTCCTTCATAATTTCTAATATTCATTTTAGCTTCTCTCTGTTCTAGAACAACTTTCAGAATGTCTTCTGACATCCATTTAGTCTTTTCTTTCTTTTTCTGTATTACTGGTGACCTTTTGCTTTCTTTTTTTATTATTAATTTTCATGAAAGTTTACAGAGATGTAGGGTTTTCAGTTATTTGCTGTCGCATTTTTCTCCCTGTCCCCCCAATTCACTTTTCTCCTTGATAAGTAAAAGAAAAACTCTTTCACTGCTATGCAATCCCTCCCAGACCTTTTGCTTTCTTCATGGATGATGTTCAATGCATCAAATCTATCCTAGCTGTGGTTTCTATGTTCAGATGGGATATATGCGAAGTCATATTTTGGTTCATACAGACTTGTTTTCATTTTCTTGAACTTGTTTATAAGTAAGTGACGGTGTGTTCCCCAGTCAGCCCCTTTTCTTGTTCTGACTGATACTGAGTTTCTCCACTGTCTCTTTCCACTAATATAGTTGATTTGATGCCTGTGTATTCCCCCTGGTGGTATTTACATGTATAGCAGCTGTTCCTATGTTTTTTTTAAGAGGTTTGCGATGAGTAAGTAGTTGGTTGTACAAAATTCTTTATCAGACCTCTTGCATCTTTTCTACCACCAAAGTCACATTTCCCAACTATTAACTCTTTATTTCCAACTTTTGCATGCCAATCACCAGCTATTACTATTGCATCTTGATTGTATGTTTGATCAATTTCAGACTGCAGAAGTTGGTAGAAATTGTCAATTCCTTTTTTTTTTTAAATTAACAACAAATATTTATTGAGCACTTACTTTGTGTTTTTCATTTGCACTTTCTATTTTTCTGGTATTCTTTACTTTTTTTGTCAATTTCTTAATCTTTGATGTAGTGATTGGGGGGGGAATTTGAATAGTATCATATTCACAGGTCCTTTTTGAATTTGTATGGGTATTATCTTATAGCCGACACTACTGTATCTTAAGGCTGATCTTGAAATGTTCTTTTTAATAACGAATGGGATGACATTCTGCCTCAGTTTGTCACTGCTGAACATAGTATGCTGACCATATCATTGTCTGTTGCAAAATGGCCAGTATTGGATTAATTCTGCTCACTAATGCCTAAGATATTGATTGTTATACATTTAATTTCAATTCCATTGTGACAACTTCCAATCTTACTAGACTTTGTACTTTGTACATTTAATATTCTGATTATTAATGGATGTTTGCAGCTGTGACTCTTTTTCACTCATGCCACATCAAATAAAAGGCCTTCATTGAGTGAAAGTTTCATTCCATTCCTGCTATTAAAGTCTGCTTTGAGTTTGTGTGCTTTCTAACCTGAGGGTTTCATCTTCAGATAGGAGAAGACATCAGATGATGTTCACAAGAGCCGCTATCCATCCTGCTGTTTCACCACTATTCTGAGTTTTCAATGGCCATTTTTCAGAAGTTGATGACCAGTACAACTTCCTGTCTTTAGCTTAGAAATTCCATGAAACCTGTCCACCATGGATGACCTTTTTGGTATTTGAAATGCTGGCAGTATAGTATTAAGCATCACAGAAAAATACATGATACCACAGCACAACAAATTTATAGATTAATGGTTTAACTAAAAATTCCATTGCTGTGGAGTCAGGACCAATTCATAGCTAATTCTCCTTCCAGTGGATTTTAGCAGGCTGAAAATTATTCCAGAAGTGATGGCCCATCTTTATCCCACAGAATCACTGGTGGATGCAAACTGCCTGAGAGGCATGGCCTTTGGCTTAGCAGCACAACTCCCTATCAGGTTAGAGCACCAAAAAAAAGGCTATCTTGAACCTATTGTCTTTTAGTAAGACATTTCACAGTCCTGAACCTATTCAGGAGTTCATATTTGGAAGCAGGAGTAGCATACACGTCCTAAATAACACGCCTCCAGAAACTATGAGCTTTGATAAATGTTCATGGTTGTAGAGGGGCTTCAGGCCTTTTGTTCATAGGGTCACTATGAGTCATGCTGGACTTGAAGGCAATCAACAACAACAACAAGTGATATAAATGATTAAACTAAGCAAAGGTGGATAAGAAGATGGTAGGAGATTTAAGTCATCTAGAGGTAAGTAAGGAAAAAAAGAACAGAAAAATCCTTATTTGGTCTCTATTGTATCTCTCATAATTAGGTTCTTGAGTAATTATTTGATATGCAGTGAACTCTTAAGAGTGGGAGTTGTAATCTACTCAGCCGAGTGTGTTCTACAAGGACAAAAGAGTCTGGAATACAAAAGAACTTATTTAAAAAATATGTTCCTGCTGTTTACCTTCTCCTTTAACACATCTTTATATATGGAGAAAATGAAATGTGAATGAATTAGAAAATCTCACTTTCCTGGAAAACCTCATGCAAAATTAAGGTCACAAGAAGCAGCAGGGGTGGCCCACGTACTATACAATCATGGTTTGGCCCAAGAAAGGAGGGATATTTTGAGCTGCCACCAAAACATCCCTGGAGTCTTGCTCTTAAACTTTACTTGAGCTTATTCTTATAGTTACATCTCATTAAAAATTAATTCTTTTTTTAAAAAAAATTAAACCTCTAACTTGACAGGGTGATTTTTCTGGAAGGCACATTTGAAAAGAAACTTTAAAAATACTTTGGATTACAATATCTTTCATTTTTAATAAGGTAAATCAGCCTCAAATCCACAGTTCCATTCCCAAGGTGTCGGCTGAATGGCAAAGTGTAATTTGACCTTCATTCCACCTTGAACTCCAAACCATAAGAATCTCTTTGGGAAAGCTAGCAAAAGACTCCTTCAACTGTACCCTGCTTAGAATGTTCTTCAGCAAAAGCTGAGCATGTGATACAGTAAATTGTCTGCAGCTGTATTTATACTTCTTATTCTTAAAATTGCTTTCCTCTAAAATGAAAGAGTTTGTCACTTGTAAAAATCTGTCCTTGTTCTTCATACAGGGTTTCTTAACTAGAGAGCTTTACAGAACCTTTACAGGTGGTGATTAATTTTGTAAAACATAATGTGCATGAAGAATAGTGTGAAACACAATGTATATGAACTTTGCAAGCAAACCAACAAAAAGAAAGAAAAAAATGTTCCGGCTCAGCCTCCACTTTTCATCCCATTCAACACTCTGATTTATTAGACCTGACACATAGTCCGAGCATCTAATTTTTCAGAACTCTCCAGTGACTGTCTGACTACCATTCCTGAGAACTACTGCATTGGTCTCTAACTCAGGAGTGTTCTAGCTAAGTTTTAATTGACTTTCTTGGGACTCAGAGGAAGAAGTTTCGAATGAGACACACCAATTGTGCTAAGAATTGTGCTCAGGATCTCCAGTGCAGAGGGACGCTGCACTATCAGACCCGCAATTTCCCAAGAAGCATCTCTGGGGCACATCCATTGAAGAAGGTCATGGCAATCTCAACTTTCCCCTCCACAACTGTGCTACCAGCCTTCCAGGGCTGTATTTAGGATTAATTCCTAAGGGATACTCACCCCCAAGTGTGATCCCTCGTGCTGGGACCAAAGTCAGTATAGAAACCCAACTTCTCCCCTAGCCACATGGTTAAGTCATTGTTCCCTATGAAGGGCTTAGAAGCATCGCTCTCCAAAATCGTTATGAAGTCTGCACCTGTGCCGGGGAAGAATGTGCAGAGTGATTGAACATATAATGCAAAATCAGTTATTCTTGACACTTAACCACTTTCTTCTACTCATAAATCAAAACCAAATGTGAACAACAAAGCAATTTTCCCCTTGTGTAGGGCACACTTAAAATACCCCAAAGAAGGACAAGAAAAGACAAAAAACATTAACACCCTAAAGTTTCAAATAATCATAATACTTTTCCCTAAAAACTTTCAATTATCCTAACATTTCTCAAATATACAATTTATATTCAGAAACAATACAGTCATGCATATAGCATTTTATTTTAGGGCATGTGGTAGTTATTTGTCACTGAGTCAATCCCAACTCATGACAAATTATATGGGCAGGGGACAATGGCTCCAAAGGTTTCCAGAGCTGTGCTATTCCATAAGCAGATCATTAGTCCTGGATTCTCAGCTACCTGGATGTGGGTCCAACTACCAATCTTCGGCCAGTAGTTGAGCATTTAAACCACCTAAGTCACCCAGGTAGCTATTACTGGCATAGCAGTAAGAAGAGAGGGACTAGTGGGCAGATGGGGAGTGTGTGTGAAAAAACAGGTAAGGTGCAATGGAGACTTGATGAGATGGGGTGATAAGAGTCATAGAGCAATAGTTATTCTGTAAAACACAATGTATAGAAATGATGGCATAAAACAAAGTGTGCATGAATAAAAATAAGATATATAAGTGATTATATAAAGTGAATGTATAAAACACAATTAAAAAATAAAGCATCATGTGAATAATTTTAAAAAGTTGATTTGTTTTTCAGAGCTTTGCTAGATATACCTCAGAAGTCTATAATCCAAATAAAAACTAACGGTCAAAAGAAGTTTTGCACTAACAGAGTAACCATATGGAGCCAGAAATGTCACTAGAAACACACTTGTCAGCAAGAAATTTGCAGAACCTTCTAGCCCTTTATTTTGCTCCACACTCCATGTTACCAGTCTCAAAATCCAACTCCCACATAGTTTAAACAGTACATCATAAAAAGGTGAGAGACTCAGGGTACAGAATCAAAACAAACTGGCCCTCAAACTCTTGAAAGAAAATTGCTTCACAAATGAGCATCATTCTGATCCATTTTGCCCTTTAATTTAATCCAGTACTTTTCTGGGTCCCTAATGGAAAGTTCTCAAGTGACAGGAGCCACCAGCAGGGGCAGCTCTAATAACATCGTGGGCTGAATTCCCTGCAGACCCTCAGTATGAGACTGTGTGCAGAATCCACTAAATTGCTCTCAAACATAGACAGATGTGGTTATAGAAGCTTTATCTTCCTGTAGCTGCCTTTACAAAAAGGAAACCCTTTTGAAGAGGTCAGTATACGACTCAGCAAACTCTCCTGTGACTTATGAATTTAATAAAAAGGAAAGTAATAATGGGAGTTTCTAAAAAACTAGAACTAATTTCAGTAAGACTTACCTGTGTGATTGAGCAGTTGAGCGGATCTTTCTAGATTAGACCATCCATCATTGTCATATCCAAACCTGAAAGGCCAGATGGCGACAGAGACCTCTTTTGCTGGTGCCTGAAGAATTGTTTCAATGGTAATTTATGGTGACTGTGAACAATACCAGTTTGGGTGACCCAGTTTTCTCCACCTCACTAAGCCAAAATTCCCTGTATCTCAAGCTTCAGTGAAGAAACACCCCAAACTTTTATTCTTACGTGTTGTCTAGTCAAACCTGACTCCGGGCTACCCTAAGCAGAACAAAATAAAACATTTTCCAGTCTTGTGCCATCCTCAATGTCACTGCTATGTTTAGCCCATTTTGGTAATGACTGTGTCAATCCATCTCATTAAGGCTGTTTCTCTTTTTGCTCCTGCTCTACTTTATCTTGTATGATGTCCTTCTTCAGAGACTGGTCCTTTAAGGTAACACATTTAAAGTAGTTATGATGTAGTCCTGTCATTCTCATTTGTAAGGAGAACTTATACAAAGACAAATTTGTTTGTCCTTCAAGTAGTCCATGGTATATTCCATGTTCTTCAAGACTATCACTCAAGTGGATGGTTCATCCTTATTCACTGTCCAGCTTTCACAAGCAGATGAAGTGACTGAAAATACCACAGCTTGGGTCAGGCATACCTTAGTCTTCAAAGTGACTACTTTTCTTTGTAACACTTTAAAGAAGTCTTTTGCAGCAGATTGCCTACGGAAATACATCATTTTTTTAAAGGCTGGCTTTAGAAGAGGCTGTGGCACAAGGAACAGCACATCCAAAGTTAGTTGAATCTTGGCCAAAAGCAGAGAGAACCAGATGAATGTCTATCTGTGTTTTATTGACTATACAAAGGCATTTGACAGTGTGGATCACAACAAATAGTGGCTAACCTTGAGAAGAATGGGAATCCCAGAACACTTAATTATGTTCATGCAAAACCTATACCTGGACCATGAAGTAGGAGTCAGAGCAGAGCAGGCAAACACTACATGATTCAGGATCAGGAAAGGTGTATATCAAGGATGCATTCTATCTCCATACATTTTCAACATACACACAGAGCAGATCATTTGGGAAGCTGGACTTTAGGAGGAGGAATGTGGTATCAGAATTGGAGGAAGACTCATCAACAACCTACATTATGCAGAGGGCACAACCTTGCTTGCTGAAACTGAGGAGGACATGAGGCATATGCTGCAGAAGGCTGAGGACTATAGTCTTCAATACTGATTGAAGCTCAACATCAAGAAAACAAAGATTCTCACCACTGTGTCAAACTGCAGCACTATGGTAGATGGAGAAGAAATTAAAATTGTCAACAACTTCAGTTTGATTGGTTCCACACTCTTGGAATCAGCAGTCAGGAAATCAAAAGATGAATTGCATTGGGAAAGTCTGCTGTCGGGACCTCGCTGGAATACTGAAAAGTAAGCAATTTAATGTGGAGAGTGAGTTGCGCCCGATACAGGCCAAGACCTTGGTACTTACTTAATATGTGTCAGAGAGCTGGGCAATGACTAAGTATGATAGAAGAAGAATCAATGCATTTGAGTTGTGGTGCTGAAGAAGAATATTGAACATACATACTATGGACTGTCAGGAGAGCAAATAGGTCTGTCCTGGAGAGGGTGAAGCCAGGCTGCTCTCTGGAGGCAAATATTGTGAAACTCTGTCTCACATACTTTGGGCACACAGCTAGGAGGGACCAGTTCTTGGAGAAGAACATCATGCTTGGAAGAGTAGAGGGACAGCAGAGTAGAGGAAGACTAGGATGAGATGGATTGACTCAGTGACTGGAGAAGTGGGTTTGGTCTGTCAAGAGACAATGAGATTGGCTCAGGTTGGGGCAGGTTTCAGAGTTATTATAAATAGGGTTGCTATAAGTCACAAGTGAGGCAACAGCATATAACATCAACACCCTATATCCCGTTCCTCAAGCTAAATCTAGAAGTTTGGTATAATGAGAAATCTGCCCTTCTCATCTGTCAGTATCTACTCCAGCAGCAAGTCCTATCAGTTATACCTTCAAAATATATTTTAAGTCATCTACTTCTCTCTAATGCTATTTTGACCACACTGACTGAAAAAAAGTCATAATCTAAGTGTTAACTTCTACTCGTGTCCCCCACACCAACCTCTCAAGCTTCACCCTTTCCCACTCTCCTTGCTTACGAAGCTTCAGTCATGTTAGTCACCCTGATGTTTCTGTGATGTGCTGCAATTGCTCCTACCTCATTTTTGCACATATTCCTCTCTATGAATCCTTTATTTCTGCAGAGATAGCTTTTTCATCATCTTTTCATTCTCAAATAAAATGTCATCTACTCAGAATAGTCTTCTTTAGTATAGTTATTCCCTACTCAATAATCTGATTACCTTCATAGCAGGCAACCAAAAGTGGAAAATTTCATTTACTTATTCTACCGATTTCTGCTTTTTCTATCCTGCTATAGTTTGGTGACATAGTGTGTAAAGTCAAACCTGCTGCCACATTTCTCCTCATAGACCCCAGCCTCCCAGATAATTTGTTTTGCAAATAGATTGAATAGGTATGGGGATAGGACACATCCTTGGTGTACACCCTTCCCAATTTTGAACCATGCAGTGTTTCCTTGCTCCGTTCTGACAACTGCCTCCTGGTCCACGTATAGGTTTTGTAGAAGGACAATCAAGTGTTCTGGGATTCCCATTCTTCTCAGAGTCAGTCACAATTTGTTGTGATCCACACAGTCAAATGCCTTTGCATAGTCAATGAAACACAGATAGCCATTTCTCTGGAACTCCCTGCTTTCAACCAAGATCCATCTAACAATAGCTATAATATCCCTAGTGCCATGCCCTTTTCTAAACCCAGCCTGAACTTCAGGTAGTTCTCGGTTGATGTGCTGTTCCAGTTATTTTTTGGTAATCTTCAGCAGAATCTTGCTTGCATGTGATATTAATGATATTGTTTGAAAATTTCCATACCCTGTCAGGTCACCTTTCTTTGGAATGGGAACAAATAAAGATCTCTTCCAGTCAGTTGGCCAGGTGGTTTTCCTCCAGATTTCCTGGCACAACTTGGTGAGCACATCCAAGACAGTGTCTTTTTGTTGAAATATGTCAATTAGGATTGGAGAAAGACTCAACAACTTGCATTATGCAGATGACACAACCTTGCTTG
>NW_006399887.1:2094997-2097511 GCF_000299155.1 Elephantulus edwardii
AAGATTGAATATACTATGGACTGCCAATTGAACAAATAGGTTCATCCTAGAGAGGGTGAAACCAGGCTGCTTCTTGGAGGCAAGCATTCTAAAGCTTTGTATGACATAATTTTGACATGTTGCAAGGCGGAACCAGTCCTTGGAGAGGGACATCATGCTTGGAAGTGTGGAGGGACAGTGCAAGAAAGGAAGACCCTTGATGAGATGCATTGATTCAGTGACCAGGGTAATGGAGGTGGGTGTGTCAGAGACAATAAGATTGGCACAGGATAGAGGACGGTTTAGGGTTCTTGTATATAAGGCTACTATGTCACAGGTGACTCTACGGAACATAACAACAATAGTGTGTAAAGAGTTGTCTGCTAACCTAAAGGCCACACCACCCTGGTGGTTGGAATCCACTAGCCACTCCTCAAGAGAAGCATGGGCAATCTCCTATTGTGCAATATAGAGACTGGGAAGTCCAATGGAGGACAGATATGAGGCAACTCGAACTCAACAGCTATCACTGAGCAAGTGAACTCTATGGGGCATCTTGTCCAACTTCTTTACTTTTAGATCCCCAGACACGAGTCATATAAGAGACTTCCAATAAGCATTTCTTGAATAAATCAAAGAATGAACAAAAGAACACCTCTTAAATTCAATTTACTTTGGAAACAATTACCATACCTAATATTAGGCAATAGCACCAGCAGTCAGGAAATCAAAAGATGAATTTCATTGGGAAAAACTGTCAGGGACTTCTCGAGAACACGGAAAAGTAATGATGTCTGTCAAAAGACTAAGGTGCTCCTAATCCAGACCATGGTCTCTGCAATTACTTGCTATGCATCAGACAGCTGGACAATTACTAACGATCACAGAAAAAAGAATCGCTGCCTTTGAGTTGTGGTGCTGGAGAGGAGTCTTGACCATATCATGGATTGCCAAGAAAACAAATAAGTCTTCCTTGGAGAGGGTGAAACCAAGTTTCTCTTGGAGGCTAGACTTTTGAATCTCTGTCTCACATACTTTGGGCATGTGGCCAGGAGGGACTGGTCCTTGGATTAGGACATCACACTCAGAAGGGTGAAGGAACAGCACAGGAGAGGAAGACCTCGGATGAAATGAAATGATACAGTATCTGGGGCAACAGGGGTTGGTGTGTTGAAATTCGTAAGACTGGCTCAGGACAGGACAGGATTCAGAACTGCTGTACATAGGGTCACTATGGGTTGCAGGCAACTCATCGACAGCATATAACAACAAAAACAACAACAATATTGGGCATCCTTTCAGCTAATCAATACAAGGTGAAAGAAGTAGATTATTTAATACATTATTTAATTTTTAACAAATAATAAATGAAAACCAAGTATTGTCAAACACTCTATGAGGTACTGCAATACAAAGATGAGCAAGAGATATAACTTTTTATTTAATAAAGGTAGTAGAGATTGCTAAAATTAAAGTTAACCTTTGTATTCTATTTTAGCCAAAGCTGTAAGTCATTATAATGAGTTTTTTAAAGCACTTTAAACTTTCTATCTGATCAAAGAGACAGCACAACATTGCAGTGATTTTCTCCAAACCGAAGGGACAACAAAATTATTTTAAAATGTGAATGAAAAGAGGAGATAAGAAAATGTTCTTAGTGCATCAATACACATGCAATCCATTTTTTGTAAAATCAAGAATTAGCTGTTAATTTTTTTTCTTGGTCTAGAATTCAATGTACAAAGTATGTGTTTGTGTGGGGGGTGTATAAAATTACATTTTAAAATGTTAAATTACGTACCTCTTTGCCCAATTTTCTTTGATAGGCTTGTTGCCGTAGTCCTAATCCCAATAATCCCACACCAACAAACAGCCACAATACTAAACAAAAACAAGAAACAAAAGTTTAAAAGAAACAAAGTTCATGAACTTAAAAATACTTTTTAAATATTTTGATTATCAATCAAGGGTTTTATACAAAGGAGAAATGTCTATTCCATACCTAAAATCCAGCCCTCAAATAATCACCCCTTAAAAGTGACCCAGGACCATGATCTTAACATTAAAACAAGCAAAAATCAATTTCCAAGACAAATCTTTATGATCAAGAAACAGAAATGGGGAAAATGAGGTAGAATCAAGCCTACAGAGATCGTAGCTATTGAACTTGAGAAATCAGAATACAGAAGAAGTGTTCAACATATTTTAAAAAATTAAAGTGGAGGTATGACTAAAGAACGCAAAGCTATACTGAATTACCAGAAAAAGTTGTAGAAAAGAAAATGGAGTTCTGAGAATAAAAATATAATAACTGAAATAAGAAATTCAATTAACAAGATAAAAAGCATATTAGAAAAAGCTGAATGGGGAATAAGATACTGAAAGGCATATCTGAGGCAATTATAAATGGCTCAAAATATGAAAGCAATCAAGAGATTTAAAGAACAGAAAAATAAGTCTGTTGTTGTTGTCGTTGTATGTGCCGTCGAGTTGCTTGCGACTCGTAGCTACCCTATGTACAACAGCCCTAAACTC
>NW_006399887.1:2099416-2100517 GCF_000299155.1 Elephantulus edwardii
CTCATTAGTGTTCAAGGCCTCAAACCTGTTAGCATTGCTTACTTGGAGTAAAAAAGGAAAGACAAGAAATAATGCAATGCAGGATAAGCAATATTTGCTTATAATTTTCCAGATTTGATAAAAGACATTATTCTTTATATTCTCCAATACCAAAGACTCTCAGCCAAGATGTAAATAAATCCTCACTCAAATATTTTTTTGTTAAATAATATGCCTACAGAAATAACACCCTCCGCACCCCGCCACATAATGCTCATAGTGTTCATAGGGGGTTAATGTGGATGGGCTGTCTAGTTGTAAAAAATGTATATGTCCATGCTATTTGTGTAAAAATATTCATATGAAAACTACTGAACATCAAAGCAAAGAGAAAATTTTAAAAGCTACTAAGACAAAATATAAACTATCTTCAAAGGAGCAGTAACTCCACAGAAAGATTCTTTTTTTCCACAGCCAAAATGAAAGACATAACAATCTTTTTAATGTGCCGAGACAATAATAATAAAATATTAATAGAATAGAAATGGAAGGTATACTTCCTCAACTAGAACAAAGATGAAGAGAAGAGGAAGAAAGGAAAGAGCAATGAAAAACCTAAAAAATTAATCCATGCCAAAAAAGGAAAGGCACAGAAGAAGAAAGAATGGGAAGGATACATAGAGAGTGGAAAATGAAATGGCACACTAAGACAATAAAAAAAAAAAACAAAACAAAACTGTAGCACATCAATAAGCACAACAAAATACAGATTAAACACTTTTTCAATATAAATACAAAATAGGGTGACATAGTCTGAAATGTTCCTGAACTTTTCTTATGATAGTGAGTTAGGCAAAATTCAAATAACTTCCTTATTTTAACTTTAAACAGGGAAAACAACTTCTGTATATCAGCTGCAAATATTCTTTGTTTTTCCACCAGCCAGGGAGTGAACTTCTTTATTGGGTAAGTCACATGGTGCAGCTGTGCAGCATGTTGTCTGAGCAGACATATCCTACAGACTCAGTCGTCTATTCTCTATTTGCCAAATCCTCATGCATAATATCCTAAGTATTTGGCTTGAAAAATTGATGCAGAAACAGCAGTTGCAAATTTGTGTGG
>NW_006399887.1:2101157-2101976 GCF_000299155.1 Elephantulus edwardii
GAGGAGAGACCAGTCCTTGGAGAGGGACATCATGCTTGGGAGGGTGAAGGGACAGCGCAGAAGAGGAAGGCCCTCTATGAAGTGGATTGATTCAGTGACTGGGATAATTGGGATGGGAGTGTCAGATACGGTACAATTGGCACAGGACAGAGCAGAGTTTAGGGCTGTTGTACATAGGGTCGCTATGAGTCGCAAATGACTTGATGGCACATAACAACAACAACAATTCATTTTAAGTAATTTTAATGTCATTAACTTTTTGGCATGAAAGGAGTCTGAATTCATTATTTGTAAAATATGTTTACTAACTTTTAGAATAAAATATTTCACTCGCAAAAAAATAGATTAAACAAACTTTCAAGTTAAAAGGCAGATATTATAAGAATTAAAAATAACCAAAACCTGCTGGATCATCATTTGAAAGGAGTGAACTGAATTATAAGAACACACCAAATAAGCAGTTTACATTGCATTCAGATGTTTTCAAAATATGAGGAAATAGATAAAAGTTTTTATAAAATTTATCACTATGTGATATTACTCTCAGAAACACATTCACTAAAATTCTTTCCATTTTAAAATTATTTCCTGTCTTGTTACAATAGTTTATCTCCCTTAGTACAGTGTAAACTCTTTCAATATAGGGAATATTTTTCATTTATCTTTGAATACTATATAAGAATTCTCTAGTATATTCTCTGTATGTTGTGGAGACACAGTGAAAATTTTTATTTAATTTAGCATGTCTGTAATGAGTATGAATCTATAAAGACTACTGGGTTGGGGGTGTGGTTGGGGGATGGGGGTGTGGGGGATTGT
>NW_006399887.1:2102670-2123383 GCF_000299155.1 Elephantulus edwardii
GCCAAGAGTGTTGACTGTGGAGCTGAGCAAACTGAAGCTGTGAACAATCTCAATCTCTTTGCCATCCATCCTGATGCTACCAATAGGTGAGACTGGTAGATATTATGCCAAGTGAAATATCTCAGTTACATGAAGACAAATACTGTATAACATTTCTGTTATATAATAGGACTGACAAGAGGAGTTAGGGAGACAACAGGAAAAGAGTGGATAGGTAATAAACACTGCACTGGAACAGACAAGGAGAAGGACTTTCTGAAAGAAACGTGTGATTAGGCATTTATATATATGGCAATTAACAATACAGAGCAAGAGACACATTACAAAGTGGACTGTGGGGAAGGGAGGAAAATGCACAACAATGGATGGATGGATGGATGGATGGATGGATGGATGGATGGATGGATGGAAACCCAATCTTTCTGTAAACTTTCATTTAAATCACAATTAAAACAATAAATATAGAAGGGTTCTTGTGTCTACTGTCCCAGCTCCAGTATGCTCCAGGCAAACCTGCAGAAAATGATGTTAAGCTTGGAGCGCTCAAACTGAAACCAAATACTAAAATCATGATGATGGGAACTTGTGAAGAGCACATGGAAGGTGTCTTAGGTCCAATCCCAACTATGATGATGTCGCCAATGTCTTTGATATTGACATAGTTAAAGCAGAAAATAGCAAAGAAAATCTACTGAAAATTTCTGAGAGTATAAAGCGGAAATTCTGACTCTTCCCAGGAAAAGGAAAAAACTTTTGGTTCTTGATGTTGATTATACATTATTTGACCTTAGATCTTTTGCAGAAACTGGGGTTAAACTAGCGTGACCATACCCTCATGAATTCCTAACATCTGCATAAGAGGATTATGACATTGTTATTTGATCTGCAACAAATGTCAAGTGGATAGAAGCTAGAATGAGAGAGCTGGGAGTGAGTACAAATGCAAACTGTAAGATTACTTTCATGTTGGACAGTGTTGCTATGTTAACAGTGCGTACTCCAAGAAGAGGATTAATAGATGTAAAATCTCTGTGTGTTATGTAAGGGAAGTATTAGAATTTTACAGCAAACCCCCCTCCCTACAATTATGCTTGAAAACAAAGGCAGAAATTTTCTAATGAACTCACAGAATAGACTAAATATACACCCCTTTGCACATCTAAATAAAACTGAGGAACTTTTAAATTAACTTGGTATCTCAAGGAAAAAGTAAAATTAGATGACATTTTAGGACTCAACCACAAATATTGGAAAACAAATCTCTCAAAGGAGCATGGACAGTAATTAGTAATTTTAAGTTATGTTGGCAGCTGTTGAAAATACTTGAGATCCATGAACTTCCTGCTTTTATGCTAGAAATGATTATGATAGTGCTGGGCTTGGAAGCAAAGACCTGCCTACTTACACTTTGCCTTCCATTTTGTATGTGTCATTTTATATTTTTTGAAGATCATACCAATATACTTTTAAAAAAATTTATTTTCTCCTATATGCATATACTGTTACTTTTTAAGTGATTTTTTAAAATTTTAATTGTGATTTTGATGAATGTTTACAGAAAAGTTCTATCTTCATTCACTCATTATGGCACATTTGACCCCTCTCCTTCCCTCCCTTCTCCCCTAGTTCACTTTTCTTTTTTTTTAATATTCATTTACTGTTGCCCAATTACCTACCTCCCACACCCCCCCCCAGTCCTCTTTGCAATGATGTACCTCTTATCCTGGGTTATTGTTGTACATATGATGCCAAATCATATATTCTTTCCTTCATCTGTTCCAATGCAATGGTCATTATCTATCCACTTTTGTCATCTTCTCCTCCCAACTCCCCATATCAGACTTGCTTTATAACACTGATGCCATGCAGCATTTGTCCTTTTGTGACAGATATTTCACTTAATATGATATTCCAGGGTTCCCCATGTTGTATAATGTTTTACAAGTTCATTGCTTTTCAGTGCTGTGTAGTATTCCATTGTATGAATATACCACAGGTTTTTTATCCATTAATTTGTTGATAGGCACTTGGTTTGCTTCCATCTCTTTGCTATTGTAAATAACGCAGCAATAAACATGAGTGTGCATATATCTATTTGAAAAGTGGTTCTGGTTTATTTAGGGTATATTCCCAGTTACTGTTACTCTTGATAAAATATTTTCTCTAGCATTGGTTACTAACTCCCCTCGCCACCTCCCCACTCCTGCACTACTACCACCAAAAAAGGCAAAATAATGTACACTGAACAATGTTATTTTGTGATTTTGGAAACAAGTTTTATCTTAAGTTTTTGTGCCACTAACTCTTAACACAAATGCATCTTAAAACTAGTATTTTTTTCCCTTATAGAAAAAAAAAATTGAGTAAGAGCCACTTATTTAAGTATGATTAAATGACTAAGACACTTTTTCATTTCTTTGCCATAGAGAGTTTCTTGTCTGTACTCCACTACTTAGATCGCTAAGTTTTGAGTTGCCTCAGTTCGCTCTGTGTATGCACCAGTATTTTTTTAAATAAAATTGGAATATGTCAGTTGTGATACAGATATATCATAGTATGAAAAGTAGGAAATTTAAGACTAAGAAAATGAATGTTTCTCTTTGGTATCTTAAATTGAAGCACCTCTGCCTAAAACCACTGTCATAAAAGCAATCAAAAGCACTAAATCTTAAAGTAAGACATGTCACCAATTCAATCCTTGTGCTTCAGTAAAAATTCGCCACAGGATTAGAAGGAAAAAAAATTGCATTGCTTAAGCCTGCACTATAGAGAAGGAATCTGACTACTGTTTTGTGTTGAGTGTATTGCTCCATATATTTGGAAGGAGTGTGAGGCTTTCAATTATACATGGTGTATAGTATTCTTTCAGGACAATTTCGGTAGTATAAATAATACATTACCTTTATTTAAAAAAATTTTAAGGAGAGGACTTTCATAGCAGCAAAACAAAACAAAACACCACAAAACTATACTTACACAGTTTCATGTATTTGTCACTCTTTTGGAAAAGTATTTTAGGACTATTTTTTGTCTGAAGAAGAAAGTCAAGGTTTTTCTTAGGACCAAGTAGCATATTCAGCCCAATAATTAGCATCATTGTCCCTGTTATAAGAGAAACAAAGACAAGATTATATTTTTTCCCCCAAAAGTCCTTTCAAAGGTGTATTTCAGGAGCTGAACCACCATTTAAATTAATATTTCCTGAAAATCCAGTTATTGTGTTAACTTAGTTCAGTACTTTACTCAATAAAGTACTCTTACAGTAATTTAATAATGAAGGTAATTCTAAGAAACCAGCGTTCTAGGAATCGGGCTGTAACGGAGGGGATCTCAACCTTTTCCTGATAAGAGATTACATTTCTCGAGTGTTTCCTAGTTGTTAGGTTGCTGATATCTTAAAGCAGTGGTCATGAGGGAACAGCTATTGGCTAGGCAGGAAGGACAGAGCACATGAGAATGGGGCCTTCTGAATGGACTGAGGTGCACAGTCTTCTATATGCATGCATCATTTTGAGACGCACACAGAGGATGTGGATATTCCACATACAATGATGTTTGTGGCAATCTGATCTAGAATGCAGGAATTCTGGGCACAGGAAATTTGCAGACAAAGAAGGATGTCAAAACTTTATATGCTACATCTATAAAGTTAGCCAATAACATTGTGCTAAATTAAGATGGTTTACAATGTAGGCTTCATGTAGAGTTTAAAACTCATTCAGTGCCTTTGAGTCAGAACCAATTTATAGCTGACCCTCCAGCATGTTTCCCTGAGGCTGTAAACAGCAGAAGAGAAGACTGCTCATCCCCCTCCGGTAGAGCAGTTGGTAGATTCGAACCTCCAGAGAAAGCCTCATTAGTGTTAAAAGCTCAACTCCCTGTAGACTAAGATACCAGAGCTCCCTGACATATAAAGCTTACAGACTTCTAAAATAACACATAATGAAAATAGAAACAGAAGTCTGACTGAACAATATATAAATTAAGAAATACCAATCAATGATTTAAGCTTTAAAAAAGAATCCCAAACAGCAAAGTTACAACTCAGGAAGAGGAGAGATGATTCCTTGAAAATATGTTTATAGCTAATTTTTTATAGAATACAGAATCTTAGCAATTTTTGGATAAAAAATTACTCTGAACATTTTCAGTGCTACCTGGTCTTCTCTGCCGTCTTATCAATATGATGTTAATGCTTACTCAAAACCACACAACAACAAAAATCTCATGAGCATCTAAGAACATAGTTTTACCACCCTTGTAAACAGTGAGAAAGAACTAAAAAAAAATCTCATCACTTGTAACATTTGAAGAAGCAAATTAAGGCACAGGATTGAATGTTCTTACTTCCATTCGTTTCCTCCACAAAGCTGCCCCCTAAGCAAGCTGGAGTTAGAAAGAAGCAGGGCATTGGACAGGAAGATAGAGCGGAACAGAGCCCCCACACCTGAAAGAAACCAGAAGAAACTCAGTTCACAAAGCCCAGATTATCCCAGAGGAAACACTGCAATGAATTTCTCTAATTTGAGGAGAGCCAGTAACAATCAGAGATGCATAACCTTCAAAAGAGATTTTGAAATTATTTAAAGCAATTTTAAAAGAAAGCAGCCTTTCCTGACAGTTGTCTTCCTTGTAGAATGTAAAGATGGATGTGAAATGTACAAAGCAGTTGGTTAAATGCCAGGAAACAGTGGGCAAATGCAAAGGAATACAAGTGTATTCTATACCTCTCCTTTTCAGCACTCTTTCCCCACGAAAGTTCTAGACTGGGAGTGGCAGCGTGAGTCTTGAATCTCTAGCACTTGGCAAGCAAGGTACTTAGAAGATAGTAAGTGCTCAATCATTTTTAAATAAATCAGTAATTAAGTAGAAAAATAAACGTGTGAGCGACACAAATTGGCTCCCTTATTAACATCTTTTCTTTCTTCATTTCTCAGAGTTTGTTCTGGAAGTACCTGACATACTTTACTTAAACTAAAATTATAGGCAACGCCTCATTTATGTATGTTTGGTATCCATTGATAATTTCATTACTGCCAAATGACACTATTTAAAGAGGTTAGCCTGAGCTGGATTATATGACATTTTAATCTGGATACATACATTTATAATCACTGAATTAGAAAGTTAATTTATTCCATGATTTATCATTTAAAATAAGATATATATGTGCAAATATATTTTATCAGTAAAAACATGGTAAATATAAGTTAGAGATAAAATCCCAAGGGGTTTAGCATTTTAAATAAGATACACATATGCAAATATATTTTATTGGTAAAAATATGGTAAATATGAAAGCTAAAATTCAAAGGAGCAAATAAATCCCTTAATCTTTCTCTTTAGTTATCAGTCTATTATAGCAGCATAAGCATCATGATAATAATTTATGGATTCATTTTTTTCACATTAACTCAATAAAAAACCCCACTGTGGTAGAAATAAACATTCTTGAAATTCAGTGAACTAAAAATTTGGTCACTGATTCAGACTTTTTTTCAAGTTTTTGTTTTTCTTCTAGAAAGCCCATTTCCCTAAAAAATACAAGATAAATCTATTTCTTTTCTCTCACTCTCTCATTGCAGTAACTCTCCGCTAACTCTCCAGTGGGCTCTTCAGGCTGTGAGTCACATGGGAAGAGTTTGTCCATCTTTCTCCTGTGGAGCCACTGGTGGATTCAAACTACCAGCCTTTGGGTTAACAGCACAATTTCTTACAGGTCTTGCATGAGTCCTATAAATTGTTACATTTTGGTCAAGACGGAGGTGTAATTTTGAGTTGTTACTTTAATCTAGGCTTTTCGAAAGTACTCACCCAAAAGGAAATCAGATCTTTCTCTAGCATAGACGCCTCCTGGGACAAACTTAAAAGCTGTGCACCAAGAGCAGAAAAATATTTCAAGAAGATAAAATGTCATGGCGACAGTCATGGCTTTCCCAGGGCGTGTCTCTGAGGAAATCAGGTGTCCCAGTACTTGAGGCCACAGGGAGGCTGTGAAGATGGCAAGCATGCACCCAGAAATGGCCGCTGACCACGTGGGCAGGTAAAGGAGCCCTGCGGCGGAAGCCGCTCCTGTTTGTGAGGGAGAGAGAGAAGGATCAGATAGAGAAGCACCAAGAGTCTTACTGTTTCAGATACACACACACACACACACACACACACACACACACACGCGCGCGCGCTATTGTTATGCCATCAAGCTGTCTCTGCCTCTTAGCAACTTTATTTTCAACACATCTAAACCTTGCCCTATCCTGCCCCATCCCCACAATCTCTGCCATGTTAACCACACTGTATGTTACAATCTTGGGATGTGTCCATTGTTACAAGCACCCTGTTAATCCAGCTCACTGAAGGTCTTCTCCTTGTCCAGCCCTCCACCTTCCCAAGCATGATCTCCTTTTCCAGAGATAGGTTCTTCTTGACAATATGCCCAATGTACGTGAGACAGTCTCATCATCCTTGTCTGTAAGGAACTCTCTGGCTGCATTTCTTCCAACATATATTTTTTGTTCTTTTGGCTGTGTGTGGCATTATCCACTACTCTCTGCCAATATAATTCAAAGGCATCAATTCTTCTTTGGTCTTCCTTATTCACTGCCCACATCTCCACGAAGCAATGGTACATAGCAATAGCTTGGATCAGTCACACCTCAGTTGTTAAACTTACATTCTTGCTCATTAGCACTTTAAAGAGGTGCCTGACAGCAGATTAACCAGTGCAATACACCTTTGGATTTCTTATCCGCTGCTTTCACAGGTTTGGGCTGAGAATCCAAGTAAAATGAAATCATTGACAACTTCAAACTTTTTCTTTAATATTGTCTTCACAATTACTTTCTATGCATTAGAAGGGTGGGCAGTGACTAAGGATAACAGAAGAACAATTGGTGCCTTTGAGTTGTGATGGGGAAGAGTCTTGAACATACCACAGACAAACAAGAAAACAAATAGGTCTCTCTTGGAGAGGGTGAAAGTCTCTCTGGAGGCTAAGATTTTGAAGCTTTATCTCACATACATTGGGCACATATGCCAGGAGGAACCAATCCTTGAAGAAGGACACCATGCTCAGAAGGGACAATGCAGGAGAGGAAACCATGGATGAGATGGATTGATACAATAACTAGGGCAATGGGGCTGGTGCGTCGGAGTCAGTGAGACAGGCTCAGGATAGGGCAGGCTTCAGAGCGGCTGTACACAGGGTCACTATGAGTCAAAGGCAATTCAACAGCACATAACAACAATATCATGCATCTTACAGGTTATAAATTAAAACAACAAAATTTAAAAGGCACAAAACAGTCGTCATCACCAACTATTCCCTGAATGAAGACAACAAATCTATTCTTCTTCTGCATCCTTCTAGAGTCTGTCATGCAAAGAAGCCCACAGGTATATTTTGTTTTATTGCACGTTGAAGCCAGTTTCGTTTTTAGAAATGAAAGGTTTGTCACAATCTTACATTCAGTAAGCCATTTTTCCAACACCATGTTTTAGTGTAACTTTTTTGTAATTCTTGAAAAATCTCAAATGATTTCACAGTGCTGTTGCATACATTTAAGGGAGTTCTGGTGCCCTAGCTGATAAGGAGTTGTATTGTCAATTTAAAGGCAAGTGGTTCAAAACCACTAGCTGCTCTGTATGAGAAAAACAGATCTTTACCTAGGCATGCACTTTAAAGCCTCTTAAAATTCACTGGAGAGCCAGATAGGAGCCAATTCCAATTCAGCAGTAATGAGAGTTCAGAGTTACACATTTAACAGATTATAGTACATATAAATTCCATATGCACATAAAAATGTGTATGAGCAACTTTAGTGCAATATTTGCTTTGTTTAGGTTGTCTAGAAACAAATCTGTAACACATCCAAGATATGTTAGTACATAGGTAGGCAGTGCTTGTGTGTCAGTGGTACCCTACCATGGACAACACATATCCCTTTGTATTTTTCACTTAAAATATTTTTAAAAATTATTTTTAGTTTTTATTTTTAATTGTGAGTATTAGGTTGTATTTTTAGTTTATACTCTTTGTCACACAAAATTTGTATACATTGTGTTTCAGTCATGTACATTGTGTTTCATACATGTTCATTTGCGGTGTTTCATATGATCATTCCCATGTACTATTTTAGAAAGTTAATCACCTTTGATCTATGCCCACTATCACCCCAACTTGAAGACAACAAGCAAGATGAGCAATAACTGAACATCTCAACAATATTAACCACAATGTTATTTTTCAGGAGATTAATTTTTCCATTTCATAAGATTCCATGTGCACTGTACAGCCCCATTCATTACAGTTAAGATCTTTATTCTGCAACAATCATGTGGTGGCTGGGGACCTCTTATTTAAAGCAGTTGGGACCAAGAAGGTGGGCATTTTTGATCAACAGTCATTGGTGGGAGAGAGCCACCAGGTGTGAAGCCTTGGCAGCAAGGATTCAGCAGAGACTTCCATGTGACCTTGAGTCTCAACTGTACTGTTTCAAAACCCTCCCAGGAGCACATCCTGCCACATTCATGCAGGCTTAACTGCATCTTGTAACATGATATTCTTACACTTGATTTGCTACTAGAGGTACAACAATAAATTGCCAGATTGTTGTTTTTGGTGACTTCATTATCCTAATTAGTACAGCAATATTCAGAGCTCCTTAATATCTTGATTTTTTCCATCTGCTTTGACTTCTCGGCACTCTAGTAGTCTTTTTTTTCTCCTCTATCTTTGTAATGAACTTATGCACTCTTCTCAACATACAGATTGAATATAAATGGAGAAAGGATACCCTGACACACACCTTTCCTGATATTATACTATGCAGTATTCCCTTGCTTTGTTTGGACAACAGCTTGTTGGGCTAGGTGTAAGTCTAAAAAGCAAATGAAAATACTATGCCTTGGAGCAGGTGGACCTTAGTTTTTAAACTGACGTCCTTGCTCTTAAGCACTTTGGAGAGGTCCTTGACAGCAGATTTTCCCAATCCAGCATGTCTTTTGATGTCTTGACTGCTACTACCATGTTCGCTAAGAACAAGTAAAATGAAGTCATGGATGAAAGTGAAATTGTTGTTAAAAATTTCAATCTTTTCTCTACCACAGTGTTGCCCATTGGTCCAGTGATAAGTCATACAGATTAGAAACTATGTATGCTCATTACAAACTAGTAAAGTACCTAACACAGTAAAGATTTAATGTCAAAAACTGGATATAATAATGTCTGTGTGTTAAGGGAAACAGGGAGGACTGATAATCCGTTCACAGAAAGATATGAACATTTCTCTCATATGCTCTCACATGCTAATGGGAGAAGGAAAGAAGAGTATATCTACGTGGTACAATTAATGAATGTGGTACAGTTAATGTACTAATGCAAAGGCTGGAGACTCAAGTCCACTCTGAGGCACATTAGGATCTAGTTCTGAAAAAAAATAGCCACTGAAAATCCTACACATCAAAGTTCTACTGAGGCACACAGGGTCCACCATGAATGAGAGTCCACTCAGTGGCAACTGACTTAAAGAGTAATGTTGCCATTATGTGCTGCCAAGTCAGAACACACACACTGCTGCGCCTCCAGCTTATAAATCACAAGGAAGGAGACTGCCCATCCTGGAGGGCATAGAATCTACCAAGACAGTGGCATGTCACCCTTTTGTCTCTTCAAACCTTTAGTAAACTCTGTTTTGCAGGATAACGGGGGTGACTGGGACTGTCATGGAGGAGAAGGGGAGTGAGGTAAGAGAAAGCAGGAACTCAGTGTGGACTAGTGACTGTGGTTATGCCTAAGTTGCTACAGCTGACTGTAACCCACTTGGTAAGAGGACATAAATGTAGACTCCTTGCCTACCTATCTCCAATCTAACTGCATGTGTTTGCAAGTGCACTGATTAGACAAACAAAATAACTACCATGTCTGAAGATAAATTTCACATACCTGTAGCCCACCAGATTAAACCAGAAGCAGGAAACCAAGAACAAACTGAGAGCATCAGGCCACTCGCCAAGCCCACCAGAATTGCACCTCTGTCAAAGTAAAGAAAACAAGCCACATGATAAAACATTTGGATGATTAACATTTCAATGTTCCAAATATTTACTTATTTTGTTTTAACATAAATATAACTCCTACATCTAAGAGTCAATGTGCATGTGAAATACTCAACAAGATAATTCAGAGCTTACTGGGAGTTGACACTCAGGATATTAAAGTAATAAAAAGGCTGATTTGAAAAAACACTATCTGAATTCTTTCCTGGTGGCATGATTCACAGAGGGAATTGCACAGCTAACCAAAAGGCTTCATCTCCAGCAGTTCAAGTCTACCAGTTGTTCTGAGAGAGAAAGATGGGCCATCTCCTTCTATTAAGATACATACTGTTGGAAACCAGATAGAGGTCACTATGAATTGGAATTAACACAATGGCAGTGAATGTTTGGCCTAATGAAATTAGAGTTCACATTGACCATAATATTTTAAATGACTGCAAAGGCCCCCAAAAAAGAACCTTTCTGTTTAGTTTCCCCTCTCTTTTCTCTGTTCCAATACTGCTTTTATCTGTAAACTTTGTGTTCCTGACACTGGTATTAGTTTGATAAATAACTGGTAGTTATGTGTGACCTTTTTTTAAAAAAAGTATTTCTTCATTTCTAATTTTAAAAAAGCATGTTCACAAAACACTTCAAAAATGCCACACAGCAACGGTCTGCCACTCTTTGTCAAACAGATTATATTAGGAAACAAAACTTAATTGGTAAAAGTTTTTAATATTTGATGTTTTTGTTGTTGTCTGCCATCAAGTCAAGCATAACTCATAGTGACCCTATGAATAGAAAGCCTAAAGCCTTTCTATAACTATCATCATTTATCAAAGTTCACGGAGTTTCCAGTGGCATGTTGTTTAGGAAGTGGATGCCACTCGTTTCCAAAACTGAATCAGTCTGGGAGCTCCACCAAACACTGACCACGATGGGTAGCTATTATGGCATTTGACACACCAGGGGCACAGCGTGCAGCATCACAGTAACCCCAGGGTACATACCTCTGTACAGCAAATTCACAGACCAGTACTTGGAAATTACTGTTAATAATTACTAGTCTGTTAATCTTTGTTTCAGAGCAGTAAATATTTCAGAAATGCTATAAATACCTATCCCAATCATTTTTCTCTGAAATGTACTAAGAACTATACAACAAAAACAAAACTAAATATTTTTCCCAAAACCTCTAGTATTTGGCATTTTAAAATGTTAAGATGTTTAGTTTTTTTTCTACCATCAGATAGTAAGTTTGGGTCTTTAGTGGTTAAAAGGAGGAATTATGATATAGCATTTTTGTTGTTGTGTATCATAGAGTCAGAAATGACCCACAGCTGACCTTTCAGCAGGTATTTAGAGACATTTATAAGTTTGTAATTGTTCTGGTGGCCTAGTTGTGAAGAAGCTGCATTGCACTCTTAAAGGTATGCAGTGTGAGGCCACCAGCTGCTCTGTGGAAGAAGGATGGGAAGTCTCCTCCTGTGGTAATAACTGCCTCTGAAAACCCACTAGATAGTCAGCTTGCGTCAGTTCCGACTCAATGATACAACCACAACAACAACTACGCACCAATAGACCTTGCTTTCTCTTACATGTGTGGTCTGTCAGTGTAAAAAATGCCAAAAAGGTGTAATAAGTTGGTTAATTTGGTTCCAAATTTGCTTGATTTAACATTTTAAATTTGCTTGCCATCTTTCTCTCAAAATCAATTAATAAGTATATAATTTGGCTGAAGTGTAAAGTGAACCTTGTATCGTTGTTGTTGTTGTTGTTATGTGCCATCAAGTCACCTGTGACTCATAGCAACCTTATATATAGCAGTTCTGAAGCCTGCCCTGTCCTGAGCCAGTATCACTAACTCCAACACACCTACGCCCATTACTCCAGTCACTGAATCAATCTATCTCATTGAGTGTCTTCCTCTCCTATGCTGTCCTTCCACCCTCCCAAGCATGATGTCCCTCTCCAAGGACTGGTGCTGCCTTGCAATATGCCCAAAGTGTGTCAGATGGAGCTTCAGAATCCTTGCATCCAAGGAGCAGCATCCAAGGAGCAGCATCCAAGGAGCAGCCTAGTTTCACCCTCTCCAGGATGAACCTGTTTGTTTTCCTAGCAGTCCATGGTATGTTCAATTCTCTTCTCCAGCACCACAGCACAATTCACTAAAGGTATCAATTCTCCTTCCATCATCCCTGGTCATTGTCCAGCTTTCTGATGCATAGCAATTAATTGTGAAGACTATGGACTGTATCAGGTGCACCTTAGTCTCCAGACTGACATAGTTGCTCTTCTGTACTCTGGAGATGTTTCTGACAGCAGACTTTCCCAATGAAAGCCAGCTAGCCAGCTCCTCACCTCAGCCTTCTTTCATTAACTTCATTAAAATATCACACAGTTTTGCTACCCATCTAAATAATTTACATTTCCATTATTAATGCAAAGCAGCTACACCATGAGTTAGCCTAACCATTTTAGCTAAATGTAGGAAAGCCTTCAGTATGGATTGTGCCTCAATATCAAGAAAATAAAGATTCTTACGACTACACCAATAGGAAGTGTCATGGATGGATGGAGAGGAGATTAAAACTATCAACAGCTCATCTTGCTTGGATCCACAATTAGCACCCTTGGTACCAGTGGTCAGAAAATAAGGAGATGTACTGCAATGGGAAAAATCTGTAGTTAAGGACTTTTCCAAATTATTGAGGTGTAGTGATGTCAGTTTGACAACTAAGGGGCATCTGATTCAGACCATGGTCTTTCTGGCTATGCATCTTTCTAGCTATGCATCTGAAAGCTGGACAATGAATAAGGATGACAGAAAAAGAATTTATGCCTTTGAGCTGTGGTGTTGGAGAAGAGCACTAAATAGCCCATGGAGGCCAAGAGAACAAACAGATATGTCTTGGAGAGGGTGCAGCCGAAGTGCCCTTCAGAGGCAAGAATGATGAGGCTTCGTCTCACATACTTTGGACATATTGCTAAGAGGTGCTATTCTTTGGAGAGGGACATGATGATGGGAAGGGTGGAGGGTCAGCGAAGGAGAAGCTCACCTTCAACCAGGTGGATTGACACTGACTGCTGCAATGGGCTCTTGTGTATCAGGAAGTGTGAGGATGGTGCAGGGCAAGACTAGGTTAAAATCTTTTGTTCATAGGGTCCCTATGAGTTGTACTCTACTTGATGGCACTTAACAACAACAGGAAAGATAAAAATGTAAAATTTTTTATTCGGTGGATCCTTAAGAAGTTCTTAAATCTTTTACCTTTTTCAGAGACTTTGATTTGTTTTCTTGGATTTAAAGATGGAAAAAACAGCAATCAGCTCTTTCTCATGAGATACCAATAAAAAGTATACTACTTATGTCTATTTTCATCAGACACAGTAAAATCAAATTTCTATTTATAGTACCCACTAAAAAAAAGTAAATTTTCTTTAGAATCATGGTCACAGTACAGAAAAAGAATTGAGATGGGGTAATTTTAGGACAATAAAATATTTGTAGAAAGTCATAGCACAAAACATGGAGGTAAAAAGAAAATATGTTGTAACAAAACTCTCACCAATAAACACATCTGTCCTGTTCTCCCATATTGGGAAATAAGTAGCTAAGCTATAAAAATTCTGATGAAAACATTCTATGTCAGGAAATATGTAAAATCAGATGTATTTCAGGTAATAACCTTTAGCTGTTAAAGAATTATTCTGTTCATAAGATAAAAGGTGGTTATTATTGTTGTTGTGTGCCATTGTGTTGTTTGTGACTCATAGGAACCCTATGTACTACAACGCTGAACCCTGCTCTCTCTCGACACAACTTCATTGTCTCTGACACATTTAATCCCGTTGCCCCAGGCACTGAGCCAATTCATCTCGAGGGTCTTCCTCCCCTGCACTGTCCCTCCACCCTTTCAAGCATGATGTCCCTCTCCAAGGACTGGTCCCTCCTTGCAGCATGCCCAAAGTATGTCAAATGAAGCTTCAGAATCTTTGACTCCAAAGAGCAAACTGGCTTCACCCTCTCTAGGACAAACCTGTTTGTTCTCCTAGCAGTCCGTGGCATATGGATACCCTTCTTCAGCACCATAACTCAAAAGGCATCAATTATTCGTCTGTCATCCTTAGTCATTGTTCAGCTTTCTGATGAATAACAACTGATTGTGAAGATCATGGTAGTGACATTTTATTTTTTCAGTACTGAGCTAAAAATTCCACACATCTGGCCCTTGAGTTAAAAGGAAAAAGAAGAACCACAGAAGCACCACTGTGCACTCCTCGTGTTTCCTTTTTTGGTATTTCAAGTCACCCATAATTTTCTTGCCCCTGGCAGCTGACAGTCACCACTGTGCTAGCATTAACAGCTGTGGGCATTGCTGTTATTCGTTATACAGCACTGATGGACCTCCATCATCTTTTAGAAATGAAGTTGCCTTCCCTCGTTCTTCTAAACATGTTCTTCATTCATTTTCTCCAAAGGTTTGATCTCAGCTAAGAAATCAGCTTCATTATCTGCTGAGATGTTTAAGCCTGAAACAGCATTGAAGAGTTTTCGTTCGTGAAGGGCTTCCTTTACTCCCGCCTTCTGGAAAAACTGTGAGGCATTCTTGCTGTCACTAAACAAAAACTCCGGGCCGTGAGGATGGGTTGGCTCCATAGACCAAATGACATCAATCAACTCAACATGAAGAGTTTGATCTTTCATTTCTTCAACACTGAGCTTTACTTATTTTAATTTAGGATGAGGAACTTGATCATGGCCAACCAAAGACATAACTAAAATGTGTTTCTTGAGCATTACAACTGCTGGACAAGGAATTCCAGCTCCTGGCATTCTTGTGAGATGATGCATCTCTTTCTCTGCCCACTTGTGGATCTTACGTGGATTTAGTTTACTGGAGCGGTCTTTAAACCTGAAATCATATTTAATATATTTTTCACAGTTCTTAAACACATTAAAGCTTGTTTTAAACACGTTTATGGCACATTCTGTAGGTACAACTTTACCATCTTTCTTTTCACCCTCCATGCTCCCTCCATATGCATGGAAGACAACAGATTCTTTCCCTGCACTAATACAGCCAGTTACTGTCTTCAGCAATTCAGAATTGACCAATTTATACTTAAAATAAGCATGTTTTAGGATCAACTGCTATTTCTGCAGTAGAATGCTCCTTATTCTCATGGAGCCTGGCACTTGAATGCTCTTCTGAGTAGACATGTTATTTCAAAGCATTGAAAATAGAGTTTGATAGTTTCAAATCCATTCCAATTCCATCTCCTACCTAAAACTCAGGTGCAAAAAGTGCCATTCTTGCTGTGTTTGGTAGTGATGTCTTTTTCTAATAAAATCCTTTCGGGGAGTAGGAATTGGTTTTGCTGGTCTGTGGGGGTCATCCTGAGCATCTTGCCAGTCAATCTCATCTCCAGGACTATCCCTGCCATCATAAGGATGCACTTTTAAGTAATTTCCAAAGGACATTGAAATTTGCTATCTCCACTTTTTTTCCCTTCTTACTAAGCTGTGTATCATATTCTCTGTCAAATTCCTTCTGTGGCATCTGAGTCAGTCTCAGGTCTCTGGAAGGACCAGTGTTTTCTCCAGTGATAAATGGTCCTTCAGTAACACCACAAACTTAAGAAAAGCTGCAGCTTCTACTTGTAATTCTTCAGCCAATTGTTCACTCATTAAATCAGCCAAGGAACAGGATTATGAACACTTGCTCAGTTCCAAGGCTTCTGCCAGCTGGGGTCCAGGAGATGCCACTCCAACTAGGTCCATGCAGGGGGAGGAGCCAGAGACAAGGACAAGGCAGAGAACGAGAAGCTCCACTGAGGAGGAGACAGGCAGAGGGACACGGGAGACAAGGTTCTGGTACCAGAGAGGAGGTGACAGGTGTGAGTGTGGTTTTTTTTAAAAAAAAAAAACATTCTCCAAATTATTTTTGTTACTCTGGAGAGAATTTGTAGGAAAAAGATAAAGAATTTAATTCAAATTTTAAGTAAAATTACCAGTAACAATAGCTACAGCATTCCATTTAATTCAGTAACTGTAAGAAAATACAATAAGTAACAAGGCATTTAACATACTGAAGAGAAGTTGTCTGCCTGCGGTCGTAGGGAGCTAGCGAGTCAGGCTGAGAATGTAAAAATTGCCTTCAGAATCTCGTGTGAGGCACTTAGCTTGTTCCTGCTTCTTGAGTTTAAGGACTATCCTGGATCTATGTAAAATAAGACATGAAAAAGGACTGCAGAGGACACTTCAGGTCTTCATTCATACCCAATTAAAAAAATATTTAGGAGGGACCAATCTTTGGAGAGGGACATCATGCTTGGAAGGGTGGAGGGTCAGCATCAGAGAGGAAGACCCTCAATGAGATGAAGTGACTCAGTGACTGGGGTAACGGGAGTGGGTATGTCAGAGACAATGAAGTTGACTCAAGATAGAGCTTGGTTCAGAGCTGTTGTACATAGATAGGGCTGCTATGAGTCGTAAGTGATTTGAGAGCTCATAACAACAACTATATGTCTCATTTTTCTCCCGAGGAGTGACTGGTTGTTGTCGTTGAGTATGGTCAACTCTGTTGGAAATCATCCCCTTAACACAACCACTAAACCTGTCCTTGTTCCTATTGCCTCCAGCATCAAACTTACCCAAATGGGTTAGGATCTGGTCCTGGATGTGGATGCCCACTCACTGCCCATCTGGAAACAAGAGAGACCTCTCCAAATATCCACTGGGTGAGAAACACAAGGCTACCAAAGGCAGCTCCTGTTAACAGCCAGCTAGGTCTGGCGGCCGCCTCTTTGGCTGTCCCACCATTCTTCTTACCCTCAGGTTGACTGTAGTCACCATCTGGAATTGAAAAATGGAAATGTCTCAGTTACATAGAAACCTATCCTCTGTGTATTAGGACTGCAAAGCCCTTTCCTTCCTCTCCCAGAATGGCGACTGCAACGATCCAATTATAGGAAGCACAGCTTTCCTATTTCTCTCTTTCAAGGATGTGAAGCTGCTCTACCTCTTTTCTCAGAAATAGTTATCTGAGACCTCAGCCCACTTCCCTATCTTGTAAAAAACATCTGTGAGCATCCCCTTCCCCAAGTTCCTTGTAAGAAGATATAAAATCTCTCTCTAACTTTTAGTGGGGACTGGTTTTTTGCTCAAGAGCCAGCCTGGGAAGTTTCTCCTTAATAAACTGTCTTTCTTGGCCTGAATTGGGTTCTGTACTTGCTCGGTGACCTTACACTGTGTTTACTTTGACAAATAATTACTGAGTGAGGAGTAGCACTTGGCTTCACAGAGTTTACTTCAGGAGAGGAGATCAGATATGCAAGTAATATTTGAAGGAAATATACTGAGAACCAGTCAGTGGGAGTAATTCTTTCAAGACAATGGATCAGGACTAGTTATTTGGGAATTTGACAGACAGAAACACTAAGTTCATACAAAGCTGGCAATATGAGAAGTAAATGGTATGTTCAGAAAGACCAGCCCTGGACATGCTCCCCAAGTTGTGCCAAGAAATCTGGAGAACAACCACTTGGCAAACTGACAGGAAAAGATCTATACTTGTTCCCATCCCAAAGAAGAGTGACCCAACAGAGTGTGGAAACTATAGAACAATATCATTGATTTCACATGCAAGCAAGATTCTACTGAAGATTATCCAAAAACAACTGGAACAGCACATCAGCAGAGAACTGCCAGAAGTCCAGGCTCAGTTTAGAAGGGGTTGTGATACTAGGGATATTGTCGCTAATGTTAGATGGATCTTACCTGAAAACAGGGAATACCAGAGGAATGTATATCTGTGCTTCATTGACTATGCAAAAGTGTTTGACTGTGTGGATCATAACAAACTGTGGCTGACTCTGAGAAGAATGGGAATCCCAGAACACTTGATCATGCTAATGTGAAAACTATACTTCGACCAAGAGGCAGTTGTCAGAACAGCGCAAGGAAACACCGCATGGTTCAAAATTGGGAAGGGCGTATGCCAGGGATATGTCCTGTCTCTATACCTTTTCAACCTGTATGCAGAACAGATTATCCAGGAGGATGGGCTCTATGAGGAAAAATGTGGGGTCAGGATTGGTGGAAGATCTATCAACAATCTGCGTTATGCACAGGATACAACCCTGCTTGCTGAAACTGAAGAGGGCCTCATGCACTTGCTGCAGAGGGTCAAGGACTGCAGCCTTCAGTATGAATTGAGGCTCAATGTCAAGAAGACAAAGATTCTCACCACTTGACGAAATGGCAGCATCAGGATGTATGGTGAAGAGATTGAGATTGTTCACAGCTTTAGTTTGCTTGGCTCTACAGACAACACTCTTGGCACCAGTAGCCAGGAAATTAAAAGATGTATTGCCATGGGAAAGTCTGCTGTTAGGGACCTCTCCAAAGTACTGAAGAGCAATGGTATTTCTCTGGAGACTAAGATGTGTCTGATACAGGCCATGGCCTTTGCAATCACTTGTTATGCATCAGACAGTTGGACAATGACTATGGAGGATAGAAGGAGAATTGATGCCTTTGAGCTGTGGTGCTGGAGACGAGTATTGAGGACTGCTAGGAAAACAAACAGATTCATCCTGGAAAGGGTTAAACTGGGCAGCTCCTTGGAGGCAAGGATTCTGAGGCTTTGTCTAACATACTTTAGACATGTTGTAAGGAGAGACAGGTCCTTGGAGAGGGACATCATGCTTGGTAGGGTGGAGGGACAGCACAGGAGGGGAAGGCCCTCTATGAGGTGGATTGATTCAGTGACTGGGGGGTAATTGGGATGGGTTTATCAGAGACAGTGTTATTGGTACCAGACAGAGCAGAGTTTAGGGTTGTTTAGGGTCACAATGAGTTGCAAGCGACTCGATGGCACATAACACAACAACAACATATTCAGAAAACAAATATCATTCAACTTTAGTGAAATATTTCCTGTACACCAGGCTGTCCTTCCCCAAAATAATAGGTTTTTTGTCAGTGTCCAGAATAATAATAGAGAATTTAAAAAATAGGTACTCTGTGCCATATAAAGAAGATTGGATGGAGACTTATTGTTGTTGTGTTGTTGTTAATTGCCTTCAAGTTGAGCACGACTCATAGTGACCCTATGAACAAAAGGCCTGAAGCCCCTCTACAACTATTGACATTTATCAAAGATCATATGAAAGTCATAGAGTTTCCGGAGGTATGACTCATTAACCACCTGCAATATGCAAATGACACAAGTGTGCTTGCTGAAAATGAAGCAGACTTGAAGCATTTGAAGCAATTTTTAACTGAGTATTGAAGAAGTTCAATTATTATAACCTTCAGCATAGATTACACCTCAACATCAAGAAAACAAAAGTCTTCACAACTGGACTGGACAAATAAGTAACATCATAATAAAGGGAGAGAAAAAAAAGATTGAGATTGGCAAGGATTTCCTTTCACTTGGCTCTACAATCAGCATTTCTGGAAGCAGCAAAGAAATCAAACAAGAAAGCACTGGTAGCTTAATGGTAAGAAGCTGCACTTCTATCCCAGGGACACACAGTTCGAATCCACCAGCTGCTCCACAGAAGAGGTTTAGGCAGTCTCCTCCCATGTGACTGACTGCCCATGTGATTGATGTGGGGACCCAATGGAGTGTCAGCATTAGATCAGTTCTAGCTTGATGACACACAACAACTACAACAATGATATAAAATATACATAAACAGTTGAATGAAAAACAAATTCACTCTGTAAAAGGTCAAATCACAACAAAAGTTTTAAAAACAACAACAAAAAACAAAACAAGGCTGCATGGCAGGAAGCAGCATTGCAGCCATCGAACTTTGGGGGAAACATTGCTTTTTTGCTACACATCGTGAGATCCCTTAAGCTCAAGCAAAAAGGAGCAGGGCAGCTAGAGCAGCTCCAGTCAAGTGGAAAACCAGATCAAACAGGCTTCCTGGTTTCCTATTCAGATATTTTAGGGGGTTGGCCTCAGTTCAAGAAGATAGCACAAATATACAGGTCCTTTACAAAACATTGTCATACTTTGGATCACTATAGAGTTATAATGACCTAACATCTACTAAGACTTGCAAAATGTCAAGAAAGCAGCAGTCAGCATCAGTTATCATGAAAAAACAAAATAACCCTTCTCCTAACAAAGCAGACACAATGAATATTCCTGATAGAATCAAAAGAAATACATTGATGTGGAGTTATTTGAAGAGCTACAGAAGAAGATGCAAATTATGGAAGAAACTATTAAGAAAGCAAATACCCCAAAGGCAACAGGCCAGAAGAAAGACATTAATGAGGAGCAACTTGAACAGCTATGAAAGAAAATGCAAAAGACGGAAGATATAATTGGTAGTATAAATAAAGAGGTATAATAACTTAAAAAATCATCACAAGAAAGTGTTGCAGACCAAGGGTCCCAAAGAATGGAATAATTTTAAAATTATTAATAATGAGACAAACAGCCAGGAAAGTGATGGATCAGAGAGCATAAAACAGGGGGCCAGCAGTTCTCGACTGAAGACCCCAAGCCAAGCTTCTCTGTGTCTTTATTGAAAATTAACAGGAAGTAAATCACAAAGAGAATTCAATGCAAATGAAGCCAAGCTCTTTCTATTGAAAACCTTCTGCTTGACTCAGGAAGGAGGGGTTCACAAATGCAAGAATTTGGTT
>NW_006399887.1:2123568-2124312 GCF_000299155.1 Elephantulus edwardii
ACAAGAGAAATCCTAACTTATATATCTGTAATTCCTTCAATTCCTGAACAAGGGTTTTCATATAATATTTGGTATAAAGTTTGGCTTCCCATAAGAAAGAGAGAATTCAGCCAACACAGTACTAGAAATAACAGAAAAGCTTCAATATGCAATTTCAAATATGAAGGCTGAAATTGAAGAAGTGTCCAACACATTGGTAGGACAAAAAAGGTAGAGCAGAAAAGATGGAACAGTCAGTGAGCTGGAAGACAAGAGCCTCACTGGAAACATACTAGAAGAAAAATCAGAGATGAAACGCAAAGAAAATTAAGAAAACATTAGAATCATTTAGGATGACATCAAAATTAATAACATACATATGATTGGAATTCCAGAACAGGGAAATCACTGAGAAAATTGTAGAGGAAGTACTAGAAGAAAACTTCCCAGGTATTTTGAAGAATGGGAATATCCACATTCAAGAAGCACAATAAACACCAAACAGACTAGACCAAAAAGAAAAACATAGAGACATATCATTGTCAAATTATCCAAATTAAAAGATAAGAATATAATTCTAAAAGCAGCACAAGAAAAAGAGTCACCTATAAAGGAGAAACAATTAGATTATGTTCTGATTTCTCAGTTGAAACCATGTAAGCTAGAAAATAAAGAGAGATATAACTGGGTATTTCTGTCATCACAGGAGACTAGAGCGAGGGCTACATAGTGGAGGGGACCTGGGGGAGGGTTTGTAAAACAATG
>NW_006399887.1:2124842-2143101 GCF_000299155.1 Elephantulus edwardii
ATAATTATAGAAAAAAGAAAATAAAGGGACAGCATATAAAAAAAATGGAAAGAAAAATTGCCAGACAAGAATCCTATATCCAGCAGAGCTCTCTATCAAATAGGAAGAAGAAAAGAGATCCTTTGCAGAAAAGAAAGAAATAAGAAATTTATGAAAACAAGGCCAAAATGACAAGAAATTTTAAGTGAAGTCCTTCACACAGAAATACCAAAGGAAAGTACATGGACTGTTGTAACCAGAAACAACAGAAAAAGAAATACAGCAAAATGGCAAAAGTAAAACCTGGCCTGACAATAATCACACTTAATGTGAATGGACTAAATTAACCACATAAGAGGAAAACAATAGCAGAATGGGTTTAAAAGAAAAAACCAACAAGGCCCATCAATATGTTGCCTACAAGAAATATATCTAAAAAGTAAGAAAAGGACAGACTCAAAATCAAAGGCTGGAAAGAAATATACCAAGCAAATGACAACCTTGAAAAAGCAGGAATGGCAATAGTAATCTCCGATAAAATCTATTTCAGAATGAAAACCATCATAAAAGATAAAGATAGGCATTACATACTGATCGAAGGCACAATAGATCAAGAAGACACAACCATGGTCAACATTTATACACCAAATAATAGACCTGCAAGATACATAAAACAATGATTACCAGAATTGAAGAAAGAAATAAACAGCATCAAATAGTGGTAGGAGATGTCAACACACCACTATTACTAAAGGATGAGTCAACTCAAAAGAAACTCAACAAAGATTCATAAGATCTAAAATACACAGTCAACTCAACATTTTGGATATATTCAGGGTACAGTACTCAACTAAAACTCAGTTCACTTTTCTTCTCAAGAGCACATGGTACATTCTCCAGAATTGATCATATATCAAGACATAAAGCAAGCCTCAATAAATTAAAAAAAAAAACAATTAAATAATACAAAGTATCTTCTCAGATTACTAATGCCATAAAACTAGAAGTTAACCACAGATGGGTAAAGCTTACAAAACCATCCATGTGGAAGCTAAATTTAACTCTCTGCTAGAACATGACTGGGTTATAAAAGAAATAAAGAATGAAATGTAAAAAGTTCCTTGAAACAAATGAAAATGAAAATACAACATACCCAAACCTCAGTTCATACCAATAGGCATATACGTAAAAAAGGATGAAAAAAGAAAAATCAATGATCTAACGCACCACCTTCATCAAATAAAAAGAGAACAACAATCTAACCCTACAGCTACTAGAAGAAGAGAAAGTATAGGACAAGAGCTGAAATCAATGAGATAGAAAACAGAAAAAACTGAAACCATCAATAAGACCAGAAGCTATTTTTTAGAAAGGGTCAGTATAATTGACAAACCACTGGCAAACTTAACAAAAGGGGGGAAAAAAAGAGAGAGAGAAGACACAGATTAAGAAATGAGAGAGGTGACATCACAACAGAACCAGAAGAAATTAAATCAATAATATCAGAATACTATGAAATGCTATATTCTGATAAATTTTAAAACCTAGAGGAAATGATGGATGATGGAGAGATTGAGATTGTTCACAGCTGTTGGGGAACACTGGGGAGGAAGAGAGGGCCTCTGGCCAAGACAGATCACTTAAGCTCCAGATAAGTGCAAGCCTCCCAATGGCCTTTAATATGGGGTAGAGAAATCTCCCCTGTGTTTGGCTGTACCGGCCTGAGAAAGCTCGCCACCTGGAAAGTTGGCTGTTGCATCTGTTGAGCTGGGAGTAGTCTACACAAGGCTGAGGTTCTCCTAACCAATTCACATGTCCCACATCTGTAAGCCCACCCTATTTGGTCTTCCTGTTTACATGCTTGTATATAAGTGCACTGCAGACCCCAATAAAATTGAGCTGGATTGACCCTCTGATCCTCTCCCAGAGTGATGTATCTCTGCTGTCCTTACTTCCATCAGGGTGTCACTGTTAAGTTGCCAGCAGACAGCAACACACAGCTTTAGTTTGCTTGGCTCCACAATCAACACTCTTGGCACAAGTAGCCAGGAAATTAAAAGACATACTGCGATGGGAAATTTTGTGGTTAGAGAGCTCTCCAATGTACTGAAGAGCAATGATGTCAGTCTGAAGACTAAGGTGATCCTGATACAGTCTTTGCTTGCTATGCATCAGAGAGCCAGACAATGACTAGGGATGATAGAAGGAGAATTGATGCCTCTGAACTGTGGTGCTGGAGAAGAGTAATAAATATACCATGGACTGCTAAGAGAATGAACATGTTTGTCCTGGAGAGGGTGAAGCAAGGCTGCTCCTTGGAGGCAAGGATTCTGAAACTTTGTCTGGCACACTTTGGACATGTTGCAAGGAGAGACCAGTCCTTGAAGAAGAATGTCATGCTTGGTAGGGTGGAGGGACAGTACAGGAGAGGAAGACCCTCTATGAGATAGACTGATTCAGTGACTAGGGTAACCAGGGTAGGTGTGTCAGAGACAATGCAATTTGCACAGGACAGAGCAGAGTTTAGGGCTGTTATACATAGGGTCACGATGAATCACCAGCGACTCAACGGCAAACAGCAACAACAGAGGAAATAGATAAATTTCTTGAAACTCATGCCCTGCACAGTTTGACAAGGACAGACATAGAACACTTGAACAGAGCCAGCACAAAGGAATAAATTGTAAAGGTCATAAAAAAGATCTCCCATAAGAAAAGTACTGGATGAGAAGGCTTGATAGCAGAATTCTACCAAACATTCAGAGAGGATTTATCATCACCAATTCTACTCAATTTATTTTAAAAAATTGAAAAAGAAAGAACGCTCCTAGAGTCATTCTATGAAGCAAATATAACCGTAATACCAAAATCAGACAAAGATATTACCAAGAAAGAAAACTAAAGACCAATATCTATCATGGATATAGATGCAAAAACCCTTAACAAAATCCTAGCCATTAGAATCCAAAAGCACATCCAAAAAATAATTCACCATGACCAAATGGAATTCATAACAAGTATGCAAGGATGGTTCAACATAAGAAAAACAATCAATGTAATTCATCATATTAACAAAGTAAATAACAAGAACCTAAGAATATGATCTTAGTAATTTGTACAGAAAAGGTATTTGACAAAATCCAACACTCCTTCCTGATTAAGACACTCAGCAAAAGTGGAATAGAAGAGAATTTCCCCAACTTAGTAAAAAGTATATATGCAAAAGCAAGAGCCAATATCATTCTCAATGGAGAAAGACTAAAAACCATTTTCTCTGTGAACAGGGATAAGAAAAGGATGCTCACTGTCACTACTTTCACTCAATGTTATACTGGAAGTGCTAGCTAGGGAATATGACAAGAGAAGGAAATAAAAGGCATCCAGATCAGCAAAGAGATGGTTGAACAGTTGCTACATGCAGATGATAAAATAAAGTACATAGAAACCCCAAAGACTCAAAAACAACAAAATCCAACAAACTGTTAGAGATAGTAGGCCAGTTTAGTAGAGTGGCAGGATATAAACTCAATATCCAAAAATCAGTAGAATTTCTCTACAGTAACAAAGAGAACTCAGAAAAGGAAACCAAGACAGTAATACCATTTACAATAGCTAACCACAAACTGAGATACTTGGGAGTGAAACTAACTAGAAACACGAAAGACCTATACATAGAAAACTACAGAACATTTTTGGAAGACAACAGAAAAGATCTAAAGAAATGGAAAAATGTGCCCTGTTCATGTTAGGAAGACTCAATATTGTGAAAAAGGCAATCCTACCAAAAGCAATCTACATGTTCAACCAATCACAATATAGATATCAAATTCATTTTTCAAGGAGATTGAAAAGAAAATTGTCAAGTTTATTTGGAGAAGTAAGAGACCCCGAATAAGCAAAACACTTCTGAAAAACAAAAATGAAGTGGGAGGCATAGCACTACCTGACCTCAAAAGCAACTACACAGTGGTAGTAACCAAAACAGCATGGGACTGGTACAATGAGAGGCACATAGACCAATGGAACAGAGAACCCAGCAACAGACCCAGCCATCTATATTGCCCATCTGATATTGGGCAAGGAAATCAAACCTATAAAATGGGGAAATGATAACCTGTTCAACAATGGTGCTGGCAAAATTGGACTGCTAACTGCAGAAAGCTGAAACAGGATCCACATCTCACACACTATACTAAAATAAACTCAAAGTGGATCAGAGATCTGAGAGTAAAGCCCCAAACCATAAAGTTTAGAACAGACAAACAGATCAAGCTTAGAAGGCCTAATCTATGGTATAAAGAGACTGCCAAAATACAGCCAGAAATGAACAATCTGAAGAAGATAAAATTGGGGGCTGGAACTTTCTAAAGATTAAATTCCTGTGCATATCAGAAAAAAGCATGAAAAGAAAGCCTACTGACTGGAAACAAACATTCAGCAATACCATCTCAGACAGAGTCTCATAATAAAAGTTTATAGAATACTGCTGGGCCTCCAGAGAAAAAGACTGATAACAAAATTACAAAATGGGTAAAAAACATGGAAAGAATTTTCACAAAGGAAAACATTCAAATGTCCAACAGAAACATGAAGAGATGCTCCAAATCACTGGCAATATGAGAAATACAAATTAAAACCACAATGAGATATCATCTCACTCCAGTAGCAGTGGCAAAGTTTAACAGGACAGCAAGTAATAAATGTTGGAGAGGGTGTGGAGATATAGGAACTCTTATACATTGTTGGTGGGACTGTAAATTGATACAACCACTCTTGAAGGCAGTTTGGCACTTCCTCAAAAAGCTGAACATAGAAATTCTATTTGACCCAGCTATTCCATTGCTTGGAATATACCCCAAGAAAATGAGAACTGAGGCTCAAATGAAGACTTGTATACAAATGTTCATAACAGTGTTATTCACTATCACAAGAACGTGGAAAAAGCCCAGATGTCCTACCATAAACGAATGGATTGAGAACTTGTGGTACATTCATATAATGGAATACTATGCAGCATTCAGGAGCAATATTTTGTAAATTACTACTTGACTTGGGTCCATACATATTCAATCTATATGCTTAGCTAATTATTCAAGAAGCTGGACTCTATGAAGAGTAATGTGGCATCAGGATTGGAGGGAGACTCATCAATAATCTGCAGTATGCAGATGACACAACCTTACTTGCTGAAAGTAAGGAGGACTTGAAGCATTTGTTGCAGAAAATCAAGGGATGTAACCTTCAGTGTGGATTGCATCTCAATGTCAAGAAAGCAGATTCTTAACGTTGGACCAATAGGCAGTGTCATTATGGATGGAGAGGAGATTGAAACTGTCAA
Source organism: Elephantulus edwardii (assembly GCF_000299155.1). Lineage (NCBI taxonomy): Eukaryota > Metazoa > Chordata > Mammalia > Macroscelidea > Macroscelididae > Elephantulus > Elephantulus edwardii. The sequence continues at coordinate 2,130,160 of NW_006399887.1, forward strand.
CAGCTTCATCTTTCTTTGACCCACAATTAACACCCTTGGTAACAACAGTCAGGAAATAAGGAGATGCACTGCACTGGAAAAATCTGCAGTTAGCGAAGCTTTGCAAATTATTGAGGAGTAGTGATATCAGTTTGAGGACTAAGGTGCATCTGATTCAGGCCATAGTCTTTTGAATAAGGATGACAGAAAAAGAATTGATGCCTTTGAGCTGTGGTGTTGGAGAAGAGCACTGAACATCCTACGGACAGCCAAGAGAACAAACAGATACATTTTGGACATGGTGCAGCTGGAGGGCACTTTGGAGGCGAGAATAATAAGGCTTCACCTCACATACATTGGACATGTTGCTAGGAGTGGGCCATTCCTTGGAGAAGGACTTGATGTTTTGGAAAGGGTGGAGGATCAGTGAAGGAGAGGAGGACCCTCAGCCAGGTGGATTGACACAGTGACTGCTGAAATGGGCTCTTGTGTGTCAAGAAGTGTGAGGATGGTGCAGGATAGAACAGGGTTCAGACCTTTGTTCATAGGATCACTACGAGTTGTGCTCAACTTGATGGCACGTAACAACAACCACCTAACTTGGGAGGGACTGGAAAGCATTATGCGGAGTGAACTAACTCAGTCCCATAAGGACAAATACTGTGCAAAACCATTATTGTAGAATGAGAATGAGGATCCAAGGGGGAGTGGGGATAGGGTTAGGATGGGCCGGGTGGGAGGCAGTGTTAAACATAGGGTAGCATAATTTTATGGGGGGTGTGTGTGAAGGAAATGGAAAAGATCTTGTGTGAAAAACAATGTATTTGAACTTTGTAAATAAATCAGTATTTTTAAAAAGAAATCAAACAATGTATTTATTGCCTTAGATAAATCTGTTTTCACATACCTCTTTAATGTACTAAAAAGCAAAGGTGTCAGTTTAAAGATTAAGTACCTTTAACAAACGGAGATTTGTACACCTATGTTCATAGCAGCCTTATTCACAATGGAAATGATATATTAAAAGCCCAAATGCCCATCAACAAATGGATGCATTGAGAGATTATTGTGCATTTACACAATAGAATACTATGCAGCACTCAGGAGCAATCACTCCATAAAATACTATATAAAATGGGAAAGGCTAGAGAAGATGATACTCTAAAGCATCAATTCTTTTTCTAACACCCTTAATTTTTTAAATTTTTTTTTCCAGCTCTCAGATGTCTAGTAAGTGATTGAAAAGACCATGGCCTGAATCAGATGCACCTTAGTCCTCAAACTGACATCATCAATCTTCAGTAATTTGGAGAGGTTGCTGACCACAGACTTTCCCAGTGAGATACACCTTGTTTTAAAGCCTAAGGTTTCCTTAAAGACTGAGGTGGCCTGACTCAAGGTATTTTCATTTGCTTCATATACATATGAATGTTGGACAACAAAAAAAAGGAAGAAGTGATGCCATTGACTGGCAATGTTGATGAAGAATACTGAATATATTGTGAACTTCCAGATAAACAAATCTGTCTTAGGAAAAGTGCAGAGTGTTTTTTAGAATTAAGGACGATTTTTCTCACACACTTTGAGTATGTTGTGAGAAGGGAGCAATACTTGCTCAAGGACATCATGCAAGGAAAAGCAGACGGTCAGTGGAAGAACAGAACACCCTGAAGGAGACGGATTGGCACAGTGACTGCCAATTGTGGGATGAAACACAACAGAGGCTGTGAGGTTGAGGTAGCGTTTCATTCTGATCTACAAATGTTCGCTGTAAGCCGGAGCTGACTTGATGACATCTAACAACCACACACGCCAAGCCCTGCTTTCTGCTGTTTACATTAACTCGTTGCATCTTTATAACAATTGTATAAAACAACATTGCCAATCTCATTTTATTGATTAGAAAACTCAGACACAAAGAAGGTAAAAGACTTGTCCAAGATCACAAAGCTAATTTAGCCTTTGAAACTGGGATTTGAGTATAAGCAGTCTGGCTCCAGTGCCTATGTATGTAACTACATACCTAACCTAACAGTCTCGTTCCCAAGGAGTCTTCATTCATAGAACTAATGACTTTGAACACAATAAATGCAATATGAAGAATATGTTTTTTCTCAATAGCCAGCAGGCACATTCCTCTGTAGGGGACCAGAGCCCGTGGGCAGACAGCTGCTCTATAAAACTGTGAAGAGCTGTGCAGAATGGAAGCGTGCTTCAGGGTCCGCCTGTTGGGTGGGCACCCATTTCACGAGGAGAAAGAAAGCTGCTCTGCCAACACAGGAGCCAGAGCAAGAAGGCCAAGAGCTGTGGCTGGGGTTCGCAGGGAGGGAAAGAGAAGAGAGAAGAGAGACTGGGGTTGGAAGCTGAACAGCGAGTATTTGGAGAGAGAGATTATCTAAACTTCACTTTGCTGAAAACATCCTTGGCTAGTAACCAAATGGATGAAGGTTTGTATCCACCCAGAAGCGAAGCTCTGGTGGCCTAATGGTAAGAAGTTAGATTGTCACCCCAAAGGCATGTGGTTTGATGCCACCAGATACTCTGAAGCAGAAAGGTGGGCAATCTACTCTGATGTGATTTACAGCCTCGGAAACCTGCTGAAGGGTCAGCTATGAGTGGGTTCCGACTTGAGAGCACATAACAGCAATAACATCCACCTAAAGATACATCAGAAAAAGGTCTGGCAATCTACTTCTGAAAAGTCAGTAGAATTATGGCACACACAAAGAACAGCCTAACACAGACAAGGTCATCATGAGTGCGTTTTGTACTTGGAGGTGTAGGAGAGCAAATCAGAGGACAGAATCAAGAGCCCACAATGGTGTCACATAGATTTAAAACAGAAGTGAGACAGAAGAAAACTCAAGGTGGGAGGTGCAAACAATCAGAACCCTGGAGTTTAGATACTTATCTGGCTGTACTTGTGAACACGCGGCTTGAATTTCTGCCTCTAAAAGAATATTTTTTAAAAGTTATAAAGCACATATTTGGGGCCTAGACAAGTTCTACATGTTCTAAAAAATAAAGTTAGCTGGTCAAATTACATGCAAGATGTTCCCCATCCTCACTCCTCATTTCATGCCAAAGTTGGGGCCAGAGAGAAAATTAACAAGTGCTTTGTTCACACCAAGTTAACAGACTCCCACTAGTCTGTGAGATTCTTCCTCTCAAGAAACGAACAGTAGCTCACTGAGAGTCACACAAAAAGCCAGGAATAAGTTCATCAGAATCCAGTAACACTTCTCCTTCCTTTTTAGAAAGGTCTCAAATTAGCCTAGAAAGCAAAACTCACAGTTGGGTCTCTGTATGTCTGAGAGAGAGCCACTCCAGGTGTGATTAGAAAGGTGGTATGAGTGTGCCAGATTGCAAATTTCAAGTGTAGAGCTTAAATATATTTGAACGGTCGGAGATTAAAAACACTAAAACCCAACAAATTGGTAGTTCTATAGCCCTAGTTGATGAGTCATTTTCCAGTGTTGGAGATACACAGGAGAGCATGTGGAGGTGAGGGTGATTGAGAATGGCATCCTGGAAAGTTCTAGTGAGAAATACAAAGGAGGAAGAGGAAGCAGGAGTGAACCAGGAATAGGAGCCCTGTGATTCCTCCCTCCCAGTGCCACTGTGATGCAATTCAGTCACAACCCTGTATAAAAGGTGCCGTGATATTGCAGATGGAAAGGTTGGTGGTTCAAATCCACTCATTGGTGCTGCCAAAGAAATACCTGGCATTCCACATTCATAAGATCACAGTCATTGCAAACCCTGTGGAGTGTAGTTTTCCTCTGATATTCTCAGGATCACCCAGAGTGGGAAATAATTCAACAGTGATAAGTTCACTTTTCTTGTTTCTGCTCTGTCAGGGAAAAAAAACTCAAATTCATTTGTCATCAAGTCAGAACTAACTCATAGCTGACCGTTCATTCAGGTTTTGGAGGTAGTAAATCATACAGGAGACTGACCATTTTTCTCCTATAGAACCGCTAGTGGATTTGAACCTCCAAAGAGGCAGGGGCTTTGAGTTACCAGCGCAACTCTCAACAGACTATAGTGCTTACAGTTTAGACTGTGGCCCAATGGGTGCCCCAGTTATGATTTCAAAGGGAAAAGAAGTTGAAACAGAGATGCAGTCCATAAAAACAATTTTTCCCCCACAGTTTTCTTTTCAAGGCATGCTACATCTCGAGAAGAAAGTAAACTATTCAAGAGAGGAAAAAAATCTTAAATACCTGTGCAAATACGATCCAGGGTAGCGATGGCACTTAGTGTCAGAATCACTCTGTTGGATGTCTCATAATTCCAGATCGGGTTTAGAGAAGTGCACCAGATGCGGAGAATGAGGAGAAGAAACTGCCCTAAAATGAATCCCCAGATCCTGAGGTACCTGTAAGTGTGAAAGCATGTTTAGAAATTGCTCATGTGCCAAGAGTCCAGAATGAGAGCTGCATGGGGAACTGAACTGAGGGGGGATTGTATAATAACAAAAGTTCGGGATTTTTTTTTACTTTTCAAAGAGAAAAATCAACTAGGGGGGAGGAGTGGGCAGGGAAGAAAATGTGCAACAATGATTGAATAGAAGGGGAAAAAAAGAAATCGCTCATGTGTAGCACTGTGCTATGTTCTTCATTAGTTCTATTTCATGAAATGAGAATCTGATAGACTGTTCTTGATAAGACGTAGTAATGCATACAATTTAACCTTTGTATCTTCTATTTCACAATTGTATTTGGTGATTTGTTTTTAATGCTTTAACTTGAGACTTTTTTGAGATTAATGGCAGTAAGTCACATTCTGGTTTTGTGGAAAGGGAAGAGAGGAGGGGAGAGGAGAAAGACACAGAGAGAGAATGTGTGTGTATGTTTTAGCTCTCAAGAACACATTCCCAATAAAGCAAATCCAATGCCACGGAGTCTATTCTGACTCAAAATAACCCCACAGGACTGAGAAGAACTACCCCCAAAAGGTTTCCAAACTATACTCTGTATAGAAGCAATCAGTTACATCTTTCTCTTACAGAGTGGTAGGTGGGTTGAAACTGCCAATCCTTCCATTAGTAGCCAAGCACTCAACTACTTTCATAGGGCCTTCCAAAGCCCCTCAAGGGCTCCTTTGGAAGGTCCTATGAAAAGTAGGTAAGAAAACTAAGAACTATATAGTTGGACTTTCTGATGTTCACAGTCTCTATGGTAACAGATCAGACCTGTCTGTCCACAAGAGCATAAGCCCCAACCGTACCTTTGTAGGCCACTTCCTGACCACCAAGTCACGGATTGCACTAGAAGCGAGGAAAAGACACCAAGGGAGAGGACCATCAGTCGGAGTCTGGCATTTGGAGCCTGGAAGGAGGCTATGCTGCCTGCAAACAGACGGGTGGATTGCTAAACATTTCTGAAAATTACACATTGTACTTGATGATGTGCACCTGTGATGCTCAGGAACACACACACACACACACACACACACACACACACACACAATCCTAGTATAGTTAGGCTAACCAAAAGGTCAGTAGTTCAAATCCACCGGCTATTCCATTTAAGAACATAAACAGTTTTCTACCATAAAGATCCATAGACTTAAAAATGCAATGAAGGATCATCGTTAAGTCAGAATCTGCTTGACAGCAGAGGGTTTGAGTTTATTTTTCTATATACATATCTATATAGAAAGATATCTATGTCTGCGTCATCTATCTATCTATCTATCTATCTATCTATCTATCTATCTATCTATCTTTGTTGTGTACCTTAGAATTGGAGCCGACCCATAACTGACCCTCCGGTGGGTTGTTACTAACGTGGGAGGAGACTGCCCATCCTTCTCCCGCAGGGCAACAGGCAGTGCCTCAAGCTGCATGCCTTCAGGATTGCAATGCAGCCTCTTTTCATGTGGCCACCAGAGCTCCCCAATCCATTGCTGTCAAGTAGATTGTCTTTGACTTGTGGTATCAGAGAAGAGTACTGAGTATCTCATGAACTTCCAGAAGAACAGATAGCTATGTCTTGGAGAAAGTGCAGCCAGAGTGTTCCTTTGAGGCAAGGATGGTAAGGCTTTCTTTCAGATAGTTGGGGGACGTTGTTAGAAGGGGCTATTCCTTGGAAAGTGACAACTTGCTTGGAAATGTAGAGAGTCAGTGATAAAGAGGAAGACCTTCAATGAGATAGATTGATGTTGTGACTGCAGCAATGGGCTCAAGTGTGACGGAGATGATGAGGATGGCACAAGAGAGAACAAAATTCAGGTCTGTTGTTCACAGGGACACTGAGTCATACTTGACTCAAAAGCCCCTAACAACACATCTCTCCCTCTACGTACCTACATACTACAGAGATAGAAATAGGATATGTGTGCATGTGTGTTGTCAGGTTGATTCTGACTCACCCAATGTGACAGAGGAGAGTATTCCAAAAGGTTTCCCAGGCTGTAATAATTATAGGCGCAGACGGCCATGTCTTTTTCTGCCATAAATTAATATATATAGGAGCAATTAGTGGGTTCAAACTACTGACTTTTCAGTTAGCAGCTAAGAACTTAAACCACTGATCCAACAAACTCCTGTATCAATTTCTCTTAAAAATTATTTTGTGATTGTTTCATACACTACATAATTTATTTTTTATTGTTCAATATGCTACAAAATTCAGAGAGCTCTGCCATATTTGCCATTTTCTAATTCCAGAACATTTTCAGCATCCCAAAAGGAAATCCTGTCTCAGTAGCAATCACTTCCCATTGTTCCTTGTACCCATTCCCGGCCCTAGCTAGCAATCATGAACTTAGTTTTAGCTTCTAAAGAGTAAACGATTTGGGGCATTTCATGCAAATGGAATTATACAATATGTGGCATTTTGTGTTTAGGTTTTTTTCACTTAGTATATTTTTTTTCTCTCTCAAGTTTATTCATGGCATATTCATTACTTTGTATCACTGAATAATATTCTATAGCATGGAAAAATCAGACTTTGTTATTCATGAATCACTATGTCTATACATCAATCAGCTCATAGTCATTTCACTACTGTTGTTCAGTGCCACTGAGTCAACAGCTCATACATAGCAACCCTACAAACAAGCATTCTGGACACTGTCCAATTCCATGCCATCTTCACAATCTCTAACACACTCAAGCCAATTGCCACAGTCACTGTGTCAATCTACCTGACTAAGAGTTTTCCATTCCTTCACCACTCTCTACCTTCCCAAGCAGGATGTCTCTTTTCAAGGAATAACCTCTCCTAGCAACACGTCCAAATTGTGTGAGATCACGCCTCATCATTTTTGCCTCTAAAGAACACTTAGGCCGCAACTTCTCCAAGACATTTCTGTTTGTCCATTTGGCAGCCCATGGGATGGATCTTCAGCACTCTTCAACAACACCATAGTCCAAAGGCTGCTTCTTCTGTCATCCTTATTCACAGTCTAGCTCTCAGCAGCACAGCAAGTGATTGGAATGATCATGGCCTGATTCAGGCACACCTTTGTCCTCAAACCAAAAGAATTCCTCCTCAAGAATTTGGAGAAGCCCTGACCATGGACTTTCCCAGTGCAATACATCTCCTGATCTCCTGACTGCTGATATCAAGTGTATTGACTGTGGATCTAAGTTAAGATTAAATCGTTTATAGTCTTGATTCTTTCTCTATCACGATGTTGTCTATCACTCCAATGATGAGGGGTTTGTTTTCTTGACACTGAGATGCAATCTATTTTGAAGGCATCCGTGTTGTACTTGCTATTGTATGCTGAGCAAATTATTCGAGAAGCTGAACTCTGTGAAGGAAAACATGGCTTCAGGACTGGGGCTGTGGTTGTTGTTGATTGCCATTGAGTCAAGCATGACTCATAGTGACCCTATCAACAAAAGACCTGAAGCCTTTCTAAAACTATTGTCATTTCTCCAAGTTCATAGGGTTCACAGAGACATGTTGTTTAGGAATTAGATGCCACTCCCGCTTCCAGGATTGGGGTAAGATTCCTCAATAATCTTCATTATCTGGATGACACAACCTAGCTTGCTGAAAGTGAAGAGAACTTGATAGTTTTTCTATTAATAATCTCACTGTTAGGTTATTATATGTAAAGTTGGCATAGACATTTGTGTAAAGTAGGTTTTCCCCACAATCTATTTTAAATTCTTTTTTTTTTTTATTAATCTGCTTTCAACTCTCTTAGGAATATATACCTAGAAGAAGTGCTAGTCATAGGGTAGCTCTATCTTCAACTTTTTAGAAGAGTGTTAACTAAAGAACTGCCAAACTTTTCCAAAGCAGCTGCACAATTATACATTTTCTCCAGCATAACACGGAGGGTTCCAACATCCACATCACTGGCAACACTTGTGATTGCCTGCCTGACAATGACTAAAGATGACAGAAGGAGGGTAGACGCTGTTGAGCGGTGGTACTGGAGAAGTGTGTTGAACATATTATGGACTGCCAAAAGAACAAACAGTTTTGTCCTGGAGAGGCTGAAACCTCTCCAAATTTCTCCTTGGAGGCAAGAATTTTGAAGCTCCATCTCGCATACTTTGGGCATGTTACCAGGAAGGAACAGTCCTTTGAGAAGGACACCATTATGGAAAGGTGGAGGGTCAGCACAGGAGAGGAAGGCCCTGAAGGAGATGGACTGACACAGTATCGGGGGTAATAGGGATAGGTGTGTTAGAGACAGTGAGACTGGCTCAGGATAGGACAGAGTTCAGAGCTGCTGGGGTCATTATGACTTGCAGGTGACTTGACAGCACATAAAATTAGTTTGGAAGATACGCAACCAGATTTCTCCTTAAAGGCAAAGGTGGATAAACTCCTTCTCTATTCTTTGGGCATGCTGACAGGAGGGGTCAGTCCTTGGAAAAAGAATTCAGGCTGAGAAAGGTAGAGTCATCCAAAGAGAAGACCCTTAATGAGATAGACTGACACAGTGATGGCAGCAATGGCTGGAGGAACTGAGGATGGTGGAGCTGATGGGATCGTGATAGGGCAAGGTTCACAGAATCACAATGAGTTGTAGTTGGCTCAATGGCATTTGACAACAACAAAGAAGGTCAAAATCTTTAAGGGGATAAAAACTGTAAATCAGTAAAAGTGTGATCTATCTTTACAGTTAATTGCTTGTTAATTGCTGTTAAACTGATTCTGATTCATAGTGACCTCAAGTTTGTCAGAGCAGAACTATGTTCTACAGGATTTCATCCTCTTTCATGTTTTTTTGGTTTACTAGGGAAGTTGACGTATTATAATTCAAGTTGGCAACAGAATGCAATACTTTAGTCAAGGTAGCTTCTCAAGTGTGCTCACAGGGCCTCTGACCTTCAGCCTTGTAGCTTTAAGTCAGCATTCCAAAGCTCTCTTAGTCCTAACAATTAGGACATCTCTCCTCTACCCACAATCTCCAGCAAGCATGGCCAAAAGGTCCCTGGCTCGGGCTCCTAGGGGCAGAAGTCTGATGACAGTTCCATCTCACACTGGCCTCTGGTTATCCGGTGCCACTGTTGCTACAGCTCTCATCCACATCTCAGTCTGACTGGCTGGTGCAGGAATATCTGGCTTCAAAGGACATGTACTACATTCTCTGCTTCTTCTTTCCCACTGGAAGCAAAATTCCCCTCTGAAGGGTTTTTTAATAGCTGTGGTGTTGGTTGGGTTGTGTTTTTTTTTTTGTTCATTCATTCATTCATTAAGTAGATTGCCAGACCTGTCTTCAAAGACACCTCTAGGTAGACTTGAACCTCCAATGTTTTGGTTAGCAGCCATGTACATTAACTGTTTCCACTCTCCAGGGATTTTGATTACATAAGTAATTAATATAAGAGATATGTAAGTAATTAATATATGTAGTGGCAGAAGTGAGATAGAATGCAACACATATGCTTCTCTAAGACTAAATGAGGATACCTTATTGCCATTGCTCCTGCTGCTGTAAAGTACCAGTGGGCTGACTTATTGTACCTCTTTGTATGACAATGCACTGGTATTTGTTGTACAAAAATGCCTGGTGCTGTCGTCACAATTTCTGCTGTGCTTGAGCCTCTGTTGCCTCCATGTGTCAATCACTGATGTGGAGGGGCTCACTCTTTTTTGCTGATCCTCTGCTTAACCAAGCGTCATGTCCTTCTCTAGGAACTTGACCTTCCTGATACCATGTCCAAAGTACATGAGATTAAGTTTCCCGAGTCCTGCTTCTAAGGAGCACTCTGGCTGCACTACTCCCACGACAGGTCTTTTGGCAGTCAATAATCTTCATGAGCGTCACGATTCAAAGATACCAATTCTTCCAACTTTCACATGCCATGAGGCGATAATACCAAGGCTTGGATCAGGCACTCCACCATAATCCTCAAAGTGATATTCTTGCTCTTCAGGACCTTAAAGCAACCTTTGCTAAGCATATGTTCCAATGTAATACACTATTTGATTTCTTGAGTGTTGTTACCATGGGCTGTGGTACGAACCCAAGTAAAATGAACTCCTTGATAACATCAATGTTATTTCCACTGTCATTATGTTGTCTATTGGCCCAGCTGTGAGGATTTTTGGTGCATGCTGAACTGAGAGAGCTGTGGTGGCACTGTCCACAGCAAGTTGTGCTCCAGAGATTCAAATCCACTGGTAGCTCCAAGGCTCCTTCTAGGAAGATTTCTCAGAAACTGGATGGAGAACAGCATTAAGTTTGCATTTATGTAGAGATTTAATCCATGTATCTATAGTCTCTGAGCTAATCAGTAAACACATTTTCTTTGTTTTCAGGAAACAAGGTAGTGTCATTGCATATGGTAGATTGCTTATGAGCCTTCCTACAATCCAAATGCCACATTCTTCTTCATAAACTCTGGTTTCTCAGATTATTTGCTCAGCATACGGATAGTGTAAGTACACAGGCCTGATGCAGACCTTTTCTGATGTTAAACCATGCACTATTCCCTTGTTCTGCTTGAATAACTGCTTCTTGGTCTGTTCATAGTTTCTATATGAGCACAGTTAAGTGTTTCAGCATTTCCATTCTTCCCAATATTATCTATCATTTGCCATAGTTCAAGATGTCATTTCCATAGTCAGTAAAAGATAAATATCCTCAGGACTCTTTAAAACACAGTTGTCTCCCATCCTTAAGAAGCATCTGAAGAGAGTTTATGGCAAATCATGGGATTTCTTCAGCTTCTGTTTACATCAACCAAGTTCAACAGCCCCCTGCAAGAGTATCTAGTAAACACTGTCAACTCTGAGTCACTTTCACCAATCATTCCACATTCCCAAATACAATGCTACTTCTGTTCAAGGTGACAGGTTTTTACTGAGGGAGGATGTGAGAAAGAAATATGAAGATTCCCAATCAAACGACATACCCACTCCAGACTTATCCAATGTCAGTCCTGTATATCCAATTTACTGAACCGGAGCTGGATTTGAATAATGAAAACTGTTCCAACAACTGTTCAATACACTGTCATTTCAAAGAAGGCACTTTCAGTGATCTCTACTCTATGATGGAGAGGAGTACTGAACAGCCGCCAATAGACAAACAATGCTTCTTAGAGAAGGTTGCAGGCAGAGTGCTCCTTGGAAGCAAGGACAAGAAAGCTTCATCTCACATACTTTGGGCATGTTGTTAGGAGAGGCTATTCCTTGGAGAAGGACATTATGCTTAGAAAAGTGGAGGGTCAAAAGAGAGGAAGACCCTCAACCAGGTTTATTGACATAGTGCCTGCAGCAACAAGCTGGAGTGTGTCAGAGATTGTGAGGATGGCACAAGTTAGATACTGTTCACATCTGTATTTTCATAGGGTTGGTGTGAGTCACACTGGATTTAATGGCACCGAACAACAACTATTAAATCCAAGATATGACAATTAGCCCTTCTTCTCTTGGAAAAATAGAAGAAGGAGAGTCAGGAAATAGAAGGAGGAAACGGGATATATGCCTGATTGCCTCTATAAACAACTGTCTCCTTTGCCATGAGCGGGAACAACTGATAATGGCTACCATTACTGGACATTTTGATTCAAGACTGCAAAAGAGTCTTAACCAAAGTGGGAAGGAGAGTGGAACAAAAAGTAGAAGTCCAAATTCTCCAAAAATGCAATCTTCCTGGAGCCACTGTGGCTGGATGAACTCCTGAAAGTACTGTCTTGAGATAATCTTTAAATCTTAAACCAGAAATATTTCTTGAATTTTTTTTTTAAACCAAGGGATAACTGACTCACAGCTGGCACTCCAGTCGGTTTTCAGAGGCAGTTAATGAAATGTGAGGCAACTGCCTGTCTTTCTGTCATGGAACAGTCGGCAGATTAAAGACTTGCACCTTCAAACTGGCAGTGTAGCTTCCTACTCATTAGGCCACAGGAGCTATTTAATAAAGAATGTCTTTCTGCCTTGAGCATTTCGACCATGAAGAGAACAAACAGGTTCATCCTGCAGAGAATGAAACCAGACAAGGAGTCTGAAGCACACTTCAGACATGTTGCAAGGAGGAACCAACCAGTCTTTGGAGAGGGACATCATGCTTGGGAGGGTGGAGGGACAGTGCAGGAGGTGAAGACCCTAGATGAGGTGGATTGACTCAGTGATTGGAGTAATGGGGGTAGGTGTGTCAGAGATGGTAGATTGGCTCAGGATAGAGCAGGGTTCAGAGCTAATATACGTAGGATTGCTATGAGACACAGGTGACTCGACAGCACATAACAACAACAATAATATGGGACAGTTGTGGTGCTAGAGAAGAGTCTTGGACATACCATGGACCACCAAGAAAACAAATAAGTCTGTCTTGGAGAGAATGAAACCAAGTTTCTCCTTAGAGGTTAGGAATTTGAAGTTCTGTCTCATATACTTTGGGCACATGGCAAGGAGGAAGATGTCCTTGAAGAAGGACATTATGCTCAGAAGGGTGGAGGGACAGTGCAGGAAAAGAAGACCCTGGATGAGATGGACTGATGCAATAACTGGGGCAATAGGGGTTGGTGTATCAGAG
>NW_006399887.1:2143851-2157470 GCF_000299155.1 Elephantulus edwardii
TAGGGTTGCTAGGAATCTCAAGCGACTTGATGGCACATAACAACAACAACATACTTGGGTAACCCCAAATCTCTAAGCTATTTCAGCCTTCTTCAGGGCCAGACTCAGAAAAGCAGATGGTAAACACATCATGATTCCCATGACTGTTTCAGAACCAAGTCACCAGACTGTCAACACAAAATGCTAGAGCTTGACTCATGAACAAATGTGTGCTTGGAAAGGTGGAGGAACAACGGAGGCACAGAAGACCCTCACTAGGTGGATTACACAGTGGCTGCAGCTGTGGCCTCAAGAGTGTCACAGATTGTGAGGGTGACACAGGATAGGACAGGGTCCAGATGTGTTGTTCATAGGACCCACTGAGTTGTGGTTGACTAATGGCACCTAGCAATATCAATAACATGAACAAATATCATTTTAAGAACATCTCAGGAAAACTAGCCAAGGTACAGCAGAAAGTCAGAATCCAGAGCTTCCAGGTAGAGATTCAACCAGGCTAGAGTCTGGTGGTTTTATTTTTAACCATGACCTCAAGATCTTACTTTTCAAAAACTAAAGATACTTCTTCAAAGTTTCGTAACAGTTACTAAGATACAAAAATCTCAAGTCTTTATCAAAATAAGCATATTTTTGGCATGTATACGATGGAAATTAATCCTTGGAATAGAAGATACATTATGGAGTTGTGCTGTCACCCAAAAGGCTCATGGTTCAAATCCACCAGCTGTTCCATAGGAGGAAGAAGGTAATCTCCTTCCTGGTAATATACAACCTCTGGAAATGTATTTGCTAGAGAATTAAGCCATGAGTCGGTTCTGATATAACGGTTGTTGTTGTTGTTAGGTGCCGTCGAGTCGTAGATGACTCATAGCGACCCTATGAATGAACAGCCTGAGCACTGTTCGTACATAAAGTTTCCAGAGGCAAGCCATTTAGGAAGAGGATGCCGCTCCCGCTTCCAGGCTTGTTTTATTTGGGAAGCTCCAGCCAACACTGTCCGCCATGGGTACCCATTACCACGTTTGGCACATCAGTGTCACTGGATATAACGGTACATAGCAACAATCACAGTATTTTTACCTATTTTATTATCTGGCTTTTCTTACTGTTGTGTTTATTATCATGCATAGGTTTTTTACCTATTTTATTATTTGGCTTTTCTTACTGTTGTGTTTATTAACATGCATAGGTTTTGTCTTTTCTATGTTCTCTTGGCTTAGTGTTAAGGAATTGTGCTGCCAGTACAAATGTACGTTTCAAATTCACTAGCTGCTCCATGGGAGAAAGATGGGTAGTCAGCTCCTGTGTGATTTACAGCCCTGAAACCCCCTGGAGGGTCAGCTATGGGTCACTTCTGACTCTAAGGTACACAGCAACATGTGATATTAGTTAACAACCCTTTTAAATGAATTACTAGGGATGATAAAAAGAGAACTGATGCCATTGAGCTATGGTGCTGGAGAAGAGTATTGAGTATACCATGGACTGCTAGGAGAACAAACAGGTTCATACAGGTGAGGGTGAAGCCAGGTTGCTCCTTAGAAGCAAGGATTCTGAAGCTTCATCTGACATACTTTGGGCATGATGCAAGGAGGGACCAGTCCTTTGAGAAGGACATCATGCTTGGGAGAGTAGAGGGACAGCGCAAGAGAGGAAGACCTTGGATGAGATGGATTGATTCAGTGACGGGTAGTGGGGAAAGTGTGTCAGAAATGATAAGGCTGGCTCAGGATAGAGCAGGGTTCAGAACTGTTGTACATAGGGTTGGTATGAGTTGCAAGTGACTTGAAAGCACATAACAACATTATACTTTTTAAAACAACACCAACATAGAACTCTGTGGGCCTGGTGGATAGAAAGGTATGAGATCAAGTCAAAGGTGGTTGATTTTAATTTGCTGCCTCCAGGCTTGGTTTTAATCATTTTTGGTCAAACATTTTTTTAAGTGGTATAGTCCTGGTCTGTCCATTTGCTGTACAGAGGTAACTCATGGTTGCTGTGATGCTAAACACTGTGACACCGAAATATCAAATGCAATAATGGGTATCCATGGTGGACAGTATTTCTTGAAGCTTCCCAATTAAAACAAGCTTGGAAGCAGGAGTGGCATCCACTTCCAAAAGAGCTTGTCTCTGGAAACTCTATGAACTTGGAGAAATGATGAAAGTTATACAATTGTTCAGGTCTTTTGTTCATAGAGTCGCTATGGGTCGTCTACGACTCGACAGCACTTAACAACAATAAGAATAACAACAACAACAACAACATATTTAAGAGTTATCCAGTTCATAGTTATCCAGGAGGAGGATATCATCCTCTTCCTCTTTCAAATGGGTTTTAAACTTTTCAAACCTGAAAGAAAAATTAAAACATGAAACGTCTTTATTCTTCATTTGATATCCCAATTTTACTACAATTCTTTAAAAAGTGGTGAAAGATAAATCTTTGCTTTTTAACTCAAGCATCACCTTTCAAAGAAGAGTTTATATAATTGCACTTTATGATTTTTCTTTGTAAAGGAAACTATTAGACCATATTTATGCCTATTTGTTATCATATTATCTTTGTTTTCTGCACTTGAATTTTAACAACAACAAAAAAAATCTTAAAGATACACTTCCAAAACTTACCAACAGTAATTATCCGCAACAGGGTTAACATCCATTTCTTATTAGCCAATTTCCAGACAGGAGGAATGGTTAGGAATATCGGAGAAAGGAAGACTATACAAAAACCTTCTAGTCCAGTGAGTTCTAGTGTTTGCAGAGGGAAGTAGTAGATCATGGGTCCCAGGGCATGGAAGAGAGACCAGGAAATGTAGCCTATAAGAAATTTTTAAAAGAAAGGGAGAGATGTAATTTTTGAGGGAGGAAGGAAACTTTTTGCACTAACCTCTATGTTTGTGTCAAGCAACTTACCTGCCCTCATGACTGTGGTCTTAGGTGAGTAATGTAATTCCTCCATTTTCCTGTAAGGCCCAGGTTGAGAATGGCTAACTTTGTTGTTTCAAAGACCCACAACATCCCCTGTTAATCTTTTTTAACTCTGTTTGTAGATAGTGCCTTTATTAAATCCACTTCTGTCATTTGAACCATCAGGGGTGAATTTTATCCTACTGGATAAAATGACTTTACATAGCTTGACTCCTGCTTAATATTAAGCAATATCTTCCAGTTTCATTTACAACTTCAGAAACCCTGTGGAAGGTCAGCTTTGAGTTGGTACTTACGAACTTACAATGAATTCGTGTATGAGTGATGTAGAATATGGAAATCAAAGCGAACAATGGACATATGGACTCCCTCCTCAGACTACACCCAAAGGCACTTTGGTTAGGACAATAATATTTTGCCATTTAAATATATTTAAAACCCAACCCTTACGAGGTACTGTGATGTGTTGGCACATTTGGATTTGAAGCCAGTTTCATTTTTCTCAACTGCACTGACTGTAACCTCCTGCCTGTGCAACACGATGATAGGCATGGACACTTAATCATGTGTTGAACTCTCTGCTAAGTCTTTTTTAACATGCTCCATTCTCTTACCCCTTTAACAAGGCCTAGTCCTAGGACACTGATACAATTTTGACTCCTCTTTTATAAATGCAGTGCACGCGTGAGCACACACACACACACACGCACCCACACACACACACACACACGCACCCACACACACACACACACACACCCCTTTTCAAAATAAAACCCCTGCCACTCAGAAGGTTAAGTAACTGAAGGTCATAACAAGTAGCAAATGGCACAATGAACAATGCAGGTGGTCCGGCTCCATAGGCAGCCTCGTCTAGCCATTACGAATGGTAACTTTCTCCCAGGTTACCTCCTTCATCCTACCTTTCTTAACCAGAATAATCGGGGTAGTTAGTGATATCAAAGTTGCAAGCTAAGACCAGCTGCTTAGAGTCCATTCTCACCCCCAGCAGCCACCTCGCAGGTGTCAGAGTATGGCTGTGCTCCGCAGGGTTTTCAACAGCTGACCTTTCAAACACATCACCAGGTCTTTCTTCCTGGCTGCCTCCGGTGGGACTCAAGCCTCCAACCTTTTAGTTCACATCCCAGGCTTGGCACCATCAGGGCCTTCTACAGAGTTGGTGGCAGGATTTAAAGAGATTGGCATTTTTATCTGGAACTCTAGATTCTTGCTAAATGCTACCCTCTTCTCTGGTGGCCTGATGACAGCGGCCCTGCCAACCCAAAGGTGGGAGGTTGGCACCCACCAGCTGCTCCTCAGGAGGATAGATGGGCAGTCTCCTCCTGTTCAATTTACTAACTATGGGAGCTCAACTAGGATGAGGCCAGCTATGACCTGATTCCAACTGGACAGCAAGGAGTTGTTCGGGAGACTCAGAAGATAGGGGAGCTCTGGTGGCCTAGTCCATAGGCACTTGGACTGCTTGCCCAAAGGTGCTGCCTCTCTGACAATCTGAATCCACCAGAGGCTCTGAAGGAGAAAAATGGGTAATCCATAGCTCAAAAATCCACTGGAGTCAGTTCTGAGTCAGTTCTTACTCAATAGCAATGAGTTTGGGGGGTTTTCTTACTCACATTTTATTGGTTTGCATGTTGTTGTTGTTGTTGTTGTTATGTGCCGTCGAGTCGTTTGCAACTCATAGCGACCCTATGTAAAACAGCCCTAACCGCCACTCTGTCCTGTGCCAATCGCATTGCCTCTGACACACCCATCCCGATTACCCCAGTCACGGAATCAATCCACCTCATAGAGGGTCTTCCTCTCCTGCGCTGTCCCTCTACTCTACCCAGCATGATGTCCCTCTCCAAAGACCTGTCTCTCCTTGCAACATGTCCAAAGTATGTCAGACGAAGCCCCAGAATCTTTGCCTCCAAGGAGTAGCCTGGCATACAATCATTAATATACACTGTGTTTCATGTGTGTACATTGTGTTTTACACACTTATTTACATTATGTTTCATTCACGTACATTGTTCTTTATACAATCATTCATATACAGTGTATATCATTATTACTATTGTATAGCATTAGTATATATCATATAATGTATATATTAACTGTAGATCGTTGGGCAACTCAACCAATAACCTTCTATTCTCAGGGTTGGAAGCAGAAGTGGTGACCACTTCCTAAACACCATGCCTCCAGAAACTCTATGAACTTTGATAAATGTCAATAGCAATAGAGGGGCTTCAGGCCTTTTGTTCATAGGGTCGCTATAAGTCGTGCTCAACTTGAAGGCAATTAACAACAACAACTTATCATTACTTACTGAGCCATGCCTATCACTACCCCATCTTTTCAAGTCCCCATTGAATCTTTCCTATACTATCATCCCCCTCATCTGTTATCCTAGTGATCCCCTCCTCCCACTTTTGCGACCTCTTTATCTTTGTCCCCTTCCTTTTTTGATTATTTATACACATCTTGCTCAGCTATTCTTCTGCTTACAGTAACAGTCTTATGCATTATTTGTCCTTATGAGACTGATTTCATCTACTCTATCCTCTCCCTTGTTATATAGTATTTTATGAGGTTATTGTTGTACCTTAGTGCTGAATAGTATTCTGTTCTGTAAATGTACTACAATGTCTTGATCCACTTGTTTGCTGATGGACATTTGGGCTATTTCCATCTTCTTGCTATTGTGAATAAAACTGCTATGAACATAGATGAATGTACCTCTGTTCATATTTCAGTTCTGATTTCCTTAAAGTACATTGAGAAGAATGGGAATCATAAAACACTTAATTGTGCTCATGTGAAACCTACAGCAAGAACCTGTTATCTGAACAGAACAAAGGAACACTGCATGATTTAAAATCAGGAAAAGTGTACATCAGGGTGGTAGCCTTTCTCCATATCTATTTAATCTGCACATTGAGCAAATTCTTTTCATCTGACTTGGGTCCATAGTCAACACCCTTGGTCTCAGCAGTCAGGAGATCAGGAGATGTATTGTATTGGGGAAGCTCACTGTCAAGTATCTCTCCAAATTACTGAGAAGCAATGATGTCAGTTTGAGGACTAAGGTACTCCTGATATAGGCCGTGGTCTCTTCAATCACTTGCTGTGGATCTGAGAGCTCAACAATTAATAAGGATGGCAGGAGAAGTGATGCCTTTGAACTGTGATGTTGGAAAAGAGCACTGAACATCTCCTGGATTGTCAAAAGAACAAACAGGTATGTCTTGGGAAAAATGAAGCCAGAGTGCTCCTTGGAGGCAAGGGTGGTGACACTTCAGCTCACATACTTCGGACATATTGCTTGTTGTTGTTACTAGGTGCCATTGAGTCAAGTACAACTCATACAAACCCTATGAACAAAAGATCTGAATCCAGTCCTGCCCTGCTCCATCATCACAATTCTTGACACACAACAACCCATTGCAGCAGTCACCCTATCAATCCACCTGGTTGAGGGTCTTCTCCTTTGCCAACCCTCCACCCTTCCCGGCATCATGTCCTTCTCCAAGGAATAGCCCCTCTTAGCAACATGTCCAAAGTATGTGAGGCGAAGCCTCATCATTCTTGCCTCCATAGAGCATTCTGGCTGCACCCTCTCCTAGACATTATCTGTCTGTTCTCTTGATGGTCCACGGGATGTTCAGTGCTATTCCTTGGAAAAGTACATCATGCTTGAAAAGGTGGAAGATCGGTGAAAGAGACGAAGACCCCAATGAGATGGATTGATATAGTGACTGCAGCAATGAGCTTAAGCGTAACAGAGACAGTGAGGATGGCACCGGGCAGGACAGGATTCAAGGTCTGTTGTTCACAGGGTTGCTATGAGTCGTACTCAACTCCATGGCATCTAACAATGACAACTGTAGGACTTCTAGGTTTGGTCCCATTTTGTCTTGTGATCTTGAGGGTTTGGGGTTTTACCCTTAGATCTCTGATCCATCCTGAGTTGATTTCTGTGAATGGTATAAGATGTGGATTCTATTTCAGTTTCCTGCAGGTAGGTGTCCAGTTTTACAAGCACCATATGTTGAAGAGGTTGGTATTTCCCCATTTGATATGTTTTATTTCTTTGTCAAAATCCAATTGACCACAGGTAGATGTGTTAATTTCTGGGTTCTCAACTCTGTTCCATTGATCTATGTGTCTCTCATTATACCAATGCCATGCTGTTTCGGTTACTACAGCTGTATACTATATTTTGAGATCAGAGAGAGCTATATGCCCCCCACTTCATTTTTGTTTTTCAGAAGTACTTTTCAGAGTGGCAATGAGTTCTGGATAACTCAGAAGGAAACGGCACCTGGTGGCTCATGACAGCAGTAGATTTGATGCTCTGTTTTGTTTATACTTAGAGATATAAAGCCCGGGTGGCCCAACAGGTTAAGCAACTAAGGGTTACTGGTTCAAACCCACCCAGCAGCTTCCTGGAAGAAAGGCCAGGTGATCTGCTAATTACAGCCAGAAAGCCTTACTAACCACTTCTAGTCTGTCACAGGGCTCACTGTGAGAACACCGGAGGGCATTAATAACAAAGATTTAGGAGATGATGTCCCCATGAGGTGAGATGCACTAAGTGCCTGGTTGGTTTGTTGTTCTTGTTGTTGGGGTGGGGGGTTTTGCTTGTTTGCTTGGTTTTTAATTTTTTACTTAGAAGAGTCTAACTGACACATTAAATAAGGAGAGTTCAGAATTGATTCTGACTCATAAAACCTTCCATTGGGTTTCCTAGGCTGTCTATCTGGACAGCTGGACAAGAATGTTCACCTTTCCCCTAGACCAGTCAATGCATTTGAACCACCTTTTGATGAGCTGCACGACTCTTAATGCACTAAACCACTGTTGTGGTGGTTGTGTCCTGTTGAGCTAGAGTGAGCCTTCAGTGAATTTTCAGAGGCAGTTTAATTGCACAGAAAAAGTTTGCCCATCCTTCTCCCAAGGAGTAGCTGGTGGATTTGAACCATGTGCCTTTGGATTGCAGTGCTGCTTCTTACCACTAGGCCACCAGAGCTCCCCACTAGAGCTCTTTCAAGGATGTCCTCCAAACAAACCAACCCGACTCTTCGATGTTGAGTGAAAACCAACTCTAGGCTGACCCTTCATTGGGTTTCTTAGGCTGTATAAATCGCATGGGAGGAGACTGCCCGTCTGTCTCCGATGGAGCCCCTTGTGGATTTGAACACCCAACTGCTTTGGGTTAGAGCAGTTCCCTATGAAGCAAGCCACCAAAGGCTACTAAGTAATAACCAGGAACCCTGACTTACCAACTCCCACTAAAGTTCTCAGGACAGGCCTGCCCCTCCCGAGTGCATAGCAACCACAGAATTCATTCTGGCAATCTCGCAAACATGTTTGTCTGTTCACTCTGACTTCTTTAAAGCTCTGACAGAATCACGCTAATAATTGTCCTCAGGAGTTTTTGCAAGGCCTCTAAGTAAGCAAATAGGATTCCCTCCAATCTTTTTCATCAAAAGCCAAAGCAAGCGTGCAAACACCTCTGAGGTCACCCATGCCCAGTCAGCTCACCTGCAGCTCCGCGCTCACCGACAGCCCCAGGAAAAACAGTGAGAAGGGTGGGGGAACTGGTAAGCTTCTCCTTCGAGAAGTTACAGATCAAAAATTAATTAAACTTACAAGGTCAAAGGCGAGGGAGTACAGAAAGTCCTTGCTGCACCGATTCTAGACTGACGCGTGGAGAGCCACCGTGGAAGCCTCAACCAACTTTCCCCTTCAGAACAGAAATTCTCCCCCCCCCCCACCTTTTCTTTCCTCTCGTACCCCCTACCTCCCTGCATGGTAGCAAAAGTTCCCAGGGGAAGATAGGCATCTCCATTCTGGGTACAGAGCGCCCTTTTTTTTCTTTCCGGACCTCAGCCAATCTCTCTGAATGCTGTGGCGCCAGACCAGTCGCTAGTGTGCGGGGACTCAGGACCGTGCGGTGAGGGGCGGCCCCCCGCTTACCCAGGAGGGTCTCCAGAAGGATTTCTTTCCACAGGGAGGGCATCATCGAGGAGTCCAGGGGTGCTTCCGAGGTCAGGAGCATGGGTCAGACCACTGCGCTCCCTGTGCCCCTACCACCACCCGCCACCACGTTCTCCTGAGTCTGCGCCCACGCTCCAGTTCCCACGCGCCCGCCTCTGTCTCCGCGTCTTCTCTTAACTGCACCCCAGCGCTGGGATTCCCATGCGCCCGCCTCTAAAGCCGGCCAGTCCCGGGGGCGAGCCCAGGTGGGTGTGGGCTCTTCATTCTATGCACCACGCCCCGCCGGGCTTCGCCTGTGCGAACCCCACAGTCCGCCCCTGGCTGCACCTCTCCACCCTGCGCCGCCTTCGCCTTCGCTCCAGGTGATGCTTGGGGGCCCGGCTCCCGCACCCTCTCTCAGAGCCACTGCACCCAACCGGGGAACTCTCCTAGCTGGGAGAGGCCTGGAACTAAAGCCTCACAGCTACTGTCAGACAAGAACGAAGTTGCCCAGCTGGATCCAAGTAAGAGAGAGGGAAAAAGAAATTTATACCAGTGAGGTGTTGCTTTATAGGAGCCCATGAAGGGTGTTGCTAAGTGAAGGCACAGGGGAAGGGCTGGAGAGCCAGATAATACAGCCAAAGCTAGAGAGAGGAACAACAGAGCTTGACTCTGGTGCTTTGGCACCTTACGTGTATGCGCAGTGCCAGTAGGACCGTGCTCCAGAGCACACTCCTTCTCAGCTTTGGAAGTAAATAAATGGCATTCTGGTTGTGGTTGTTGTTGTTGTTAGATGCTGAGTCGTGCACAACTCCTACTGACCCTGTGAAGAACAGATACGAACCCTGTCTGGGAGCGTGGGCAAAATCTCTCGGGGGAGCAGATTTACTATGAGTGTTAGAGACAATTACAGATAGTGTTCAAGGGAAAGGAACTGATGGATGCACGTGAAAACGCTCTCCTACCAACCCCAGGAACGATCCTTGAGAATGCCCGTCCCTGAGAAGAAGGCGGCAGATGTTTCAATTAACAATTAATTGTTAATTAATTGTGGCGAGTGAACAGGCTAGTTATTTCTTGATAAAATAGTATCATACATTGCTTAGAATGTGTTGGATAGGGGCCCTGATAGCGCAGTGATTAAGCACTCAATTGCTAGCTAAAAGATGGGGGTTGGAACCCACCAGCGCCTCTTGTGGGAAAAAGATGTGACAGTCTGTTTCCTTTGAAGATTACAGGAAAACCTTAGGGGGCACTTCTACTGGTTCTATGAGGTCTGCTGTTAAGTCAGAATAGACTTGATTGCAACAGGTAGAATGTCTTGAAAGCTTCAGCGCTGTCTCCAAATGGTTTGTCCCACATTTTTTAAGACGAGTTTATCACTCATCACTTCTGGAAGAGTTACTTATTTTAATGTTAAACAAATAGTAATGAGTGACTAAAATGTCAGAATCACAACCTGCAGATTGGGAGAGTATCTTTGAGAGTCATATAGATGCCAACATTTTAATATCTAAAATAAAAGGAGCTCTGGAGCCCTACTAGTAAGAAGCTGTGCTGCAACCTCAAAGGCATGTAGTTTCAATCCACCAGCTGCTTCATGGGCAAAAGGTAGCCAGTCTCCTCTCGTGTGATTAATTGTCTCTGAAAACCCACCCAACGGTCAGCTATGGGTGGGTTCCATCTAGATGGTATCAACGGCATCCACTGGTGGCTCAGTGATATGGAGTTGGGCGGCCAACATAAAGACACCTGGTTCTATTCCGCCAGCTGCTTTACAGGAGAAAGATGAGCAATCTTCTCCTGTGTTGTTTGTAAAGAGTTGTGCTACCAACCCAAAAGCAAGTGGTTCAAATAAATCCACAATTGCTCCACAGGAATTAGATGAGCCATCTCTTCCTGTGCAATGAGTAGCCTCTGAAAACCCTTTAGAGGGTCAGTTATAAGTCATTTCCAACTAGACAGCACATAACAACAGCCACATAATAAAAACACAACTACCTAGTTGGAAAATGGCAAAGGACTTGGATAAACATTACATTTCCCTGAAAAGTTTATATGAATGTTCAAAAAATTACTCTGGAAAGGTGCTGGATGTAATTTTATCTTTGTTGTTATGTGCTAGTGAGTCGACTATAACTCACAGAAACACTATGCATGGATCCAAGTGGTGCCCTGTCCTGCACCTCACTCACAGTCTCTGCCATGTTCAAGTTCACTGCTGCAGTCACTGTACCGTTCCATCTCGTTGAGGGTCTTTCTCTCCTTCACTGATCCTCTATTTTCCCCATTATGATGTCTTTCTCCAGTGATGGGGCTCTCCTGACAATGTGCCCAAAATATGTGAGAGGTTCACCATCCTTTTCTCTAAGAAGGGAGCTTTGGTGAACTAGTGAGTCAAGAATAGTGTTGCCTACCCAAAGGCAGGCAGTTCAAATCCACCAGCTGCTCCACGGGAGAAAGAAGGCAACTTTCTGTGTATTCACAGCCTCTGAAAGCCTGCTAGACAGTCAACTAAGATTTGGTTCTGATTTGAAGGCAATGAGGTTGTTGTTTTGTCTCTAAGGAGTATATTGCTTGGACTTTCTTCAAGACAAATTCATTTGGTCTTTTGATAGTCTATGGTATATTCAACATCCTTCACCAACAACAAAATTCCAAATCATCAATTTATCTTTGGTTTTGGTTTATCTTATTGTTTGTCTAGCTTTCACATGTTTATGAAGCAATTGAAAATACCTTGACTTGGATCAGGCACATTAAAGTATTTGAAGTTGCGTCCTTGCTCTTTATAACTTCAAAGAGACTTTGAAAGCAGATTTCCCAAATGCAACATGGCTTTTGATTTTTTGACTGCTGCTATCACATGTGTTGATTTTGGATCCAAGTAAAATGAAATTCTCTACGGGTTTACTCCTTCTCCATCTATCATGATATTGCTTATTGGTCCCCGTTGTGAGGATTTTTGTTTTCTCGGTATTAACATGTAATTCTTATTGAAAGTTGTAGTCTTCGATCTTCTATAGAAAGTGCTTCAAGTCTTCAGTTTCAGCAAAGTTGTATCTGCACGTTGTAGGCTGTTGGTGAGTCTTTCTCCAATGCTGATGCCACATTCTTCATATAGTCCAGATTCTTGAATGATTTGTTCAGCATGCAGATTGAATAGGTATGGAGAATGGTTAGAAATAGAACACACAACTATCCTGACTGTACTCCATCAAGTATTCCTTGTTTTCTTTTCCATCAACTTATTCTTGATCTATGTAGCTTTCTCACAAGCACAATTAATTATTTTGGAATTCCTACTTTTCTTAAAGGTGGGCAAGAAATAAGGATAACAGAAAAAGAACTGATGCCTCTGAGCTGTGGTGTTGGAGAAGAGAACTGAACAGCTCATGGACTGCCAAGAGAATGAACGAATATGTCTTGGAAAGGGTGCAGCCAGAATGTTCTTTGAAGGCAAGAATGATGAGGCTTCATCTCACATACTTTGGGCATGATGCTAGGAGGGGCTATTCCTTGGAGAGAGACATGATGGAGGGTCAGTGAAGGAGAGGAAGACCCTCACCCAGGTGGATTGACATGGTGATTACTGCAATGGGCTCTTGTGTGTCAGGAAGTGTGAGGATGGTGCAGGATAGAACACGGTTCAGATCTTTTGTTCACAGGTTCTCTATGAGTCATACTTGTCTCAATGGTACCTAACAGCAACAGCAACAACAACTCAATGTTGTCCATAATTTATTTAGATGCAAATAGTCAAATGCCTTTTGTAAAATGAGCAAGGGCCACATGGGGATGACTATATCTGACCTTTACCAACTTCAAAACAGAAAACTGTTCCTGTCAACAACATAACAACATAAAACCAGTTCCCATAGAGTCAAACATGTCCCCCACACTCCCAAACCTATTTTTTGCTCATCCCGAAACCAATCTTATTGCTCTACTGGGTCCGAAGTCTGATGCACTAGCTCACAGACCACACAGAACCTTATTAGGGAAGTCAAAAGGCTATAATTCTTGCTGGCAACAAGATGCAGTCATGCAGGCAAGACAGCTTCCCAAACATGCTCCTCAGCTTTGAGCCTTGAAGCCTTAGGCCAGTGTTACAAAGCTCTTAGTCTTGCCAGTAATGGCTCTGCCCTTCAGTTCTCCAAAAAACTTAAGCTAAAGGCCCTTAGCTCTGCTTCACCTGTGTAGCAGTCCCAAGGTTCCCTCTATCCATGCCAGGTCTCTGTTTCTCCCCTGCAGCTGTTATGACTGCTACTCCCAGGGGCCCTTGTCTGACTGACACAAGAATCTCTGGCCCCAAAGGACATGCTGCATTCTCTTGCTTCCTCTTTGCTAGTGGTCAGATAGCATGCCCTATTTGCATATTCCCATTCATGCCCATGGTAAAGTCAGTTAATGAGGGTTGTTGTTGTTGTTGTCGTTATGTGCCATCGAGTCGCTTGCGACTCATAGCGATCCTTTGTACAACAGCACTAAACAGTGCTCAATTTTGAGCCAATCGCACCGCCTCTGACACACCCATCCTGATTACCCTAGTCACTGAATCAATCCAACTCATAGAGGGTCTTTCCCCTCCTGCACTGTCACTCCACCCTCCCAAGCATGATGTTCCTCTCTTACAACATGTCCAAAGTATGTCAGACGAAGCCCCAGAATCCTTGCCTCCAAGGAGTAGCCTGGTTTAATCCT
>NW_006399887.1:2160830-2167466 GCF_000299155.1 Elephantulus edwardii
GGCACAGGATAGAGCAGGGTTTAGGGCTGTTGTACATAGGGTCGCTATGAGTCGCAAACGACTCGACGGCACATAACAACAACAACAACATCTTGTGCTGCCTTTTGGAATCTTTTATTCAGCTCTTTAGTATCTTGAATTCTTCCTTTTAACATTACACTTTGTATAGTCAATAAAGCACAACTAAACATTTTTTTTCTTATATTCTCTACTTTCAAGCAAGATCCATCTGAAATAAGCAATGAAATTCTTTGACTCACTCTCTTTTCTGAATCTAGCTTGAATTTCTGGCAGTTCTCTATTGATGTGCTGCTCAAAGTCATTGTTGTCATTGTTGTATACTTTTGAGTTGGAATTGGTGGTTTTTTTCAGATCTGTAAATTGCACCAGAGGGTATTCGTCATCCTTTGTCCAGCCAGCGGTTGGTGGATTCAAACCACATGCCTTTGGGTAGCACATATCCTTACTACTAGATCACCAGAGTTCCCTCAATTTCATTCGTGTTGTTCTTATGTGCCATCAAGGCACCTGTGACTCATCACAACCCTATGTACAATAGCTTTGAACTCTGTCCTATCCTGAGCAAAACTCGATGTCTCTGACACACCAACCCCATTACCCCAGTTACTGTTTCAGTCCATTTCATCTGGGGGCTTCTTCTCCTGTGTCATCCCCCCACCTTTTCAAACATAATATCCTTCTTCAAGGACTGGTCCTTCCTGGCAATATGCATGTGAAATTTAGCAAATTGGTGGTGGCAATGTGAATGGTGTCATGCAGCTGCTGTGGAAAACATATGTTTCTTTTAAGAGTTAAATGCTGAATTACCACCAAAACTCACTCAACTCACTGTCAGGGAGTCAGTTTTGACTCATTGGTGGTTTTCCATCAGGTTTCTGAGGATGTAAATCTTATTGGGAGGAAGCAGCCTATATTTCTCCCACAAAGTTGTTTGTAGGTTTAAACCAATGGCCTTTGGGTTAGCAGTTCAACTCTTGATAGACTATGCTACCAGAGCTTCCTATGTATATAACAAAGTTTCAAAAGCAGAACCCAGAAATGTGTGCACCATTTTCCATTACAGCATTATTCACAGTTGCTAAAAGGTAAAAATAACTCAATTGTCCATCTCTTGATAAGTGGGTAAAGTGGTACATATATGCAGTGGAATATACCCAGCTATAAAGAGAAGTAAAGTCTTGGTACATGCTATAGCATGAATGAATCTTCAAAACATACTGAGTAAAAATAACTAGGCACCAAAGAACAAATATAACTACAGTCATATGAAACAGGCATTCTCGTGGCTGGTTCACAGTGCTACCCACAGCCTGCTCGACTCGGATGGTTCACATTCTCCTTCCCTCTCCAATTTACAGACTCACAGACCTAATGAAGGGTTGTTATAACCCCTCAGAACCAGCTTGGAAGGAGTTTGAGCTTTTTGAGTTAGAGGAAGTATCTAGAATAGGCAAATTAATAGAGAAAAAGGTTTTAGTGGATAGCAGGGAATGTTGGAAGAAATGAATGAGAGATGTTACATAAGAGTACCAAGTGACAGGCTAGGGGGATAGAAAACCTTGAAAATGGATCGTAATCTTGGTGGCACAACATAGTGAAATATTTTAATGTTACTAAACTGTACACTTTAAAATTGCTGAAATAGCAAACTTTTTTTAAGGTTTGAGAAGGACTTAAAAATCAAGCATTGCTCTAACTCCACACAGTTATTAAGAAAGTGTCCCACACCACATCGCTTAATTACTTACTAGTACAAGGAGCTCTGGTGACTTAGTGCTAAGGGATTTTGCACTGACAATGTAAATTAAATGATTCGAATCCTTCAGCTTCTCCACAGAAGAAAGATGGGCAGTCTCTCCCCGTGTGATTTATTAGCTCTGAGAACCCATTAGAGGGACAGCTATGGGTCAGTCCTGACCCGATGGTACACAGAACTCTTTGGTACACAATTCGAATCCATCAGGAGAAAAGATGGACAATCTCCTCCTGTATATAGACAACTCTTTGTTACAAGGATATTTTTGCTGGGTGCCGTCAAATTGGTTACAACTCAGAGCAACCTCATAAACAACAGATCAAGACACTGACCATGCCCCCTTTTCACAGGTGATGTTTGATGTTCCAGCCACTATGTCAGTTCATCTCATTGAGGCTTTTCTCCACTCTAACAAGTGCAGGCTGCTCCTTGGAGGCAAGATTCTGAAGCTTCGTCTGACATAGTTTGAGTATGTTGCAAGGAATGACCAGTCCTTGGAGAGGGACTTTATGCTTGGGAGAGTGGAGGAACAGTGCAAGAGAGGAAGACCCTCGATGAGATGGATTGACTCAGAGATGGGGTTGAAGGGGGTGGGTGCGTCAGAGACAATAATGATGACACAGAATACAGCAGTGTTCAGAGCTGTTGTACATAGGGTCACAAACAACTTGACAGCACATAACAACAACAACAAATGTCCTTCTCCAGAGACCAGTACCTTCTGATAACAGAAGCCAAGTATGTGAGGCAACATCTTGTTGTCCTTGCTTCTAAAGAACATCCTACCTATACATTTTCCAAGATACATTTGTTTGTTCTTTTGACACTCCATGGAATGTTTAATACTCCTCTCCATAATTCAAATGCATCAACTCTTCTTCAGTCTTTCTTAATCAATGCCTGGCTTTTACACACATCTGAGGTGACTGAAAATACCATAGCCTGGGTCAGACACATCTAACAAAAATAATAATATCGTCATCATATAATGTCCTCATTGATTTAAACATGATTTATCATCCTACCTCTCTTATATTTTGAACTTTCATGGAATAATTATAATTTTCTTTCTCTTTCAACCCATATGTGACTTTTTCTTTAAAGTGGACTTCTTGAAGACAACACATGGTTGGGTTATGTTTTTAAATCCATTTTTCCACTCTTTGCCTTTTTTACTAGAAAGTACAATCCATCAAATTTAAAGTCATTTACATCACATTTAAAGTCATTTTAAAGCTCTATCTCATGTACTTTTGGGCACGTGGCCAGGAGGGGCCAGTCTTTTTTTTTTTTTTTTATTGTTGTAGGGGCCAGTCTTTAAAGAAGGAAATCATGCTCGGAAGGGTGGAGGCACACACAGTGCAGGAGAAGAAGAAGACCCAAGGTGAGATGGATTGATAATTGGGAAAATGGGAATAGATGTGTCAGAGTCAGTGAGACTAGCTCAGGTGAGGGCAGACTACAGAGCTGCTGTACATTGGGTTACTATGAATGGCAGGCATCTCAACAGCATATAACAACAACAACTGATAAGCAACTACTTCTGTCATTTTTCTATTGGTTTTCTGTGTCTTACCTATTTTTGTCCCTTATTTCCTTGAACATTTCCCCGTCTGTGTTTGTTCATTTTTGTGGTGAATTATTTTTATTATTTCTGTGTCTATTTTCTTTTGTGGTTACCACCTCTCACTGTTGTCTAGTCAGAACAGATTTGTAGTTGACCCTTCCATGGGTTTCCAAGGCTATAAATCACATAGGAAGAGATGTCCCTCTTTCTCCTGTAGAGCCACTGGTGGATTCGAATGGCCAGAGAGGTGTCTCCTTCAGATTAGCAATGCAACTCCATATAGACCACCTCATCAGAGCTCTCTGTGGTTAACAAAGAAATAATACTTGCCAACCTAAACTTCTGTTTTTGTTTGAAATTTTTATTTTATATTGGTTTGCTTACAAAGTTGTATACATTGTGTTTTATACTATTCTTATTCATACTGTGCTTCATACAATCATTCCTATTCAATATGTTGTTGTTGTTGTTATGTGCCGTCGAGTCGCTTGCGACTCATAGCGACACTATGTACAACAGCCCTAAAACTCCGCTCTGTCCTATGCCAATCGCACTGGCTCTGACACTCCCATCCCAATTATCCCAGTCACTGAATCAATCCACCTCATAGAGGGCCTTCCTCTCCTGCGCTGTCCCTCCACCCTCCCAAGCATGATGTCCCTCTCCAAGGACAGGTCTCTCCTCACAACATGTCCAAAGTATGTTAGACGGAGCCTCAGAATCCTTGCCTCCAAGGAGCCACCCGGTTTAACCCTTTCCAGGACAAATCTGTTTGTTTTCCTAGCAGTCCATGGTATTCTCAATACTCTTCTCCAGCACCACAGCTCAAAGGCATCAATTCTCCTTCTACCCTCCTTGGTCATTGTCCAACTCTCTAATGCATAACAAGTGATTGTGAAGACCATAGCCTGTATCAGACGCACCCTAGTCTCCAGAGAGACACCATTGCTCTTCAGTACTTTGGAGAGGTCCCTAACAGCAGACTTTCCCATGGCAATGCACCTTTTAATTTCCTGGCTGCTGGTGACAAGACTGTTGACTATGGAGCCAAGCAAACTAAAGCTGTGTACAATCTCAATCTCTTCACCATCCACCCTGATGCTGCCAATTGGTCCAGTGGTGAGAATCTTTGTCTTCTTGACATTGAGCCTCAATCCATATTGTAGGCTGCAGTCCTTGACACTCTGCAGCAGGTGCTTCAGGTCCTCTTCAGTTTCAGCAAGCAGGGTTGTGTCATCCGCATAACGCAGGTTGTTGATAAATCATCCACCAATCTTGACCCCACATTTCTCCCCATAGAGCCCAGCCTCCCGGATAATCTGTTCTGCATATAGGTTGAAGAGGTATGGAGATAGGATGCATCCCTGGCGTACGCCCTTCCCAATTTTGAACCATGCAGTGTTCCCTTGCTCTGTTCTGACGACTGCCTCCTGGTCCAAGTATAAGTTTCTCATTAAAACGATCAACAAACATTCAATATGTCTTATAAAATTAATCACCATTACCCTGTCTCTTCAGGTACCCACCAGATCATTCCCATTTTCTTTACTCCTTTCCTCCACCCACAAAACTGTGAAACTTTGTGATTTTGCACCTATCCATCCTCACCCCTCTACTCCCATCCCTTTCCCCCATGGATCTCCATACATGTTTTAGTACTTATCCTTCTATTTTTACAATAATCGTCTTGTGCAGTATTTATCCTTATGAGATTGAATTAGTTCACTCAGCATAATGCTCAGCTTTCTGAGAGCTGTCATAAACTTTTAATTTGATACAAAATTCACTTCAACATCCAAAATATCTGCTCCTTTGCTCCCCTTTATCTTACTGATATCACAAATTACAAGTTTATATATTATACGTCTAATGTAATATTTAGAAGCAGGAGTGGCATCCACTTACCAAACAACATGCTTCTGGAAACTATGAACTTTGAGAAGCAACAATAGTTATAGAAAGTCTTTTATTCCTAGGGTTGCTATGAATTGTGCTCCAGTCAATGGTAATCAACAACAGCAATGTAATATATTTACAATTATTATTTATAACTTGTATTTTGTATTCTGAGGCTCCATCTAACATACTTTGGACATGTTGTGAGGAGAGACCGGTCCTTGGAGAAGGACATCATGCTTGGGAGGGTGGAGGAACAGCGCAGGAGAGGAAGGCCCTCTATGAGGTGGATTGATTCAGTGACTGGGATAATTGGGATGGGAGTGTCAGAGACAGTGCGATTGGCACAGGACAGAGCGGAGTTTAGGGCTGTTGTACACAGGGTCGCTATGAGTCGCAGGCTACTCAATGGCACATAACAACAACAACAACATTTTGTATTATACAAAATATATCTGATGTCTTCACAAACTAAAAATACACCATAACTGGCTCTAAATTTACCATTGAAACTACCTTTATTACAGTACTTCATTTTTTCCTTCGAACTTTAATTGCTATCAAAGGTCTTCACCTTTCACATGAAAGTATTATCTTTATCCTTTTCGTCTCCCTGATAATGTACCAATTTCACTCCTAATTTGAAGGACACATTTGCTGGGTGACAATTTCCCCTCTTTTAGCACTCTGAGTAAATCATCCCAACACCCTGTGGCTTTCATAAATTTTGAGGAGAAATAGACATTTAGTCTTCAGATGTTGACACTACGACTCTTCATTTTCCTCTTGCTACTTCTAAGATTTCTCTTTGCTTTTTAGTGGTTTCCCTATAATATGTCTCAGCATAAATCTCTTTTGAGTTTATACAATGGAGAGTTTTTTATGCTTCTTGTATGTGAAAATTTATTACATTAATCAAATATAGAGAGCTTTTGAACATTATTTCTTCAAATACTCTTCCTATCTTTTTCTTGCTAGGCAATACAAATAGGCATATAAAAATCTCAACAAGATACTTCTTCACATAGAACTTTTATAATTAAAAAAGCATGGTTAAATTTCCAGGAACATTCAGAGAAACGCAAACTCTTGTATGTTACCAGTGGAAATGTGACAATGGTGTAGCCTCTTTGAAAAATAGCTGGATAGCAGCTTACAAAGTTAGGATGTCGTTGTTGTTATGTGCTGTCGAGTCGTTTGTGACTCATAGCGACCCTATGTACAACAGCCCTGAACCCTGCTCTATCCTGTGCCAATGGCACTGCCTCTGACACACCCATCCCGATTACCCTAGTCACTGAATCAATCCACCTCATAGAGGGTCTTCTCCTCCTGCGCTGTCCCTCTACTCTACCCAGCATGATGTCCCTCTCTAAAGACCTGTTTCTCCTTACAA
>NW_006399887.1:2168106-2169619 GCF_000299155.1 Elephantulus edwardii
TAAACAACCAGTGGGTCAAGGGATAAATATAAAAAACCAAATTCAAGCCTGGAGTTAAAAAAAATGAAAATAACATACCAAAATTTATAAAATATGGAGACTTCTGGTCAATATAGAATCTTAGACATACACGCCTTACTGACCTTCTGACAAAGACTGAGGAAACAAAGTAAAATGAACACAAACAATGGCCTTGAATCCCAGAGCATTAAAAAAAAAAGAGTTGAATAAACAGATACAACATCAACTGGAAAGCAGAACAAGATCAGCAGGAAAATAGAGATTTACAAGTCGACTTTACCCAGCCTGCACGGCCGTGTAGGGACAGAGTTGCACAACAGCTTGAAATGAAGAACTCAGGAAAGTAACCACTAAGAGAACAGAATTGGTGGAAGCGATGTCATGCAGGGCATGGCCAGGAATGAGACACTTCAGAAGGTTGAGGCAGAGTAGCTTTGAAACCACAGGGAATCATAGGCATCTCTATAGCAAGGAAAAAGAGATCCAGCCATCTGAGCTTTAGGGAAAGAGAAAGTGTAGCCAGGAAGTACAATTGCAGCGAGTAAAGGAGAGAACCCTGGGGCTCTGAGATGAAAGCATTAGACTCTCTGGTGAGTGCAAGGGAGGAAGCTAGGTTATAGGGCTGGACTGCTTATCAGTGGAGACAACTTGGCCATTTATACCAGAGCTACCCATCGAAAAGTCAACCCATAAAGTAATAGCTTGAGCCCCACCCCAGTAACGGCAAGCGCTCACCCCACCTGCCTTCTCCATTAGCATGTGGCAGGTGCAGATGGAAGCTGGTCACACCCATAACCCACTTCATGAGACATAGGTGACTCGTACTTTGTTGGCCAAGCCTGGCCTCTCACCCATCATGCCCTCCCAAGGTGTAACTTCTTGAACTAGCAATTGCAAGCCTGACCACACCCACCAGCATTTCCCTGGGATGCAGGATGCCACCCCAGAGGCTGGAACACCTGGCTGCAGCCACTACCCTTCCACGAGGAGCAGGTGGACACACTGAGGGTTACAAGCTTGGTCATGTCAACCGTCTAAACCCTGAGAAGCAGGAGTTGCATGCTGCTGCATGCAAAGCCAGCCATGCCCACAAGCCCATCCTGGAGACTCAGGTCCTGACTACCCAACAACTGACTGTGTGCACTTCTGCTATACAGTAAGCAGTTTCTACCAGACTGCAACTTCACACAGCCCACACCCAAACAATAGCTGCAGGATGTCTGCACTTGCTTTGAAACCCTTAATACTCTGACATGCTAATTCCTGCACATACAACAGGCCCATCCAGGACATTTAAATAATAAATACCATGGCTTAGGTAAGGATGTTGCGGTTATGTGCCATTGAGACACCTACGACTCATAGTGACCCTATGTACAACAGCTCTGAAGCCTGCCCTGTTCTGAGCCAGTCTCACTGACTCTGACACACCTACCCCCATTGCCCTAGTAACTCTATCAATCTATCTCATCTGGGGTCTTCCTCTCCTAAA
>NW_006399887.1:2170554-2173243 GCF_000299155.1 Elephantulus edwardii
TGCCAAGATCCGTCTGACATTAACAGTAATGTCTCTAGTGTCATAGCCTCTTTTAAACCCAGCTTGATATCACTAGGTAAGGTACTCATCTGTAAAACATAGTGTAGGTAGCATGAGGATAGCAGTATCTGATCTCTAATAACTCCATAAAGGGGAACTATCCCTATCAACAGCATTCACAATATAAAACCAATTCCTATAAGGTCTCCTGCACCTACTTCTATTAATTTCTTTTTTCCTTGTAGGAGAGGTATAAACTGCTAGCATTTATTAGAAAGTAAATAAAGACAGGGAGAAAAGGGCAACAATGAAGGACTGGAAATCCTAAGTCTTTGTAAACTTTCATTAAAATTAATAAATAAATCAAAAAAAGAAAACGAAGACAAAATCACTACATTGTGAACTTGAATACAAGTGTGGTCATCTGTGGAGCCACTGAATCTAGTCTTTTACTGAGCTGTGTAAAAGGCAGTGGGCTTGGAAATCAGTACTTCATTTAACATCCACTTTTGTTCTTGATCTTTGCTCCTCTGACAGAGAAGCAGTGAATTTCATGGAATTACATTTTTCTCCCTGCCCACCTCCCCCAATTCACTTTTCTCCTTGATAAGTAAAAGAAAGACTCTTTCATTGTTATGTAATTCCTCCCCTCAAGTCCACTGCACTGTGCAGCCTTCATTCTAGACTCATGACATGACAATAATACCTAATCATATATCCCTTTTAAACAGTTCTCTCCCTCATCTGTTGCAATGCGGTATACATCATTCCTCCCCTTCTTCTGTCTTCTCTCAACTCCAATGTCAGTCCTGTTTTACAATAGTGGCCCTATGCAATATTTGTCCTTTGGTGACTGAGATATTTCACTCAGCATAATGTCTTCTAGAGTCATCCACTTAGCATAATATTTCATGAGTTCCTTGATGTCATCTCACCCCAGTAAGAATAGCAAAATTTAACAGAACAGCAAACAACAAATGCTGGCAAATTTGAGGAGAAACTGGAACCCTTATTCACTGTTGGTGGGAGTGTAAAATAGTGCAACCACGTTGGAAAGCTGTATGGTGCTTTCTGAAAACGTTGCACATAGAAATACCATTTGAACCAGTAATTCCACTTCTGGGAATTTACCCTCAAGAAACCATAACCACCACCCAAGTACATATATACACACCCATGTTTATTGCAGCTTTGTTCACAATAACAAAGAGCTGGAAACAACCCAAAAGCCCATCAACAAATGAATGGATAGAGAAGCTCTGGTATATATGCACACAATGGAATACTATGCAGCACTGGAAAACATGATGGAGTTTTAAAAAAAATTAAAAGCAAATTATGTTGATATGCTGTGCCTAATACTCAATTGCCTTATGTGTATGTGGAAGCTGGGCAAAGTAAGGGAAATTGAAGAGAATTGAGGCCTTTAAATTGTAGTGTTGGTGAAGGACATAGAATATACTATGGATTTCCAGAAGAGCAAACAAATCTGTCTTGAAAGAAGTTCAGCGAGAATGCTCCTTACGAGTGAGGATGGTGAGAGTTCTTTTCATCTACTCTGGACGTATCAGGAGGGGCCAGTTCCTCGAGAAGAATAACATCCTTGGTAGAACCCCTAAGAAAAAGAGGAAGG
The DNA here is from genome assembly GCF_000299155.1 of Elephantulus edwardii. Classification (NCBI taxonomy): domain Eukaryota; kingdom Metazoa; phylum Chordata; class Mammalia; order Macroscelidea; family Macroscelididae; genus Elephantulus; species Elephantulus edwardii. The sequence goes on from NW_006399887.1 coordinate 2,172,188, forward strand.
CTTTCAACAAGATCACCTGACAGTGGCTGCAACAGTTGTGATAATGATGAATAGTGTCTCCACAAATTGAATATTACTTCACATAGCACACAATAACTACAATACAGCAAATTGCTTTTAATTTCAGTTTGAAATATCATGTCTGAAACAGAAAGCTGATAGGAACTTTTAGCTTCCTTGTTTTCATTGAATTGTGTTGCTCTTTAACTAGTTATTGCTTCTATATAATTTTTTCTATAACACATAGGCTATTTCCTACCATATAACTAAGATATAACAGTGTCATTGCAGTAACTCATGTCTGACCTACTGTTTGAATACAACACATATATTATTTCTAAGTTCATGGTCTTTAAAATTACTTGCTTTGCATTAGAGAGTGGGACAATGAATAAGGATGACAGAAGAAGAATCAATGCCTTTGAATTGTAGTACTTGAGAAGTCTTGAACATACCATGTACCACCAGAAAACAAATAGATCTGTCTTAGAGAGGGTGAAATCAAATTTCTTCTTGGAGGCTAGGATTCTGAAGCTCTGTCTCACATACTTTAGGAACGTGGCCAAGAGAGACTGGTCATTGGAGAAGGACATGATGCTTGGAAGGATGGAGAGACAGCACAGGTTAGGGAGACTCCAGATGAGATGTATTGATACAGTAACTGGAGCAATAGGAGTCAATATGTCAGAATGAATCAGTGAGATTGGCTCAGGACAGGGCAGAGTTCAGAGCTGATGTACATATGGTCGCAATGGTTCGCAGGCAACTTGGCAACACATAACAACAACAACAACAACATCAATTTTTATCTTTCCAAGTTGCCTGGTATTAATTTAATTCAGAAGATCATACAGTCTTCATTTTTCCTGTAACCTCTTCTTTGACTTCAAGTTGCTTTTGCATTCTTCTTTTACATGGGAATGAATGAAGTCCATTAAAGCACAGCCTTTTGCCTCTTCCCTTCTCCCGTTTTTGTGGGAACATGATGTACATCAAGTTCAGTCAGAACATGTTGAGCCTTTGTTATCAGAAAGCAAAAATCTCTAATAGGAGATT
>NW_006399887.1:2177095-2203301 GCF_000299155.1 Elephantulus edwardii
GGCACATAACAACAACAACAATATTAAACTCGGGAACTCTGGTAGTCTAGTAAGTTAGAAATTGCCCTACCAACCCAAAGGCAACTGGTTCAAATCAACTAACTTCTCTGGAGAAGAAAGATGAGCAAACTACTCCCATCTGATTTAAAGCCTCTAAAAACTCACCAGAGTGTCAGCTATGAGTTGGCTCTAACTCAATGACACGCACAGCAACAACAATATTAAACTTAATGAAGAAAGACTGATGTCTTTTTATAACTGGAAAGATGGCAACGACATCCACTCTCACTGTTTTTAACTCAGCTTAGTGCTGTATATTCCAACCAGTGTGGTAAGACATGCAGGCCAGAGAGGAAGAAATATACCCATATCTTCAGATTATTATATTATCTACGTGAAAGGTATCAAGGAATTGAAGGGAAAAGACATCATTTTGAGAAAAGTAGAATATTATTGAAAGTGAGGAAGTCCTTCAACAAGATAGATTGACACAGCGACTGCAACAATGGGCTTGAAGAAGCTAGAGACTGTGCTGATGACACAGACAGAGTAAGCTTCCAGTTTCTTGTTCATAGGATTGCTAAACAGTATTTAACAGTAACAACAACAGCAAAACTAAAGAATAGATTTGGCAAAGTGGCTGAATACAAGCTAGATAAATATTAATATACATAAATATCAATTTAATTTCTATATAATAATCATAATGAGAACTTGTTGTTGTTATGTGCTGTCAAGTCACCTGAGACTCATAGCGACCCTACATACAACAGCTCTGAACACTGCTCTATCCTGAGCTAACCTCAGCACACCTCACAGGTGTATCTCTGACATGCCTACCCCCTTATCCCAGTCACCGAGTCAATTCATCTCATCGACAGTCCTCCTCTCTTGAGCTGTCCCTCCACCCTCCCGAGCATGAAGTCCCTCTCCAAGGACTTAGACACTGAAATTTATAAGGCACTATCATATACAATAATTCCAGGGAAAGAAGAATAACTATAAAAATTTTAATTCATAGTCACTTTAATCATTCTCAACTACTCAAATTCTAAATAATACATTGAGAATTGCAACTCACTCTATCATCTATTATAATTTCATTATTTTGCACTCAAAGAAATCTCTCCCTCCCTCTCTCTATTGGAGGGGTGGTGGTGGTAGTGGAGGGAGGTATCCTATTGCTTATTAGACTTGGGTCAGAATCAACTCATAGCTGACCCTGCAATGGCTTTTCAGAAGTTGTAAGTGGCACAGGAGGAGAAGGTCCACCTTTCTCCTACACAGCAGCTAATAGAATCAAATTGTGTCTCTTGTGACAGCTTAGCTCCCTATGAACTATGCTACCAGCATTCCCCCAAGAAAACATATGGAAAATAAGTGTGTTAAAATGATACAGTTTGGGAGAAAAGAAAATTACAGTATAACTGTTACATTTGCTTATAACACACCTTGCAACTAATGATAATATGCAGTGTGCTTTGACATGCTGGCGGAAAACCACTATTGAGGGCAATAAGTAACTCTCAAAGGGTTTTCAGTCAGGAGGAAAATGTATTTCGAGTTAAATTAAAAGGTTGATTGCACCAAATACCACAGAGAAGTGGATCGAAATAATGAAAGAATAAGTTTTAAGATAAATTTTTCACACATGGGCATTAGTATCTAGTCAACTGATTGATAAATAGCAAGTCAGGAAGAAAATATAAAATGTAATGAGTTGAACATGCTTTGTAAATATTGCAGCTATTTTTCTTGTTGCCCTAGTTAGTCATAAAACACATAAATGTTGGTTCACTTCTTCCTTGTAGTACCCAAGGTTTTCTTTGAGTATGGCCTACTGCCTAGAACACAGAATGTTTGTTTTGAGATTTGTTCTTGATAAAGTTTACTCTGAAAATTGTGTGTGACTTGATTAAGATAGGAGAGAGAAACTAGTGGCAGAGAAACTAACTACCAAATTAGCAAAAGTTGAGTTTGTACAGTCTTAAACTAGAGTTGGCTTTGTTGTTTGATGTCAAGTTAGAACCGACTCGTACCTGATCCTCCAGCAGGTTTTCAGAGGCAATAAATCACATGCCCCATTTTTCTCCCACAGAGCAGCTGCTGGATTTGAACTGTTTGCCTTTGAGTGGGCAGTGCAACTCCTTACCCACAACTCCTTAACCACTAGGTCACCAAAGTTCCCTTAAACTAGATGACTGGTCTAATAACCAAACCAAACCACTGCCATTAAGTTGGTTCCAAGTTATAGGGACCCTCCAGTGGTTTCTGAGTCTGAAAATACTTTTTAATTTCTTTTCACTCAGTCAGTCATATATGCTTTGTTTTATAAGATCAAATACAATTGCAGAATGCCAATATTTACCTCCTCTCCTAAAACATTCAATCCAAAGCACGTGTCCAATCCTGTCTAGATTGTTAATTGCAATACACTTAATGTCTGATCACCCATTCATTTCAGACTGACCGTCCTTACCCTGTTCCAATACACTGCTCATTATCTATGCATTCTTTTCCTGCTCTCCCTGCCACCACCACTTTAATGGTCCTGTTTTTAGAACACTGGTCTTGTAAAGTATTTGTCTTCATAACATGGATTAGTGTAAAATACATTATGCTCAGTGAAAAAACTCAGTCATGAAAGGACACATACTGGAATAATAGATGGAGAAAAGATTGAGATAATATCAGCTATTTCATCTTACTTGGATCCGCAATCAGCATCCTTTGTACCAGCAGCCAAGAGATCAGGAGATGTATTGCCTCGGACAAGTCTACTTTCAGGGACTTCTACATTACTGAGGAGTAATGATGTCAGTTTGAGGACTAAGGTATATCTGATTGAGGCTATGGTCTCTTTAATTATTTGCTATGCATCTGAGATCTAGGAAATGAATAATATTAACAGGGGAAAAAAGGATGCCTTTGAGTTGTGGTGTTGGAGGAGAGTGCTGAATATCCCATGGTCTGCCAAGAGAACAAACAGATATGCCTTGGAACTAGTGAAGACAGAGTGCTTGGCAGCGAGGATGGTTTACCTCACATATTTGGGGTATGTAGCTAGGAGAGGCTATTCCTTAAAGGAAGACCCTTAACAAGATGAATTGACACGTGACTGCAACAATGGGCTCAAGTGAGAGATGACAGGGTGGAACAGGATAGGACGGGGCTCAGGTCTGTTGTGCATAGGGCGGTTATGAGTCATACTTGACATGAGGGCCCCTAACAAACATTAACAACAGTTCCTTGGAAAAGAACCTCATGCTTGGAAAGATGGAGGGTCAGCAAAAGAGAGGAAGACGCTTAAGGAGATGGACTGACACAGTGATTGTGGCATGGGCTCAAGTGTATAGTTCAGAGTTGAGATCTGTTGTTCATAGGCTCACTATGAGTTGCACTCAACTCAAAGACATCTAACAACAAAAACAATAGCTAATGATTTTGAGCATTTCTTCATGAGCTGTTGGCCATCTAAACATCTTCTTTGGTGAACAGTCATTTCAGACCAAATTATAAATACAGTCCTATTTATCAATGTTATCCTCTCTTGGTTGTGCATTTTTGGTTATGTTTAAAAATGTATCATGCCATAGAGTCAGGATTATAAATGTTTTCCCATCTTTTTTTTCTCTTATGATCTTTATAGGTTTTGGGTTTACTGCTTGGTTCCGATCCACCTTGAGTTGGTTTCTTTATATAGTAGGAAATGTGGCTCTGTCTTGTTTACATCTTCTGTAGAAAGATACCCAGTTTTGCCCCTACCATTTGTTAAAGAGGCTGTTGTTTCTCTGCTGAGTAGATTTCATCTTCTTGTTAAAGATCAGTTGACGATAGATCGAAAGGTTAGTTTCTGAGTTGTTTCTATTCCACTGGTCTATGTGACTGTTCTTGTACTAGTATAGTATCATGCTGTTTTGATTAGTATGACTGTGTAGTAGGTTTTGAGATCTGGGAGTGTAATACTTACTTTGATACTCTTATTTTGTCTTTCTTCTTCAGTAAAGCTTTGCTTATTCAGAGTCTCTTTGCTTTTCAAATAAAGTTGGGAAAATGCCTTTTCCATCTCTTGAAGAATGGCATCAGTATCTGTACTGGAATTGCATTGAATTTGTAGATTTGTAGATTGCTTTTGGTAGAATTGTCATTTTCACATTATTGAGTCTTCCTCTCCATCAACATGGTATGTTCTTCCATTTATCTAGATTTTTATTTTTTGTAATAGTTTTTGCTGTTGTTATTGTGTGCTCTCAAGTTGGAAACTACCACAACTGACCCTCCAGCTGGTTTTCAGAGGCAGTAAATCACACTGGAGGAGACTACCCGTGTTTCTGCTGCAGAGCAGTTGGTGGAGTCCAATTGTGTGCCTTTGGGATTGCAGCAAAGTGTCTTAGCACTACCCGTATTTTGTAATTTTCTTTATATATGTCTTGTGGGCCTGTAGTTAGATTTATTCCTAAGTATTTTATTTTGTGGTCGGCTATTCTACCTGATATGGTTTTTCTTATTTCCTTTCCTGAGTCTCTTTGCTGTTGAAATCTGACTGATTTTTGTATGTTGATCTTGCATTTTGCAATATGCTGAATTGGTCAGCTATGTCCAAGAGTTTTCTTGCTAAGTCGTTGAGGTATTCTATGTGCACTAACATACCATCTGCACATCGAGTCATTTGCGACTCATAGTGACCCTATGTATAAGAGCCCTAAATGCCGTTCTATCCTGTGCCAACCTCTCTGTCTCAAACACATTCATTCCCACCACTCTACTCACAGAATCAATCCATCTCATCGAGGGTCTTCCTCTCCTGCACAGTCCCTCCACTCTGCCAAACATGATGTCCCTCTGCAAGGACCAGTCCCTCCTTGCAACATGCCCAAAATATGTCAGATGAAGCTTCAGAATCCTTGACTCCAGGGAACATTCTGGCTTCACTCTCTCCAGGACAAACCTGTTTGTTCTCCTAGCAGTCCATGGTATATTCAACACTCTTCTCCAGCACCACAACTCAAAGGCATCAATTCTCTTTCTATCATCCCTATTCACTTTTCAACTCTCCAATGCATAGCACGTAATTGCAAAGACTATAGCCTGGATCAGGCGCACCTTAGTCTCCAGCCTGACGTCGACATCTGCATATAGAGATAGTTTTACTTCCTCTTTGCCAATTTGGGTGCTCCTTATTTCCATCTCTTGCCTTATTGCTCTAGTTAGAACTTCAAAATATAATATTGAATAGGAGTGGTGACAGTGAGCCTCTATGCCTATTCCCTATTCTCAAGAGGAAGGGCTTTAATCTCTCTCTATTAAGGATGAGATTGGCTATTGGTGTAGCATCACTGAGTTGTAAATCTTCGTGGGAAGAGACTGCCCACTTTTCTCCATGGGGCAGTCTTTACATTTACACTGCCAGTCTTTCACTTAGTACCTTATGCATTACATGCTATGCTACTAGTGCTCTGCTGGTGTCAGAAAACACAAAGCTCAAATTTTTGCCATCAAGTTGAAACTAACTCACCGTTGAACCTCAGTGATTTTTCAAAGGCTGTAAATCACATAGAAGGAGATGGCCCATCTTTCTCCCATGGAGTGGTTGGTGGATTTGAACCACCAAAAAAGGTGTTATTTTGGGGTGAGCAGTGCCAAGTCCCTATGGACTACACCAGCAGAACCCCATTGGTGTTGTAATGTTATGTTGTTGTTAGGTGCCGTTGAGGCAATCATGATGCATAGTGATCCTGAAAAATGCATCTGTAACCTTCTCTGTTGTTATGTGTTATTGAATTATGGCACTGCCCAGTAACTCTGTACACAGTAGCTCTGAACCCTGCCCTGTCCTGAGCCAATCTCACTGACTCTAACCCACCTACTCCCACTACTCCTGTTACTGTATCAATCCCTCTCATCTGGGGTCTTCCTTTCCTGAGCTGTCCCTCCACTGTTCTAAACATGATGCCCTTCTCCATGGCTGGTCCCTCCTAACCACATGCCCAAATTATGTGAAGAGATTAAAATTCCTTACCTCTAAGGAGAAACTTAGTTTTACCCTCTCCAAGACAGACTTGTTTGTTCTCTTGGCAGTCCATGATATGTTCAACATTATTTTCCAGTACCACAATTCAAAGGCAACAATTCTACTACTGAAATCCCTAGTCATTATCCAACTCTGATGTATAGCAAGAAATTGTGAAGACCATGACCTGGAACAAGCACACTTTAGTCTCCAGACTGATATCTTTGCTCTTTCGCACTTTGGAAGGGTGCCTGACAGCAGACTTTCCCAGTGTAATTCGTCTTTTGATTTCCTGATTGCTGGTGCCAAGTGTGTTGATTGTAGAGCTGAGAAAGCTGTGATACCTCAATCTCTTTTCCATTCATCATGGGCTGCCAATTGACACAGTGGTGAGAATCTTTGTCTTCTTGATGTTGAGCTTCAATCTGTATTGAAGACTATAGTCCTTGACTTTCTGCAGTATATGTTTCAGGTCATCCTCTATTTCAGCAAGCAAGATTGTGTCATTTTCATAACCTAGGTTATTGATGAGTCTTCCTCCAAACCTGATGCCACATTAATCCTCATAAAGTCCAGTCTCTTGAATGATCTGTTCTGTATACAGATTGAAATAATGTGGAGACAGAACTCTTTCCTGACACACTCCCTTCCTGATTTTGAATCATACAGTGTTTCCTCGCTCTGTTCTGAGAACTGCTTTCCTGGTCCAAGTATACGTTTTGCGTGAGCCCACTCAAGTGTTCTGGGAGTCCCATTTTCTCAAGATTAGCCACAATTTGTTGTGATCCACAGTCAAATGCCTTTGCATAGTCAATGTAACACAAACATTCTTCTGACACTCTAAGCCAAGATGCATCTGACATTGGCGATAATGTCGATAAGTGTCATGGCCTCTTCTAAACTTGTTTTGTATTTCTGGTAGTACTTTGTCAATGTATTGTTCCATTCATTTTTGGATAATCTTCAGCAGCATTTTATTTGCATGTGATATTGTTCCATAATATCCACACCCTGTCGGATCATCTCTTTAAAAAAAAATGGAAATTAATCTGGATTTTTTTGAGTCAATTTGCCAGATAGTGGTCCTCCAGATTTCTTGCCACAACCTGGTGAGCACATCCAGGGCAACTTCTGCTTGTAGAAATATGACAATCAGTATTCCCTCAATTCCTGGAGTCTTGTTTTTTAACAATCCTTGAGCACAGTTTGTATTTCCTCCTTCATCACCATTGCCTCTTGATCATATGTTGTTTCTTTGGATTCTTTCTATCAGCCAATTCTTTTTGGTATAGTGACTCTGTGTAGTCTTTCCATCTTTTTTTAATGCTTCCTAGATCATTAAATATTCTGTTCCTTAAGTATTGCAACTCAAAGCTTGAAATTCTTTTTCAGTTCCTTCAGCTTAAGAAATGCTGAGCAAGTTCAGTCATTTTGATTTTCCAACCCCAGCTCTTTGCACATTTCATTATAATACTTTAATTTATCTTCCTGAGCTGCCCTTTGAAGTCTTCTGTTCAGCACCTAAACCTCTTGCCCTGTTGTTGTTGTGTTGTTAGGTGCCGTCGAGTGTCGAGGCGTAGACGACTCATAGCGACCCTATGAACAAAAGGCCTGAGCTCTGTTTCTACATAGAGTTTCCGGAGGCAAGCCATTTCAGAAGTGGAGGCCACTCCTGCTTCCAGGCAACCTCCTGCCCTAGAGGGGGCAAATATCTGAGAATTCATAAGAAAAGGTGAATGAGCATAAGGTATGTCGAGAAAGGTGATGAAAATCATCAATGATGGCTCCGTAGCTATCTCAGAGATATTGTGCACATTTGTTTGATGAGAACAAGTTTGCAATGAAAGGATTAGAATAACTTTGGAACAAAAGAGAACATCAGATGTGTCATTATCAGGAAAGAAAAAAACCTCCAGATGCTTAAAGCAGAACAGGATCCGGTTATAGACGAAGCTGTAAGGGCTGCATGGTGTCCAAGGAAATGGATCTCAGATCCTGTCACTGAAAACCCACGCAACAGTGAATGTGGTCAGTTGAGAGCAGAGAGAAGGACCCACTATCCACAGAGCTTTTTCCTGTCCCCTTCACCTCTTCATGCTAAAGTCATCTACACGCATCATAAATTATTATAAAGGGCCACAAGGTCAAAGTAACCCCAAAACCAAAACAAATCTACTGATAACAGATCAAGTCTGACTGATAACCCCCTACAGGAATTCTGGTGGTGCTGTGGGTAAAGCTTTTGGCTGCTAACAGAAAGCTTAGGGATTTGAATTCACCAGTTGTGTTGCCAACTCGGAGGCAGATGATTCAAATACATAATAGCTGATCCTCAGGAGAAAGATGGGCACTCTCTCCCTGTGTGACTTATAGCCATAAAAACCTGCTGGAGGATCAGTTATGAGTTGGTTCTGGCATGGCAACATATAAGAACAATGTTGTTGTTGTTATTAAGTGCCATCTAGTCAAGAATGACTCTTAGTGACCCTATGAACAAAAGACCTGAACCCTGTTGTATAACTATCATCGTTTCTCTAAATTCATGAAGTTTCTGGAGGCATGCTGTTTAGGATGTGAGTGCCACTCCTGCTTCCAGGCCTGTGGTAATATGAAGTTCCACCAAACACTGTCCACCATGGGTAACCATTACAGCATTTGACACATAAATGTCACAGTGTTTAGCATCACAGTAACCCCAAGTTACCTCTGTAAAGCAAACTGACAGACCAATGCTGTACTACTTAGAAGAATGTTTTTCTCAAGCACACTTAAAACAAGTAAGCCAACCACCTTTTAAATACAAGGCCCTCTACCAGGTCCCTAGAGAGGCCTCCAGCCCACAGCCCATTGCTAGCTAAATCCAGCAAATCCAATCAGCTCACACCCACTTGTGAATGAAACAAAAAACAAATACACAGGAGCCTCAGTGAAAACAATAAAAGACACGTTGTAGAATGCAACTGCTCCACACATCAGAAGCTGTATTTCTGGAGAAAGATGAGACATTCTGCTTCCATAAAGATCCACAGGTTTATAAACCCTCTAGTTGGTATTTTGGTGGGGTTTTTTTCCTACTTTGTTCTACAACATCGCTGTGAGAGTTAGTGTCAGGTTCTCTCCAATGGAGCCTTGGTGGCCTAGTGTATTCTGTGATGGACGGTGACTGGAGTCCACCAGACAGTCCATGTGAGAAAGACGAGAAGGCAGCCTGCCCTTTGTCAGCCTTGGAAACCTGATGGTGTCAGAACTGACTTACTGGCAATGGGTTTGGGGGGTTTTATTTTCCCCTGAAATGTTCCCACAATGACTAGCAAGTTAAAGAGAATCTAGAAGTTCACATGCTCACCCTCTACCAGTTCCCAGTCTTACCCACAGGGCTGTGTTCTCAGGGCTAATCTCATTGTACTCTTTGGCCCTGTTTGCTTCAGTTACCCAGATGTCAGATATCCCTCCCCCTCTGCACTCTCACTCACCTCCCACTGGAATGCTAAGGTTGAGAAAATTCAGGGCTAATCAGAGAGGAGATAATTTCCACAAACTAGCAACACTGCATGAGCTCTTTATGGAGGACACATGCAGACGGTAGGAAGCTCTGATAGTGTAGTTCTTTGGGAATTGTGATAACCCCAGAGCCACATCTCTGGAAGTTTAATCTACTAGCTTATGGGAGAAATATGGGCCATTTCCTCTCATGGAATTCATAGGCTTTGGAACCTCATGGCAGAGCACCTAGGAGTCAGTTCTTACTTGATACCCATGAGTATGCACACAAGGTGGGTGCCTACTGCTGGAGATGCAAGTGAGGAGAACATGGAAACCACTGGAAGGAGAAGGGAAGGGAGGAGTTTACCTGTTCCTGCTCAAAGTCCTTTTGCAGTAAATAGGGAATCTCTACGTCACAGGGCTCTGAGAACAGTAGCACCTTAGGGTTCTTACAAGTACAGGGATTTATCTTCATTTAAGACTACCAGTTCTGGCAGTATTTATGCAAAGCATGTACTGGAGAGCAATGATGTCAGTCTACAGACTAAGGTGTGCCTGCTTCAGGCCATGGTTTTACAATTAATTGCTATGCATCAGAAAGCTGAACAATGACTAAGGATGGCAAAAGAAGAATGATCTATGCCTTTGAGTTGTGGTGCTGGAGCAGAGTATTGTATATACCACGGACTGCTAAGAGAGCAAACAAGTTTGACCTGGAGAAAGTGAAACCAGGCTGCTCCTTGGAGGCAAGGATATTGAAGCTCTGTCTGACATACTTTGGACATGTTGCAAGGAGGGACCAGTCCTTGGAGAAGGACATCATTCTTGGGAGGGTGGTAGGACAGCATAAGAGAGGAAGACCCTGAATGAGATTAATTGACTCAGTGACTAGGGTAATGGGGGTAGGTGTGTCAGAGACAATAAGATTGGTTCAGAGCTGTTGTACATAGTGTTGCTATGAATTGTAAGCGACTAGATGGCACATAACAACAAGTGTCTAAAAACTGCTTATTTGAGTTTTCCCACCCCCACTTTGTAAATAATATGCATGTACAAATCTGACTTTGGTCCTGCTGCTGACTTCTTTTTTTCCCTAAGAGACCTCAACTTGCTACGAAAAAAAATTAAGCAAGTTGGGGCCAACACAGATCCCAACTTACTATGAAGAAATAAGCAACTTGAGGCCAACATAGAGAGACTAAGCACACCCACCTTCTCTCTCCCGTCCCCTCCTCCTGGAGCACCCTCCCCCCAAGCCAGGGTCTATTATTATTAGCAACATTTTTCTTTCTATCCCCACCTCTCCTATCAGTATTCAAGCATATTCCAGTTCAATAAAAATCTGGCTAAGCAAGATTCTAAGAATGTTCCAGAACTGATTATGGTGATGGTAAAACACCTCTGTAAATATGCTAAAAGCCATTGAGTTATGCACTTTAAACAAGTGAATCATTTGTTATGTAGATGCTACCTCAATAAAACTGTTTTAAAAAACCAAACCATTGTACTTTGTAAATATAAAATAGTTAGCAAGAGACCATCGTTAAATTCCCCTGGAGCTTGTTTGTGAGTGAGAGCATTTAAACTCAGCTTCCTGGAAGATTAGTGGCCGAGACAATATTGTCCTCACAGTAGATAAGGCACAGCCTGTTCTCAGAAACTAACAGAGTGACTCATGCTCAAAGGGGCCACAAGACTCTCTATAAGACCAAAAAAAGGAAAAAAAAATCAGTGGCTTTGATCATCCAAAGCAAAGGTCAGCCTGTGCAAGTAATTTCAGTGTGGTAAAGTTGGGATGGTGTTTTTTCAATTGCTTTGTATGCATCTTAAAGTTGAACAGTGAGTAAGGAAGACCAGAGACAATTGATGTCTTCTAATTGTGGTGTCAAGAGTGCTGCATATCCCACAGGCTGCCAAAAGAACAAACAAATCTGCCTTGGAGGAAGTGTACCAGGGCGCTCCTTAGAGGCAAGGATGGGGAAACTCTATCGCTCATACTTTGAGCATATTTTAAAAAGGGACCAGTCCCTGGAAATAGACCTTATGCTAAGAAAAGAGGAGTCGGGGACAGTGAGGAAGACCTTCAACAATCTGGACTTGACACAGTGACTGAAACAATTGCTGTTGTTTCCTGTGCATGGTCAAGTCAGAATCAACCCACGGCTGACCTTCCAGTGGGGTTTCAGAGACAGTAAGTAAACAGCACAAGAAGAGATTGCCCATCTTTTTCCCATGGAGCATCTGGTGGATTTGAACTATATACCTTTGCATGGATAGCACGATTCCTTAAGTCACTAAGTCACCAGAGTTCCCTGACTGTAACAATAGGCTGGAGCATATCATAGATTGTGAGGATTGGGCAGGATAGGCAAGGTTCACGTCTGTTGTTCATGCAGTTTTATGAGTTGTAGTAGACTCACAGGACCTAATGACGGCAAAGGTAGGATAAGTTAAGTTGTGAGAAAGCTAATCTTTAATTCATATCTTAATATAAACATTGTTTTTCTTTTCCTCAGGTTTTTTATCTAGAGCATCATTTTAGAACAGGTTTACAAGTGGGGAGAGGATAGGAGGGTAGTTTAGCTTGAAAACCTGACTGGAAAATCAGGAAACATAATTGTTTAAAATGAACTCATCCATCAGCAGTTCCTTTGAAACACATGGTTTTAATTCTTTCATTCTCCTGACATTCCTGTGAGCTCTCTCTGTTAGAGGTACAGTTGTCATCCTCCTGTGCACTGAGGACATCAAGCCTGTCTCAGCAAGAAGGGGGCACAGCCAGTGGGGGAGGGCAGGGGAGTATGAAGGCTCAGTTCATTGCAACAGGTGAAGGATCCTTGCTCTGGGGTGCTGAGGAGGGACTCAGCAAGTGGGATCTATTCAGTCCAAGTGTTTGTTTGCTTTCTATACCTCCCCTGTCCTACCTGTAAAGTGAAGCTAACTACAGAGTCTTAGACTACATTGCATCAGTGTACTAACTGGTCTGATCTGCAAAGAATAAAAATTACTTCACACTTTCAGGAATCTCCTTGGAAGATTTATTCTCATAGCTGTGTTGCTAGTTGGCATCCAGGTAGCTCGGAGTCATAGAGAGCCTATGTTTCCCTAACACATACTTACTGGAGTTTGCTGGCAGAACGAAGGAAATGAGGAGGCCCAGGAGGATGAGATCATGGACTCCCCTGCTCCCTGGTAAGTTAAAGCTTGTCCAGCCCCGAGTCCACCTTGAAATGTCATCATTGAGCTACTTCAGTTCTCTGTCTAGTCTCTCTCATTCTCTCTCTCTCTCTCATCTCTCTGTTAAAAGTTTGGAATCCAGCAGGAGGAGATAATAGCTTAATTACTGTGAGAAGCTGGATGGGAGCATATGGTTTCCATCTGTAGAAACAACAGGTATCCTATTAACCAAGCACAAGAATTAAGCAGACTTATCTGCCAGTCATAGGCAGCCATGGAAATCTGCCAGCTTCACCCAATGGGGGCAGAATTACTTGGCCAAGAGCAGAAGTGAGCATGCACCCTTTGTCAACTGACCCCAAAAAGATCAAGGAAGGGCCTGAGCTATGTATGTTCCTTCTTCCCAAGCCTCCAGCACCTTCTGTGGGGAGACCCGAGGAAGGTGGCATGAGAGGCCAATGTATTTCACTAATAATTGTCATTTGGGTCAAAGAAAGACATCTTGGTGGTGAGGTGACTAAACAGTAGGCTGCTGACTGAAAGTTTGGAAGTTCAAATCCACCAGTTGTGGTGTGGAAGTAAGATATGGCAATTTATATCCATACAGATTCATCCTGGAGAGGGTTAAACCAGGCTGCTCCTTGGAGGCAAGGATTCTGGGGCTTCGTCTGACATACTTTGGGCATGTTGCAAGGAGGGACAGGTCCTTGGAGAGGGACATCATGCTTGGGAGGGTGGAGGGACAGCGCAGGAGAGGAAGACCCTCTAGAGGTGGATTGATTCAGTGACTGGGGTAATCGGGATGGGTGTGTCAGAGGGCAGTGCGATTAGCACAGGACAGAACAAGGTTTAGGGCTGTTGTACATAGGGTCGCTATGAGTCACAATCGACTCGACGGCACATAACAACAACAACATATCCACACAGATCACAAACTTGGAAACCCTGTAAGTTCTGCTCCATCCTAGAGGGCTGTGATGGCTCAACATTGACTGAATAGCAGTGAAGTTCCTTTCCCTCGTAGGATCCTAGCAGCTGGTCGGTGCAAAGAGTTAAGTGCTCAGCTATGAATTGGGAGATTGACAGTTCAGAACACCTGGAAGTAAAAGGCCTAATAGTTTGCTTCCCACAGGTCACAGCCTCGAAAACCTGTGTATTTTAAAAGAGATGTATTTTGAAACACATAGGTCACCCTGAGTCAAGTGAACTCTGTGGGAACTGGTTACTAGTTGGGAGCCAATACTCAGAAACTCAAACGCATTGACTTTGAGGAGGAACCAACTCATAGATGACCCACCGTTGGGTTTCTGAGGCCATAAATGGCTTGAGAAGAGATTGCTCCACTTTCTCCCATAGACGTATTGGTGGATTCGAACCATCAGAGGGGCAGAACCTTTCGACTAGCAGTACAACTCCCTATAGAGTCCAAGAGGGTCCCCCCATATGTGACATCAATAACCCTGTGCTGGGTTGTGTACATAACTCAGTGCTTATTGTTATGTGCTGTTGAGTCACTTGCGCTCATAGTGACCCTATGTACAATTGCCCTGAAACCTGCTCTATCCTGTGCCAACCTTATTGTCTCTGACACACCTGCTCCCATTACCCCAGTCACTGAATGAATCCATCTCATTAAGGGTCTTCCTTTCTTGCACTGTCCCTCTCCAAGGACTGATTCCTCCTTGCAACATGTCCAAAGTATGTCAGATGAAGCTTCAGAATCCTTGACTCCAAGGAGCAGCCTGGTCTCACCTCTCTAGGACTACTTGTTTGTTCTCCTGGCAGTCCATGGTATATTCAATACTCTTCTCCAGCACCACAACTCAAAGGCATCGATTCTTTTTCTCAAACCCCTGGTCATTGTCCAGCTTTCTGACACATAGCAAGTAACTGTGAAGACTATGGCCTGGGTCAGGCACACCTAATTTTAAACAAATGGTGCATAAAAAAAAATCTCATTGCCATTGAGTCAGAACTAATAAATGACCCTTCAGATTATTTCCAGAAACTGTAAATCGTGTCGGAGGAGATGGTCCATATTTCTCCCACTGAGCCACTTGTGGATTTGAACCGTCCACCTTTGGGTTGGCAGCGTAACTTCCTTAGTCCAATTTGCTCACAGTTTATGAATGGAGGCTGTAGTGTGCCTTCTGTTCTGGAAAAAATAATTTTTCCAATGCTTCTTTCTATGAAATGCATCATCCAGGCGTCACTGAGGAGATGAGGAGTGTCTAGCAGAAATAATCCTGACAGTTGCTCCAAGAAAGATATCTGGGATTCAAAGCCGTTCACTGGGGAGGGACCAAATTAATTTTTACTAGAATTCATTTTTACTAGGGAACAATTCACTTTTGCTGGAGACCTATTCCTTTTTACTAGAAGCCCAGGGCCTCAAGAGGTCCCACTTGGACCCCAACACCTGCTCTCAGAGATCTGGAGTCTAGGAAATAGCCTGTCTAGGGTGACAACCTAATTAGCCTTTTACAAGAGGCAATATGATCTGGGGATACAAAATAGACTAAAATAGCAAAAAGAGCTTGTATATTTTTTAAAAATTATTTTTAAAATAACATTTATACACACACACCCCCAGAAGATGGCAGATATTCAACAATAAAACCCAGCGATGAATTACCATTAAGTCAGAACTGATTCATAGCTGCCCCTTCAGGAGGTTTTCAGAGGCAACGAATTATATGAGATGAGATTTCTTCCATGGAGCCACTGGTGGATTCAAACCACCTGTCTTTAGGTAGGAAGCACCACTCTCTATGCGCATAGCCATTAGAGCTCCCTAAATAATGAAAAAGAATTGAGAAAATCTGCTGCCAGTGCTCTCACCAGATTAGTAAAAGCAATGATGTCAGTCTAGAGACTAAGGTGCTCCTGATCCAGGCCATGTCTTTGCAATTACTTGCTGTGCATCAGAGAGTTGGACAATGACTAAAGATGACAGAAGAACTGATGTCTTCGCGTTGTAGTGCCAGGGAAGAATCTTAAACATATCATGGACTGCCAAGAAAACAACTAGATCTGTTTTGAAGAGGGTGAAACTAAGTTTCTCCTTAGAGGCTAGGATTTTGAAGCTCTATCTCACATACTTTGGGCACATGGCCAGGAGGGACTGGTCCCTGGAGAAGGACATTATGTTCAGAAGGGTGGAGGGACAGTGCAGGAGAGGAAGACCCCAGATAAGATAGATTGACACAGTAACTGGGACTTGTGTCAGAGTCAGTGAGACTGGCTCAGGACAGGACAGGCTTCAGAACTGCTGTACATAGCATCCCTATGGGGTGCAGGCAACTCAAAAGCACATAATAAAAACAACAATGGCTCAAAGAGTTGCACTGCCAACCCAAAGGCACATGGTTCAGACACGTCAGCTACTCCTCAGAAGAAAGATAGACAATCTTCTCCCTTGTGACTTACAGCCTCTGAAAACCTGCTGGAGGATCATCTGTGTCAATTCCAGTTGGATGTCACATAACAACAACAAAAGCAATGATACCATGGAACTTGATCTGATTTCATAAATAAAATTAATCATTGACACTTTCAAACTTCCCCCCATCTATCATAATGTTAGTAGTGCAAACTGATTTCATCATATTAGGGCTCTTCTGGGTACAAAGCTTGTCCATCAGAGACTACTAAAGTGGAGCTCCCAAATTAAGACAGATTAGAAAAAAGAATTCTGAAATAGCAGGCCTTTGAAAACCCTACGGATAATAGATTATTTATGGAGAAAGAATACAAACCTGATATACAATTTTCCTAATTTTAAGCCACGCCGTGTTCCCTTCTTTTGACAACAGCTTCTTGTTCTATGTATGGGTTTTGCAAGATCATCATCAGGAGTTCTGGAATTCCCATTCTTCTCAATGTTAGCCATAATCTTTTATCATCCACACAATCAAATACCTTTGCATAGGCAATAAAACACAAATAAACACCTTTTTTATATTCTCTGCTTTCAGCCAAGATCCATCTGACACAAGCAGTGATATTTCTCATGTCATAGCCACTTCTGAATCTAGTTAAATTTCTGCAAGTTCCCTGGTGGAATATTCCAGCTGTCATTTTAGTAATCTTAAGCACAATTGTAGGCAATTAATATTGTAAATGAGATTATCACTTGCATGAACATTAGTTCATTTAGTGAAACGAACAATTTCAATTCTAGTAACATATGCATAAAAATTCATTACACTAATTACAAGTAATTATTCCAAGGTTATTAACAATAGCAAAAGAGATTTATTCTCTTCTTAAATACAGCCTCTCTTGGGCTATGTAACCAGTTCATAGTTTTCCTCCTTCCTAAACAACAATTACCTCCGGGGGGCTCTTTGAAGAAGGGGGCCTGAAAGACAAGATATATTTCACTAATAAGTGTCGCTGTATTATCTAGAAAGGGGCTCTGGTGGCCTGGTGACTAGTGAGTTGTGCTGTCAACCCAAGGGCAACTGATTCTAATGCATTCGCTGTTTCAAAGGCAAAAGATGAGTAATCTCCCCCCATGTGATTTGTTGTTGTTGTTCTGTGTCGTTGAGTCACTTGTGACTTATAGCGACCCTATTACAACAGCCCTAAACTCTGCTCTGTCCTGTGCCAATCGCGCTGTCTCCGATGCACCCATCGGATTACCCCAGTCACTGAATCAATCCACCTCATAAATGGGCCTTCCCCTCCTGCGCTGTCCCTCCACCCTCCCAAACATGATGTCCCTCTCCAAGGACCTCTCCTTCCTTACAACATGTCCAAAGTATGTCAGACGAAGCCCCAGAATCCTTGCCTCCAAGGAGTAGCCCTATTTAACCCTCTCCAGGATGAATCTGTTTGTTTTCTTGGCAGTCCAATACTCTTCACCAGCACCACAGCTCAAAGGCATCAATTCTCCTTCTATCCTCCCTAGTCATTGTCCAGCTCTCTGATGCATACAAGTGATTGCAAAGACCATGACCTGTATAGAATGCACCTTAGTCTCCAGAGTGACACCATTGCTCTTCAGTACCCTGGAGAGGTCCCTAACAGCAAACTTTCCCATCACAATACTTTTTTTATTTCCTGGCTGCTGGTGCCAAGAGTGTTGACCGTGGAGCCAAGCAAACTAAAGTTGTTAATAATCTCAATGTCTTCACCATCCATTCTGATGCTGCCAATTGGTCTGGTGGTGAGAATCTTTGTCTTCTTGACATTGAGCCTCAATCCATACAGAAGGCTACAGTCCTTGACCCATTAACAATCTGCATTACGCAGATGACACAACCATGTGATTTACTGCCCATGAAAACTTGCTGCAGGGTGTGCCAGGAGACCACTCTGACTTTCTGGCAATGCATAGCAACACGATCCAAGAGACAAATACTGATGATCCAGTGATGAAGTGCTTAGCTTAATCATACGGTCAACAGAAATCACCTGCCGGTCAGTCCAGCAGACATCCTCATGTTTGGCAAAGTAGTAAAGAAGCTTGTTCGCAATCAAGTTACTGCAGGGGACCAGCTAAACCAATCGCTTTTCTTCTAGCTCCAACTTTAAATGAATCCTTTACAAACATCTAGATTTTCTTACTCTGAATTGTTTCTGTTTTCGACTGAGTAGCCATCCTCTGGCCTAAGTTTAACTAGTTTTGTTTTCAGCATGGACAGGCATGGCAGAATGGAACAAAGGTCATAATGCAAAGTCGTCCCCAAGTCCTGGCAGTACCTGGAGAACAAGAGGAAACACAGTAAAGACTTCTCACCTAGTGACTGACCTCTTCAAGGGGTGCCAGCTATGTGCATACAGTTTACGTGCTTTCATAGAGTTTTCAGAAGCTACTCAAACCCTAATTAATTAAAACAGCTGTCTCCTGCTCCAGTTTCCCATCTGTCACTTTGCCAGGGGTAAGGGCACTGGAGTAGCTACAGGCATTTTGGGGAGATCCTGCTGAGAAGAAATGGTGTAGAACATATGCCAGTTTAATTGCGCTACGAAAAGTTTTGGTAGAACAGGTGAGAAGTGATGAATACCTTTTGACACATATTTGTCAAAGAGCTGAGAAAAATTCAGATAAAACTAATAGCACATAAAACAATAACATAGAAAAAAAATAAATTAGTTGGATATTGGAAAATTGTAACCCCCAAATTTCAAATCATCTCAAAAGCATTAATTCATCAAAAGGAAGAAATGCATTTAAAAAGAACATTTAAGTAAGTTTTAGATAGCTTGGTAATTTCAATAACCAAGACTCACTCACTGCTCTTGTGTTTTTTCTGACTCCGCTGAAGTTAGAAGAGAAGACAACTGCCCATATTTCACTTGAGGAGCAGATAATGGATTTGAACTGCCATAGACTCAATTCTTTGATTAACAGCGCAATACTCTATGAACTAGGTCATCAAAGAGGAAAGAAAAATGTGAATATCTCAAATAACGATTTCAATTTCTTACTAACTACATGTAAAAATACTACTGTCCACAAAGAACTCACAGTCTACCACTGTTTTGGAGAAAGTGAAACTAAAGCGCTCCTTGACAGCAAGGATGGGCCAACTTCATCTCATACACTTGGGGTATGGTATTAGGAGGGGCTTGTCCTTGGAGAAGGACATCATGCTTGGAAAAGTGGAAATTCAGAATAACAGAGGAAGACCTTCCACAAGATAGACTGAGGTGGTGGCTGTAGCAATGGGCTCAAGTACAGCACAGTGCCCAAATTAGACACTGTATAAGAAAACTAGAAAATGTCCAGGTATTAGTTGATAAGGTATTGACAGAGGTTCCCCAAATGTGGCTTTAATCCTAAAAATGTATAGATGTTACCAATGAATTGTGAATTCTAGGGAAATTCTTCTCAATTGTTGTTGTTAGGTGCCATGGAGTCGAGTATGACTCATAGCAACCCTATGAACAAAAGATCTGAACCCAGTCCTGGCCTGCGCCATCCTCACACCTCCTGACACACAAGAGCCAATTGCTCTTGTCAGTTCACCTGGCTGAGGGTCAGCCTCTCCTTTGCTGACCCTACTTACTGTCTTCTTAACATGATGTCCCTCTCCAAGGAGTAGCACCTCCTAGTAAAATGTCCAAAATATGTGAGATGAAGCCTCATCATTCTTGCCTCCAAAGAGCACTCCGGCTGCACCTTCTCCAAGACATAGCTGCTGTTTGTTCTCTTGACCTCCATGGACTGTTCGGTACTCTTCTCCAACACCACAGCTCAAAGGCATCAATTCTTTTTCTGTCATCCTTATTCACTGTCCAGCTGTCATATGCATAGCTAGTAATAGGAAAGACCACGGCCTGAATTAGACACGCCTTAGTCCTCAAACTGACATGACTACTCCTCAATACTTTGAAAGGTCCCTAATTGCAGATTTTCCCAGTGCAAATGTGTCTCCTTATTTCCTGACTGCTCATACCAAGGGCATTCATTCTGTATCCAAACAAGATGAAGCTGTTGACAGTTTCAATCTCCTCTCCATCCATCATGACATGGTCTATTGGTCCAGTGGTAAGAATCTTGGTTTTCTTGATATTGAGATACAATCCATACTGAAGGCTGCATTCCTTGATATTCTGCAGCAAGTGCTTTAAGTCCTCCTTAATTTCAGCAAGCAAAGTTGTGTCATCTGCATAATACAGGTTATTGATAAGTCTCCCTCCAATCCTGATGCCACACTCCTTTTCAAATCGAGTCCATCTTCTTCGATAATTTACACAGCATATAGATTGAACCGGTATGGAGATAGAATACATCCCTGATGCACTCCCTTCCCAATTCCACATCATGCAGTGTTTCCCTGCTCCTTTTACACAACAGACTCCTAATCCAGGTATAAGTTCCTCATGAACATAATCAAGTGCTCTGGGATCCCCATTCTCAATGTCAGCCACAACTTGTCCTGATCCACACAATCAAACGTCTTTGTATAGTCAATAAAGCACAAATAGACATTCTTCTGGTATTCCTTACTTTCAGCCAGAACCATCTGACATCAGCAATGATATCCCTGGTGGCACAGCCTCTTCTAAATCTCACTTGAACTTCTGGAAATGCCCCATCTATGTACTGTTTCAGCTATTTTTTAATGATCGTCAGCAGTATTTTGTTAGCATGTGATATCAATTATATTGTTCCATCATTTCCACAATCAGTTGGATCACCCTTCTTGGGAATAGAAACAAATATAGACCTCTTCCAATCCATTGGCCAGACAGCTGCCCTCCAAATTTCCTGTCATAGACTGATGAGTGCATCCTAGACTGCATTTGTTAATTAAAACAAGTCAATTGGTATCCCATTGATTCCTGGGGCCTTATTTTTTGCCAATGCCTTCAATGCATCTTCCACTTCGTCTTTCATTACCATTGGTTCCTGTTCATATGGTGCTTCCTGAAACTCTTCAGTATCAATAAATTCTTTCTGGTACAGTGACTCTGTGTACGTTCTCCATCTTCTTTTGATGCTTTCTGGGTCATTCAATACGTTGCCCATCGCATCTTTCAACATCACAACACAAGGCCTAAATTTGTTTTTCAGTTATTTCAGCTTGAGAAATAACGAGCAAGTTCTTCCCTTTTTATTCTCCAATTCCAACCCTCTGCACATTCTATTATAACACTTTGCTTTGTCCTCCCGAGCTGCCCTTTGAAATCATCTGTTCAGCTCTTCTACTTCGACATGTTTTTCTTAGATTTGGTTGTCTGATGTTCCAGTGCAATCTTTAGAGTCTCTTCAGACATCAATTTCTGTTTTTTCTTTCTCCTCTGTTTTTGTAATGACATTTTGCTTTCTTCATGGTTTATATCATTCCACAGCTAATCGGTTCTTCTGTCACTGGTGTTCAGTTCCTCAATATTCTTCTCAATTACCAGCAAATAATAAAAAGTTGGGACTTTTTCATGGAATGTGATAAAGGAAAATCTCAATTATCCCTCTAGGTTTATGTAGAAAATACAACAAAATCAATTTTATGAAAAAGCAAAAATATTTGTTTAATGTGACATGGAAAGCATTTGGTTTGTGAGACAGTTAATGAATAAAAAAATTATTCTGGATTGTGGGGACATTTTCAGGTTTTGAAAAAATTATGGTCATTTAACTTGTTTTCTCATCTTTAAAGAAAGATCATCTTTTATATCAAGTCCTGCATTTTTTTCTCCTTCCACTTACGATACAAGCAACTCATTGCCAACTCAGAGCTGACTCTTCAGAAGGTTTTCAGGGGCTGTAAATCACAGACAGGGGAGGAGACTGCCCATCTTTCTCCCAGGCAGCAGCTGATGGGTTTGAGCTGGTGGTTGGCAGTACCCATTAGACCACCAGAGCTAAGATATCCCAAGTTGTGTCGTCAAGACCTGAACAAGTTCCTATGAATCCTGGATCTCTACCCAAGGTTGTAATATAAACGACAATGTGTCTTATAAAAAAAATTCTTATTGGTTTGCATGAAATAATGCATACATGTCTCTTTCATACACAGTGTTTTATATAATTAATTACTATTGACCTATGCATTTTGTCATCATCTTTTCAATCTGCGTTGTATTTTTCCTTGTATCTGTTTAATAGGAAAAAGTGATGGGAGTCTCACTCTGCAGCCTTCAAGAGACACTCAGAAGCTGACCACTGCTGTTCGGGGGAATGACAGGAACACTGTACCTTGACCAGCAGATGGCAGTAGAGCAATTTAAGTAGCAACAACGATTGTCATCAAAAATAGAAGCAAGATAAAAGTTTATTTTTGCCTGCTATCTGGTACCAGATGTTTCACTTTGGTATTTGAAGTATTTTAGAAAATCCAGGCTTCACAAAACTAGGAAGCATAAATATAACTGCCCTAGACAGTTAAAAAAAATACTTAGCAAGTCCCAGACCACATAATCCTACCATACTGTACATGTCTTGCTTTGTTGTTATGAATACCATGCTTTTGAATTTTACTGTACAAAAAAGAAATCAAATAAAGTTTTACTGTACAAAAAAGATTTTAAAAAAATTTTTCCCGAAGAGGATATATTCCTTCCTTGTTACTCTGCAGGACTGACTATTGATTTTCTATGTAAGTTGGTTTTGCTGTCTGGTGCCATGGGGTGACTACAAGCCTTAGCGACTTTGTGCATGACAGACTGAAACCTGATGGGATTCTGTTCAGCCTCACATCTCTGCTATAGTTAAACCCATGCTATGTAAGAGCAAATACTAATTTGCTTATAAATGAGTATGCTTGAAAAAGAAATACTAATTAGTGGAGTCTGTCTCATTTAAAAAAATAATCTTATGTTGATGAAAACAATCCAAAACACTCTAAGAGTAGCATATGCCAGTGTTAAGTAGGCATATCATGGTCAGTTAAATCCCAAAACTTTCCACCCCGAATACTTGGAATGCTTGAAGCTAAGTGCCCCACGCTGTTCCAAATTTTTCATATTATTTTATTAACTTGAATAATGTTCACAGTAATCTGTAATTTCCCACTATTATTACTCTTATTTTCAGACAGGGAAATCAGATCACAAAAAAAAGAAATAAATTCTTTATGTCATAGTCCTTAAAGAGTCAACTTGAGGACTAAGGTGCATCTGATTCAGGCTTTGGTTTGATTATTTGCTATGTATCTGAGGGCTGGACAATGAATAAAAATGACAGAAAAAGACTGATGCCTGTGAGCTGTGGTGTTGGAGAAGAGCATGGACAGCCAAAAGAACAAACAGGTGTGAGATGGACAGAGTGCAGCTGAAGTTGCTGGAAATGGTGGAGGGTCTGCGAAGGAGAGGAAGACCCTCAACCCGATAGATTGACACAGTGGCTACTGCAATGGGCTCTAGTGTGTCAGGAAGTGTGAGGATGGCACAGGATAGAACAGGGCTCAGGTTGGTTGTTCGTAGGGTTGCTACGAGTTTACTCAATTCGACGACATCTAACAATCACAACAACAACTATAAAGAGTTGTACTACTAAGCCAGAGATTGTAACCCCTCTGGCTGTTCAAATTCATCAACAGTTCTGTAGGAGAAAGAAGGACAATCCAATCTTTTCTCTTACAATTTGCAGCCTCGAGAAACCCATTCTGAGGATTCACTAAGAGTCAGCAATGAGTGGCTGAGTAAGTGAGTGAGTAAAGGTCATACAAGTATCAGAGATGGACTTTGAACCGAAGCAGTGATATTAGAGTTGAGGCCCTTAGCCACCATGCTTACTGACCTTTCTTATTCAGACAGAACTCTGTTTAAGTAGGTAGATCATAGCAACCATCACAAAGAATGGAAATTCTAGAACTTTTAATTGTGTCCACGCAGAACCTGAACATGGATCAAGAAGCAGTGGTTTAAACAGAACAAGGGGATATTGGTTTTTGTTGTTGTTATGTGCCTCTGATGCACAGCGACCTTATGGACAGCAGCTCTGAAGCCTTCCCTGTCCTAAGCCAGTCTCACTAATTCTGACACACCAACCCCCGTTGCCCCTGTTACTGTATCAATCCTTCTCATCTGGGGTCTCCATCTCTGGCACTGTCCGTCCACCCTCCCGAGCATGATGTCCTCCCCCAAGGACTGGTACCTCCTGGCCACATGCCCAAAGTATGTGAGATGGAGCTTCAAAATCCTGGCCTCCACAGAGTAACTTGGTTTCACCCTCTCCAAGACAGACTCGTTTGTTTTCTTGGTGGTCCATGATATGTCCGAGACTCTTCTCCAGAACCAGAACTTGAAGGCATTCATTCTTCTTCTATCATCCTTACTCATTGCCCAGTTCTCTGATGCATAGCAAACAATTACAAAGACGATGGCTTGAATTAGGCACACCTTAGTCTTTAGGCTGATGTTGTTGCTTTTAAATATTCTGGAAAGATCCCTGACAGCACATTTTCCCAATACAATTAATTTTTTAATTTACAATATTGTGAGTGACAGGATAATATCCATACACACACAAGAAAGACCTATTAATACCACTATCATTCAATTTTATGCACCAACAACCAGAGCCAAAGGGGAGGAAATAGATGATTTCTACCAACTGTTGCAGTCAGAAATCAATAAAACATGTAACCAAGATGCATTAATAATAATGAAAACCAAAAAGAAGGATCAGTAGGAAAACATGTACTTGCTGACAGAAATGAGGCTAGGAATAGAATGATAGAATTTGGCACAATCAATTATTTATTCAGTGCAAATACCTTTTATAAGAAACATAAATACAGACTATACAAATGGATTTCATCTGATAGTCTGAACAGGAATCAAAAGGATTACATCTGTGGAAGGAATCATTGGAGAAGTTTAGTATCTGCAGTTAAAACTAGGGTAGGTGCTAATTGTGGAACAGACCATCAGTTACTCATATGCAAGTTCAAAGTAAAGCTAAAGTAGGTCAAATCATATCCACAGGAATAAAAATTTGATCTTGAGTCTATTCCCCCCTGAATTTAAAATGCAACTCAGGAACAGGTTTGTGACCTTGAACACTAATGAATGAAGACCAGATGACTTGTGAAAGATATCAAAAATACCATAATAAAAATAAATTAATTCATTAAATAAACAAAAAAAATAATATCATCCATGAAGAATGCAAAAGGTCATTACAAAAAAGGAGGAAGAAGAAGAAAAGACCAAAATGGATTGCACTAGAGTGCCTAGAAGCCAAAGCAAAGGGAAGAAATTAAGAAGTTAAGGAACTGAATAGAAGATTTCAAAGGGCAACTGGGGAAGGAAAGGGAAAGTATTATAATAAAATGTCCAAGGAGCTGGAGTCAGAAAATCAAAAGGACCAAACTCGCTCTGCATTTCTTAAGCTAAATTCCAGGGGATATTACATGGTTTAAAATCAAGAAAAGGGTGGGTAAGTGTTGAATCCTTTCACCATATTTAATCAATCTGAATATTTACCAAATCATTGGAGAAGCTGGACTCTAGGAAGAAGAATATAGAATCAGGATTGGAAGAAGGTTTTTTAACAGCCTTCTCTTTGTATTTAAAACAACCTTGCTCCCAGAAAATGAAGCAGACTTGGAGTCCTTCGTGATGAAAATCAAAGATTACAGACTTACATATAGATTTCACTTCCAGTTAAAGAAAGCAAAAATTCTCACAACTGGACTGATAAGCAACAGCATTTTGGATGAAAAACAGTTTACGCTGTCAAATGGTTCCCTTTAGTTAGAGCCACAATAAATGTCCGTGGAAACGGCAAGCAAGCAATCAAACAACAATTTGCTTTGGGCAACTCCACTGTCAAGGAACAGTGCCTTGCTTGCCTTGGGTCCAGAAAGGAGGACTTCATCCTGGTCAGCAAACTTCCCCAACTCCTTTGTGCATTCCCTAAGCTGCCTGGGTTTACAGATGCTCAGTAAAGATCAAAGCAGAGAGGCTGCAGCTGGACAGCTTGGAGCATGATGAAGATGGGCAGTTTTGGCCTTGAACTCTTCCGTAGTGAAGAACAAAGTTGGCCTTGGTGAGTCCATTAACTCATGGGGACCTGACTCTTTTTTTAATTTAAATTATTATTATTATTATTATTATTAATTTCAATGAACATCT
>NW_006399887.1:2203906-2210132 GCF_000299155.1 Elephantulus edwardii
ATCTCTATTTGCAACTTTTTGAGAAAGCGCCATACCGCTTTCCACAGTGGTTGCACCATTTTACACTCCCACCAACAGTGAATAAGGGAACCTGACTCTTGAAAAGCCAGTTGTGCTATATTGATGACAGTTGAATCCGAGATTCTAATGAAGAAGAACCGTCTCATAACTGATAGTTTAGTGCTCTAGTGACCTGCCAAGCCTAAGGCAAGTGGTTTGAATTCACCAAATAAATAATCCATGGGATAAAGATGGGGAATCTTATCCCATGTGATTAACTGCTTCTGAAATTCGGCTGGAAGGTCAGCTACGAGTCCCTACTCAGTGGAGCACTTTGACAATGGACAGTTTGTCTACGCTGTAGATGAATGAGAAGTTTCCTTGCCTCAGGATCTCTAAAAAGTATAGAAATAGGCAGATTGGGTCAATAATTGGAAGAGAATGATTAAAAAACAAAATCCATTGTCAGGAGCTATATTCCTATTAAACTTTTGCTCTATGGGGAAGGCTCTTGGTGTTGGAAAGAATATGTTGAGAAACACGTCATGGGATGCAGATTTGTCTAGCTGGAAGATGGAGCCTTATTGCACTATTGTTAGGTACCCTCAACTCATAATGACTCTATGAACAACAGATCCAAACCTTGCCCTACTCTGCACCAGGCTCACAATCTTCACCTTGCTCAAGCTCATTGTTATGGTCACTGTGTCAATCCATTTTGTTGAGGATCTTCCTCTTTTTCACTAACCTTCTACCTTTCAAAGCATAATGTCTTTTTCCAAGGACTTACATCTCCTAATAATATACCCAGCATTTATGAGATGAAGTTTTAACAACTATGCTTCTAAGGAGGAGCCTGGTTATACTTCCTCCCGGAAATGTCTGCCTTCAGTATGCATTACAACTCAACATCAAGAAGACAATAATTCTCACCACTGGACAGATAGGCAAAATCATGACAGGTAAAAGATTGAGCTTTCGATGATTTAATTTTACTTGGATCCACAATGAACACCCTTGATAGCAGCAGGCAAGAAATCAAGACATAATTGTGTTGGGGAAAATCGGTCAGGGATCTCTCCAAAGTGTTTGAGAGCAATGATGTTGGTATAATAAAGCAGTGATATCAGTTTAAAGACCAAAGAGCCTCAGACACAAGCCATGATCTTTTCAATTACTTTCAATGTTAGTAAGTGCAAATACGTACTTTAAAAAAAAAAGTCTACTGTCAGGGACCTCTTTAAAGTGTTAGAGAGCAGGGATATAGGCTTAAAGATGTGCTCACCAAATTGTGCCAAGAAATCTGGAGGACAACTGCCTGGCCAGTTGATTGGAAGAAATCTATATTTATTCGCATTCCAAAAAAGGGTCATCTGTCAGAGTGTGGAAATTATCAAACAATATCACTAATATCAACAATAGCAAATTCTTGCTGAAGATTATCCAAAAATGACTGAAACAATTCAACAGAGAACTACCAGAAGTACAATCTGGGTTTAGAAGAACCGTGGCACTATGGCCATCATTGCAGATGTGAGATGAATCTTGGCTAAAAACAGAGAGTTCCAGAAGGATATCTATCTGTGCTTCATTTACTATGCAAAGACATTTGACTGTGTGGATCACAACAAAATGTAACTAACCTTGAGAAGAATGGGAATCCCAGGACACTTGATTGTGATCATGTGAAACCTATATTTGAACCAAGAGGCAGTCGTTAGAACACAGCAAGGAAACACTTCATGGTTTAAAATCAGGGAAGGAGTGCATCAGGGATGCATCCTATCTCCATACCTTTTCAATTTATATGTAGAACAGATCATTCGGAGGCTGGACTTTATGAGGAGAAATGTGAAATCAGAATTGAAGGAAGACTCATCAGCAACTTGTGTTAAGTTGTATCACCAGCCTTGCTCACTAAAACTAAGGAGGACCTGAAGCATCTGCTACAGAAAGTCAAAGAGTGTAGCCTTCAATATGGATTGAAGTTCAATATAAAGAAAACAACGATTCTCACCACTGGGCCAATTGACAGCACTGGTAGATGGAGAAGAGAGTTTGTTAATAATTTCAGCTTGCTTGGCTCCACAATCACCACTCTTGGAACTAGCAGCCAGGAAATCAAAAGATGAATTGGATTAGCAAAGTCTGCTGTCAGGGACTTCTCCAGAGTGCTGAAGTGCAAAGATGTCAGTCTGAACACTAATGTGCTCCTGATGCAGGCTATGGATTTTGCAAGTACTTACTATGCATCAGAGAGCTGGATAATGAATAAGGTATACAGAAGAGGAATTTGACTTGTGCTGGAGAACAGTATTGACATACCATCCACTGCCAAGAGAACTATCCTGGAGAGGATGAAAATATGGTGCTTTCTGAAGGCAAGGATTTTGAAGCTCCATCTCACAAAATTTGGGCATGCTACTAGGAGGGGCCAGTCCTTAAAGAAAGGCATCATATTTGGAAGGATGGAAGGACAACACAGGAGAGGAAGACCCTGGATGAGATGGATTGACACAGTGACTGGGGCAATAGGAGTGAGTGTTTTGGAGACAGTGAGACTGGCTCAGGACAGGACAGGTTTCAGAGCTATTGTGCATAGGGTCACTATGAGTTGCAGTCTACTCGACATCATGTAACAACAGCAACTGGAGCTCTGGTGGCCTAGTGGTAAGTTATGCTGCCAACCCTAAAGTAAATGGTTTGTATCCAGTATTTGCTCCAAAGGAGAAGAATAGGCAATCTCCTCACCTATGATTTAATGCCTTTGAGAGCCCCCTGAAGTGTCAGGTATGGGTTGATTCTGGCTTGATGGCACATAAAAATATCTTGTTGGTTTTCAATTTTGTAGAGTTAAGTACAATTCATAGCGACCCTATGAAAAACAGACCTGAACTCTGCCCTGTTCTGTGCTATACTTAACATCTCTGACACACTAGAGACCACTGCCGAAGTCACTGTGTCAATCCAACTTGTTGGGGGTCTTCCTCTCTTTTTCTTACCCTCCATCTTTCTAAGCATGATTTCCCTTTCCAAGAAATAGCCTCATCTAGCTACATATCTGCTACATGAAGCTGCATTGAAGGCATTGGCAAAAAAATAAGGCCCCAGGATTCTGTGGCATATCAACTGACTTGTTTCAATGAACAGATGCAGCCCTGGATGTTCTAACCAGTCTATGCCAGGAAATTTGGAGGACAGCTCTCTGGCCAATGGACTGGAAGATGCTCATATTTGTTCCCATTCCCAAGAAAGATGATCTAACAGAATGTGCAAATTATCAAAGAATATGATTAATATCACAGCAAACAAAATACTGCTAAAGATCATTCAAAACTGGCCAGAACTGTACATACATAGGGAATTGCCAGAATTTCAAATAGGATTTAAAAGAGGCTGTAGCACCAGAAATATCATTGCTGATGTCAGATGGATCCTGGCAGAAAGTAAAGAGTACCAGAAGATTGTCTATTTGTGCTTTATTGTCTAGCAAAGGAGTTTGAATGTGTGGTTGTAACAAGCACTTAATTGTGCTCATGTGAAACCTATGCCTATAGTAGGAGGCTATTGTGCGAAGAGAGTAAGGGAACAGTAGTTGGTTTAAAATGAAGAAGAGATTGCATCAGGGTTGTGGTCTCTATATATATTCAATCTGTATGCTCAGCAAATTTTTTGAGAAATTGAATTCTTTTTAATTATTATTAATTTTAATGAAAATTTACAGAGTTTGGATTTCCATTCATTCATTGTTGCACTTTTTTTCCTGCCCTCCTCCCAGTACACTCTTCTCTTTGAAAAGTAAAAGAAACATTCTTTCATTGTTTTACAATCCCTCCCCCTCAGGTCCACTGCTATGCAGCCTTCCTTCTGCACTCCTGTCATGACAATAATACCTAATCACATATCCCTTTTAAACAGTTTTCTCCTTCATCTGTTTCAATGCAGTATACATTACTGAACTCGTCTTTCTCAGTCTCCCCCCAACCCTGAGGTCAGTCCTGTTTTACAACAGTGGCAACATGCCGTATTTGTCCTTTTGTGACTGAGATACTTCAGTCAGCATAATGTCCTCCAGGGTCACTCATTTTGAATAATATTACATGAGTTCCTTGTTTTTTAATGTAGCATAGTATTCCATTGTGTGAATTCTCTATCCATTAATTTGTTGATGGGCATTTAGATTATTTCCAACTCCTTGCTATTATGAAAAAAAGCCACAATAAACATGGATGTGTATTTATCTGCTTGGATGTCAGTTATGGTCTCTTTGGGGTATATTCCCAGTAGTGGAATTGCTGGGTCAAATGGTATCTCTATTTGCAACTTTGTGAGAAAGCGCCACACAGCCTTCCACAGTAATTGGACCATTTTACACTTCGACCAACAGTAGATAAGGGTTTCAGTTTCTCCACAATCTCGCCAGCACTTGTTGCTTGCTGTTCTGTTAAATTTTGCTATTCTGACTGGGGTGAGATGGTATCTCATAGTTGTTTTGATTTGCATCTCTCTTAGAGCTAGGGATTTTGAACATTTATTTGTGTGCTTGTTGCTGATCTGAATGTCTTCTTTGGTGAAGAGTCAGTTGATATCCTGTGACCATTTTTCAATTGGATTGTTTACCTTTATCTTGTTGTGGTGCAAGAAGTTGAACTCTTTGAAGAGGAGTGTGGCATTAGAATCAGAGGGAGACTAATCAAAAACTGCGTTATGCAGATGACACAACCCTGCTTGCTGAAAGTGAGGAAGAATTGAAGCACTTGTTGCAGAATATCAAGGAATTCAGCCTTAGGTATGAACTTCATCTCAATGTCAAGAAAACAAAGATCCTTACCACAGGACCAATAGGCAACATCATGATGGATAGAGAAGAGATTGAAACTGTCAAAACTTTCTCTTGCTTGGATCCACAATTAACACCCTTGATATTAGCAGTCAGGAAATCATGATATGTATTACATCGGGAATGTCTTCAATTAGGGACCTCTCCAAATTATTGAAGAGTAATGATGTCAGTTTGAAGACTAAGGTGTGTCTGATTCAGACCATGGCCTTTCCAATCACTTGCTATGCAAGTGAGAGAGCTGGATAAAGAATAAGGATGACAGAAGAAGCGTTGATGTCTTTGAACTGTGGTGTTGGAGAAGACCTCTGAGCATCCCACGTATAGCCAAAATAACAGAGATGTCTTGGAGACGGTGCAGCCAGAGTGATCTTTGGAGGCAATGATAGTGAGGCTTTGCCTCACACACTTCAGGCTTGATCAAGGAGGACCTATTCCTTGGATGATGCTCAGAAAAAGTAGAAGGTTGGCAAAGGAGAGGAAGACCCTAGACCAGGTGTATTTACACAATGACTGTCATAATGGGCTTTTATGTGTCGGGAAGTGTGAGGATAGTACAGGAAAGAACAGTGCTCAGATCTGTTGTTCATGGAGTCCCTAGGGGTCATACTCACCTTGATGGCACCTAACAATAACAAGAACAAGCTACATGTCCAAAGTACGAGAGATGAAGCTTCACCATCCTTGTCTCCAGGGAGCACTCCAGCTGCACTTTCGCCAAACTATATCCAGCCTGTGAGATGTTCAAAGGTATCAATTTTTCCTCTGTCACCGTATTCACTGTCCAGCTGTATGAGGCATAGCAGGTGACTGAGAAGATCATAGTTTGAATCTGTGGCACCTTAGTCTTCAAACTGACATCGTTGCTCTTCAGTATTTTGGAGATGTCTCTGATAAGAGACTTGCCAAACCAATAAGCCTTCTGATTTCCTGACTACTGGTACCAAGTGTGTTGATTGTTGATCTAAGCAAGATGAAATCACTGACAACCCATACAGACCTTTTATCAAACCATCATCATGTCGAATATGTTGTTAACTTTTGTTGTTGTTGTTTTAAAATTATTAAATTTTATTAGTTTTAATGAACATTTACAGAGATTTTGAGTTTTCATTCATTCATTGATGCACTGTTTTCTCTACCCTCCTCTCCCCCCCGACCAGTTCGTTCTTCTTTCCCCCCCCTTGAATGTCTGTTTTAATTGTCTAATTGCCACAGTGCTTATCAAAGCCAGTTCTGATTAATCTCCTTTGTCAATGTGTCCTTTTCCATTCCCTATCTCTCCTCCCTGAGAGAGACTACACCCTGATTCATAAGGAAAAGGGGATGGCGTATTCTCTTAGCTACTTCCTGCTGAAAAGGGACGCTGTGGGTTTCAGGGTGAAG
>NW_006399887.1:2214412-2215647 GCF_000299155.1 Elephantulus edwardii
CTTTCATTGTTTTACAAACCCTCCCCCAGGTCCACTCCACCATGTAGCCATCGCTCTAGACTCCTGTCATGACAGAAATACCTAATCACATGTCTCTTATAAACAGTTTTCTCCCTCCTCTGTTTCAGTGCAGTATACATTATTGAACCCATCTTACTGTTGTTAACTTTTTAATATGCCTATTCCTCCTTCCAGACTAGAAGCTCTTTGAAAGTAAGAACTCTGACTTACTTATTTTTGTCTACCTAATGCCATATAAAATGTGACTCAAAGCAGCAGTCTGTACATTCTGTACATGCAGCTATGAACTGCATACTCTTAATAGTTAAGAATTGTGGTGTTATAAAACATAATGCCCGGTAATGATTGTATGAAAGGGAATGTGAATAAAGAATAGTGTGAAAAACAATGTATATAACTGTATAAACAAATCAATATAAAATGTAAAAAATTCCTTGTTGTTGTTATGTGCCGTCGATCAGAGATCGATCGAACGTGCAATCAAGATGCATTGAGAATAATGGGTGACTGACTGGAATGCAAAAGTTGGGAACAGAGAAGAAGATTCAGTAGTAGGAAAACATGGACTCGGTGACAGAAATGGAGCTCGAGAGAGAATGATCGAATTTTGCAAAATGACTTATTCATAGCAAATACATTTTTAAGAGACATAAACACAGGTTATATACTTGGATTTCACCTGACGGTATGCATAGGAATCAGATCGATTACATATGTGGGAAGAACCGCTGGAGAAGTTCAATATCAGCTGTCAAAACTAGGCCCGGAGCTGATTATGGAACAGACCATCAACTACTCATATGTAAGTTCAAGCTGAAGTTGATAAAAATTAAAACAAATCCAAGGCAACCAAAATAGGACTTTGAATTTCAGAACCATCTTAGGAACAGGTTTGAGGCCTTGAACACTAATGAGTGAAGACCAGAAAAGTTGTGGGAGGATACCAAGGGTATCATCCAGGAAGAAGGGAAATGGTCATTGAAAAGACAGAAGAGGAAGAGAAGACCAAAATGGATGTCAGAAGAGCCTCTGAAAATTGCACTGGAGTCCACATAAGCCAAAGCACAAGGAAGGATTCAAGATACTAAAGAGTTGAATAGAAGATTTCAAAAGCCAGCACGGGATGTTGTTGTTGTTGTTGTTATGTGCCGTCAAGTCATTTGCGACTCATAGCGACCCTATGTACAACAGCCCTAAACCCTGCTCTATCCTGT
>NW_006399887.1:2216542-2236993 GCF_000299155.1 Elephantulus edwardii
AAGCAGGGAATACCAGAAGAATGTCTGTGTTTCATCGATTATGCAAAGGCGTTTGACTGTGTGGATCATAACAAACTGTGGCTGACTCTGAGAAGAAGAGAAAAAATTCCATACCCTCCTTAAAAAAAGATTTACAGTGTTATCTCTTATTATCAAGACTCTATTACTTCTATCCTGATTGCTGGAAATTAATTATGAATAAAGTGTTAAAGTTTAAAGTGTTAAAGTGTCTAACATATTGCAAATTGTCTTTCACACTGTGTGCTCAATAGCTTCCTGCACTGAGGCAATAACCCCTGCTAATCTGACATATTGAATGCTAAATAAATAAACCAAACAAAACGGGTTTAGAGTGAACCTTGCTTGAATTTTTAAAATGTTTGTGTTGGAAAAAATGATTATCTCATTACCTTAAAAATGATTATCTCATTACCTTAAAAACAGGTACAGTTTATGTTTGCATATTATTTTGATCCAGTGGTGTTTAACTATACTTGTTTGTGGTTTGTCTTTCCACTAGAATGTAAATGTTAATAAATGACACCTTCTTTTGAGGACCTTCATCCTCAAAATGACATCTTTGCCTTTTTAAAACGTTAAAGAATTCTCTTGTCAAATATTTACTCAGCGCAATATGCTCTTTGATGTCTTGACTACTGCTTCCAGAGGCTTTGATTGTAGATCCAAATAAAATTAAATTCTTGGCAACTTCAATCTTTTCTTTATTTACTATGGTATTTACTATTGGTCCAGTTGTGAAGATTTTTATTTTCACTATGTTGAAATGTAATCCACATGGAAGGCTGTATTTTTTTTTTTCTTTCTTTTTCTTGTTGTGTACCATTGAATTGGATCTGACTGGCACAGGAGGAGATTGCCCCTCCTTCTCCAGCAAAGCATCTGGTGGATTTAAACTGTGAGTCTTCAGGATTGCAGCGCAGCTTCTTGCCACTAGGACACCAGAGATCTCTCTGGAAGGCTATATTTTTGGATTTTCATCAGTATTTCAAGACCTGTCCACTTTCAGTAAGCAAAGCGGTATCATGTTCATGCTGATGTTTTGTTAGTCGTGCTTTAATCCTGATGTTATGCTCATCTTCTTCATATAGTATGGTGTTGTTAATGCTGTTGAGACCACTGATAACAACCCTGTGAACAATGGATCTGAACTCTGCCCTATCCCGTGCCATCCTCATCAGCTCTGCTATACTCGACTCCATTGTTATAGTCAGAGTCAACTCATCTCATTGACTGTCTTCCCCTCCTTCACTGGCCCTCCACCATTCCAAGCATGATGACCTTTTCCCATAACTGACACCTCCTAAAAACACACCAAAAGTATGTGAGAAGAAGTTTCACTATCCTTGCCCTTAAGAATCGCTCTGACTGCATCTTCTCCATGACGTATTTGTTTGTTCTTTTGTCCCATGGCCAGCTTTTCAAATCCACCAGCTGCTCCATGAGAGAAAACTGGACAATCTCCTCCCGTATGATTAACTGTCTCTGAAAACCCACCCGAGGGTCAGCTGTGTGTCAGTTCCAACTCTACAACAACACAGCATACAGTTTGAATAAGTATGATGAAAGAACTCAACCTTTCTGCACAACTTTCTTTATTGTAAGCCTTGCAGTGCCCCCTTGTTCTGTTCTATTAGCTGCCTCTTGGTGTATATATTCAATTTCCTTGTGAGTACAATTAAGTGCCTGTAGCTCTCCTTCTTTCAATGCTGTCCATAGTTAGTTATGATCCACACAGTTACATGCTTTATCATAGTGAATAGCACACAGGTGAACATCTTTCTAATATTCTCTACTTTTAGAAAAAATCTAGCTGGCATTATCAATAACATGAATTGTTATGGTGTTGTTGAAGAATATTAGATACACCATGGATTGGCTGCCAAAATAATGGGAAATATCCATCTCAGAGAAGTATGACCAGAACCCTTTCTTTGATGTACTTTTCTTTCATGTACTTTAGACATGCTATCAGGAGGAACCACTCCCTGGAAAAATCACATTGTATATGTCAAAGTAGAGAACCAGCAAAAATGAGGAAGACTTCCAATGGGATGAATTTACACCGTGGCTGCCACAGTGAGCATGACCATAGCAATGACTGTAAACATGGCAGACAGTTTGTACAACATTTTATTCCATTAACCATGGATTTGCTGTGAGTTGGAACCAAATCCATGGTACCTGGCCACAATAACAACACATGCAATTAGTTTAGGCCCTGAGAAAGTTAGGGTAATATGGTTCCAGATGTTGAGGATTTCACTCTGTAGAAAGAATATAGTCCTGGAAAAGAAACTTGAAAGATATTATACAATAGTGTCTTAGATTCCCAGTAAGAATGTGAACTACCTGAAGCAGTCCTTTGATTCTCTCATCTTTACATCCTAAAGAGCATTTTATACAATGTCCTGCCCCAAATAAATGCATGTTTCAGAGTTTTTTAAGAAAATTCTGCATTTCTGCAGGAAAAAGTTCCTGCCTGCCCTTCATATAACATTGTCCGAGAGAGAAAGTTATCTTCCGTCATTCTCAGAATAAGGTAAGTTTCCCTATGAGCAGTCAGCAGATAAAAATGAGAAAGCTGTGTGCTATAAAAAGAGATTGTTCTTTCCTGCTTTTTAAAATTAGCCTGAAAGAAATGGAGACTGGAGCGGAAAAGGGGAAAGGGGTGAAGGATGCGGTAGTTAAGCTGTCCTAAGACCTGGAGTCACACAGTGGCTGCAACAATGGGAAGAAGGTGAGGAGGACAGGGAGGGGCAGCGCAAGGTCTTGTTCTCTTGTCCGTACCGTCTCTGTTAGGGAGGATCAACTCAACAGCCACTAACAAAAGCAACAAGACTTGGAGAACAAGACATTTAGCAGGCAGATGGTTCTTTTCCTTTAGAAATAAACAACAGAGAAGAGGAGAGGAAAACAAAAAGGAAAGAAACTCAAAAGATAAGAGAGCAGAGAAATCAGAATTCATGGGGAGGTGGGGAACAAATGGTTAAAAATTGAAATAGCATTGTTGATACAATGTAGAGAGGATGAACCTTATAATAAGTGGAAAACATGCTCATTCCTCATTGTCGTTGGTCACAATCAACTCTGACCCTCCATCGGGTTTCCTACATGACAGTGGAGGAGATGGCCCATCTTTCTCCCTTGGTAAATGTCCATTTTTCTCCTTCAAATCCTTTGCAATTTCAGCTCTAAAGAGACTGAGCTTCCCTACAGAGTAAACGATCAGCCAATCACAAAAGTGAAAAATAGAAAAGAAAAGGAGTGATTCTATTTTAAAAAAAAAAAACTTTATACTGGTTTATATATAAAGTTCATATATATTGCTTATGCATCAAAGGGTTGGACCGTGAATAGGGTTGATAGAAAGATAACTGATGCCTTTGAGCTGTGGTGCTGGAGAAGAGTATTGAATATACCATGGACTGCTAGGAGAACAAACAGGTTTGTCCTGGAGAGGGTGAAGCCAGAATGCTCTTTGGAGTCAAGGATTCTGAAGCTTCATCTGACATACTTTGGGCATGTTGCCAGGAGGTCCTTGGAGAGGAACATCATGTTTGGCAGAGTGGAGTGGTGGTGAAGGAGAGGAAGACCTTAGATGAGATGGATCAATTCTGTGACTGGAGCGGTGGGAATAAGGGTGTTTGAGATGGCTAGGTTGGCACAGGATAGAACAGAGTTTAGAGTTCTTGTACATAGGGTTGCTATGAGCCGCAAGTGACTTGATGGCACATATCAACAACAACAACATATATTTTTTTTTTCACATCAGACCTTTCCACTTTCCTTCTAGTTTGATGGTTCAAGGGAGGGATTGGTAAAGGAATATTTCTATTTTATGAAATATCCAGAATAGCCAAATGTGTAGAAACAGAGGAGCTCTGGTGGCTTAGTGGTAAAGAGTTGCACTACCAACTCAAAGGCACTCTGTTCAAACCCATCAGCTGCTCCATGGGAGAAAGATGGGCCATCTCCTCCTTTGCAATTTACTGCCTTTGAAAAACAACTAAAGAATCAGCTATGAGTCAGTTCCAACTTCACAGTACATAACAACAACAAAGAAACAGAAAATAGATGTGCGTTTGCCAGGTGGCATAGTGGGTAAGGGGTTGAACTACCAGCCCTAGGGAAGGGTGTTCAAATTCACCAGCTCTGAGGGAAAATGAGGGGCAATCTCCTGCACAATATACAGTTTCTAGAAACCTGATGGAGGGTCAGTTATGAGTCAGTTCTAACTCGACTTATAAAGAGTTATGAATTGAAGTTGCATTTTGGAGTAATAATTGTGCTATTCTGTGAAAAATCATTTCATTGTATGCCTTATAAAGATGAGTTTTATAGTAATAGTAATTGAATAATAGTAATTGAACTGTTTATTTTTTTCAAAATGCTTTAAAAATTATTCTTGAAAATTAGAACTCTAACATTTAGCCAAAAAGAGATCTCTCCAACTGAGCAAGTTCCTCGGACACATTTCCTTTTTGTAGACCTTTAATAGTATGAATTATTTGATCAACTGTAAGGTTATCATTCTCAAGCCAGAAATCACCCAAAATCATCTGACTCGTGAAAACCATTCATTGGGTTGTAAATCTTTACGGAAGGAAACTGCCTGCCTTTCTCCCACTGATGAATGTTGTGTTTGGACTGCCAGTCTTTCAGTTAGCAGCCCTAAACAACCTAATACTACTCAACCAGGGCTCCTAAACCAATTATTTACTTTTTGCTTGACACACAATTCTTTTTATTATTATTATTATTATTAATTTTAATGAACGTTTACAGAGACTTTGGATTTCCATTCATTCATTGTTGCATTTTTCTCCCTGCCACTCCTCCTCCCAATTCTCTCTTATCTTTGAAAAGTAAAAGAAAAATTCTTTCATTGTTTTACAATCCCTCCCCCCAAATCCACTCTACTATGCAGCCTTCACTCTGGACTCCTCTCGTTATACTAATACCTAACCATATATCCTTTTTTTAAAAAAACAGTTATCTCTCTCATCTGTTTTAATGCAGTATACATTATTTATTCCCTCTTTCTCAGTTTCCCCTCAACCCCGATGTCAGTCCCATTTTATAACAATGGCACTATGCAGTATTTGTTCTTTTATGTTTGAGATTTTTCACTCAGCATAATGTCCTCCAGGGCCACCCATTTTGTATAAGATTTCATGAGTTTCTTGTTTTGCAATGCAGCGTAGTATACCATTGTGTGGATATACCAGAGCTTCTCTATCCATTCATTTGTTGATGGGCACTCAGGTTGTTTCCACCTCTTGGCTACTGTGAACAAAGCTGCAATAAACATGGGTGTGCATATATATGCTTGGGTGGTGGTTATAGTTTCTTTAGGGTAAATTCCCAGTAGTGGAATTTCTGGGTCAAATGATATTTCTATTTCCAACTTTTTGGGAAAGCTCCGTATAGCCTTCCATAGTGGTTGCACTATTTTACACTCCCACCAACAGTGAACTCGTCAGCATTTGATGTTTGCAAGAAACAATTCTTAAACTCTGGAGAGAAATTAGTTCATAAGGTATGGGTTTTTTTAATGTTTTTTTCTTTTCCATTGAGCATCTATGCTGTTGTTGTTAAGCGTCATCAAGCCAACCATGACTCATAGAAACCCTATGAACAATGGTATGAAATTTGTTGTATTCCGTGCCTTCCTCATCATCTCTGCCATACTTGAGCCCATTGTTACCGTCAGTGTGTCAATTCGCCTCACTGAAGTTCTTCACGTCTTTCACTGACACTTCACCTTTCCAAATATAATATTCTTTTCCATGGACTCGCTCCTCCCGGCAACATTCTGAAAGTATGTGAGATGAAGCTTCACCAGCCTCATTTAATTCCAGCTATTTTATCTCCAATATAGGGGGGGGTTGTTATTTTTGGGAGTCCATGAAATACTCATTTGTTGTTATTGTCATGTGCCATTAGGTCGCCTGCAACTCATAGCTACCCAATGTACAGAAGCTTCAAAGCCTGCCCTGTCCTGAGTCAGTCTCACTAAATCTGACACACCAACCCCCATTGCCCCAGATACCGTATCAATCCATCTCATTCGAGGTCTTCCTCTCCTGTGCTGTCTTTCCATCCTTTTAAGCATGATGTCCTTCTCCAAGGACTGGTCTCTCTTGGCCACATGCCCAAAGTATGTGAGATGGAGCTTCAAATCTTAGCCTCGAAGGAGAAGTTTAGTTTCACCCTCTCTAAGACTTGCCTATTTGTTTTCTTACTGTTCGCCAATACCACAATTCAAAGAAGTCGATTCTTATTCTGTAATCTTTATTCATTGTTCAACCTTCAGCTGCATAGAAAGTAATTGAAAAGACAAGGCTTGAATCAGGTGCACCTTAGCCTTTAAACTGACATCTTGGCTACTTATCAGTTTGGAGAGGTTCTTGACAGCAGACTTTCTCAATGCAACATATCTTTTGATTTCTTGATTGCTGGTACTAATGGTATTGATTGTGAAACCTAGTAAGATGAAATCATTGACAGCTACAATATTTTCTCTATGTGTCAAAATTTTGCCTGTTGGCCCTTCAGTGAGGACTTTTGTTTTCTTGACATTGAGAAGTAATCCATATTGAAGTTTATGGTCTTTGATCTGCAACAAGTGTTTCAAGTCCTCTCCTCTTCCAGCAAGCAAGGTTGTGTCATCTGTCTAACACAGGTTGATGAAGAGTCTTCCTACAATCCTGATGCCACATTCCTCTTCATAAAGCCCAGCTTCTCAAATTACTTGCTTAGCATACAGATAGAATAAGTATGGAGAAAGAGTACAGACCTGACACATACCTTTGTTGATTTTTAAACTATGAAATAGTCACTTGTGTTCCCACAGAAACCTCTTAGTCTAGGTATAGATTTCAAGTGAACATAATTAGATTATCTGGGATTCCCATTTCCCTCGATAATAGCCATAATATGTTAAGATCTGCACAGCTGAATGCATTTGTGTAGTCCATAAAACACAGATATACATTCTTCTGATATTCTCAGCTTTCAGTCAAGATGCATTTGACGTCAACAATGATATCCCTGGTGCCATGACCTCATCTAAATCCAGCTTGAACTCTGTCTATTTTCTGTCAATGTACTGTTCTACTCCTTTTTAAAAATAATCTTCAGCAAGATTTTACTTGAATGTGATATTAATGATATTGTTTGATAATTTCTACAGTTTGGTGGATCATCTTTCTTGGGAATGAAAACAGATGCAGTCTCTTCCAGACAGATGTCCGTTTTCTGAATTTTCTGGCACAGACTGGTGAGCATGTCCAAGAATGCATCTGTTTAGAAAACTTTATGAACAAGAGACTAAATAGATATAGCCCTGGAAACATAAGCCAGAATGGAAGTAACTAAAAATGAGGAGAAATAATTGTAAATATCCAATAATAATAGGAACATGGCATGTAATAATCATCAATATAGGAAAACTAGGAGTTTTCAAAATTGAAGTGGACCACGTGAAGATCAACATTGTAGGCATTAGTGAGCTGAGATGAACATAGTTCATTTTGAATAAGGCAATCTATTACCTACTACGCTAGGAATGAAAAACTGCCTAAGAATGGTTTTGCATTCATAGTTTAAAACACCATTTCAAGATTTATCCTTAAGTACAATGTCGTGAGTGATGGGATACTATCTCACTCTGGTGGCCTAGTAGCAGAAGCTTCACTGCAATCCCAAAGGCACATGGTTCTAATCCACCAGATGTTCTGCAGGAGAAAGATGGGCCATCTCTTACCATATGATTAACTGTCTCTGAAAACCCACTGGAGGGTCAACTATGGGTCAGTTTAAATTCAATTGTATACAATAATATATGCCTACAAGGAAAATTTGTTAATACAACTATTATTCCAATATATGGAGGAATTCTACCAACTTGTGCATCTCAACATCAAGAAAACAAAAATCTGTGCCACTAGACCAATAGGATCCATCACATCTTGATGGATGGAAAAAGGTTTAAGATTGCCAATAACTTCATCTTACTTGGATCCACAATCACAATACACTTGGTAATAGTTGTCAGGAGACCAAAAGACATATTGCACTGGGAAAGTTTGCAGTCAGGGACCTCTCCAAAGTATTGAGGAATTATGATGTCAATTTGAGGACAAAGGTGTGCCTGATTGAGGTCATGATTTTTTTCAGTCACTTGCTAAAAGAATTGACTGTGAAAGCTGGACAATGAATAAGAATGACAGAAGAAGAATTGGTGTCTTTGAACTATGGTGTTAGAGAAGAGTGCTGAAAATCCCATGAATTTGCAAAAAACAAACAGAAACCTTATGGAGGAGGTACAGACAGAGTGGTCCTTGGAGGCAAAGAAGACAAAGCTTTGTCCAAAACATACTTTGGACATGTTGCTAGGAGAGCTTATTCCTTGGAGAGAAACATCATGTTTGGAAAGTTGGAGGGGTTGCAAAAGAAGAGAATATCCTCAACCAGGTCGATTGCCATGGTGATCATGGCA
This sequence comes from Elephantulus edwardii, assembly GCF_000299155.1. NCBI lineage: Eukaryota > Metazoa > Chordata > Mammalia > Macroscelidea > Macroscelididae > Elephantulus > Elephantulus edwardii. The sequence continues at coordinate 2,225,067 of NW_006399887.1, forward strand.
ATGAACTTGAATGTGTCAGAGATTGTGAGGATGGCACAGTGTTCAGATCAGTTATTCATATGGTTGCTGACAGAGAATTACAAAGGACATGCTGACAAAGGAGATCAATCAGAACTGGTTTTGACAAAGACTGTGGCAATATAACAACAGAAACTAACCCTCAAGGAATGCATCTATATGACAATAAGAACAGACTCTCAAGGAATGTGGCAAAACAATAGATTCAAGGAAAAGACAAATGAGATGGCCAAAAGTCACCATCCACCCATTAGAAGGAATGCCACCATTAGCTGTTTAAACCCCCCTCCCTGCTAACAAAAGATATATAAACCCTTTTGTAAGATAAAAATGGAGTCAGTCTGTCCTGACCCATTCATAGTCTGTTAGGAATGTCTAATAAACCTCAGTTTCTTTCTCTTGCACTCACTTGGTTTTAGTGTTGTTCTTGTATATCCGAGTCAGAACTTTCTAGTTCTTACTTGAACAGGCCCCTGTACTTCTTCTGAAAAGCATCCCTTTGACAGTTGCTATGTGTTATGTTCTACTCGACGTCACCTAACAACAACAACCAACTTTCACAGTCTGAAATTTACTAACATGAAATTAAGATGCATTAATAGTAACTGATGATTAGAATGCAAAAGTTGGAAACAAGAAGGACTGGTAGCCAAAAATTATGGACTTGGAGACAGAAATGAGGCTGGAGATTGAATGAATTTTGTACAGTCAACATTTTATTCATGCAAAAAACTTTTCTAAAAACATAAACAGTGACCTTACTCATGGACCTCACCTGATGGACTACACTGGAATTAGAGTAACTACATCTGTGGGAAGGAGAAGCTGAGCATGAGCAGTCAACCCCAGGCCAGCTTCTGACTGCAGCACAGACCATCAACAATTCATTTACAAGTACAAGTTGAAGCTGAAGAAAAGGAAATCAAGTCCACAAAAATGTAAACACTACCATGAATCTGTATCATCTCATCATTTATTAGGTAGTCATTAAGGCAAACAAAAAAAAAAATCGTGCGATGCAACTTATTTGTAAATTTTTCATGTAAATAGACAATAAATAGTTTCCCACCTAATAAATGGTAATTAATCGAATGGTGGCTCTGTCGGAAAAAGATGGACAATTTCCTCTCACAGATGTATAGCCTTAGAAATCCAATGGGCATAAGAGTTGGTTTCATCTTGACCACAGTAAGTTAAGCTGAATACAACAGTTAAATACTATAAGAGATGGGGGAAGCAGGGAAACAACCCAACAAAACAAAATACCAGCATAGAAATGCCTTGCCTGCACACCCATGTTTATTACAGCTGTGTTCACACTAGCAAGAAGTTGGAAACAACCTAAGTGCCCATCAACAAACAAATGGATAGAGAAGCTCTGGTATATTCACACAATGGAATACTATGCCGCATTGAAAAACAAGGACCTCACGCAATATTATTCAAAATGGGTGACCCTGGAGAACATTATGATGAAATCTCAGTCACAGAAGGACAAATACTGCATAGTGTCACTGTTGTAAAACAGGACTGACCTGGGGTTGAGGGGAGACTGAGAAAGATGGGATAAATTATGTATACTGCTTTGAAACAGATGACAGAGACAACTGTTTAAAAGGGATATGTGATTAGGTATTATTGTCATGACTGGAATCCAGAATGAAGGCATCATAGTAGAGTGGACTTGGGGGGAGGGATTGTATAACAATGAAAGAATTTTTCTTTTACTTTTCAAAGAGAAGAGCTAACTGGTGCCAGGGAGGAATAAGTAGAGAGAAAAGTGCAACAATAAATGAATGGAAATTTTTTAAAAAAAGAGAGAGAGAGAAAGAAAGGAAAAGGAAAGAAAGAAAGAAATGCTTTGCCAATGAAGAGGCAATTTCTAACAACTTTATTATCTGGCCAAAACATTGCATATAATCATTTTAATACTGAGAATAATTTAATTGTGGAACATTCATGAAAGTATATAGATAACATGAGAAATGTTGGTGACATTGTAATAACTGAGGAAAGATGACACAAAACAATTTAGAAAGTATAAACCAACTTCATAAAAAATATACCTATGTAAGTATACAGAAGCCATTGTGAGGGCGGTGTAGGATTGCACAGTTTCCTTCTGTTGTAAAAGGGTTGCAATGAGTTGCAGCTGATTCAGTGACACCTACAATAGAGAAAAGTCTGATGGGGTGGTATCAATAAATTAAGAATTATCCAAACATATCAGTATAGTTATAAAACTGAAATCCGTTTACTCTAGCCTGGAGTAAAAAAAATAGTTTGCCTTAGAATTCTTTTTGTCCTTTCTTTAGTCATATAAAGTACTTTAAATTGCCTATTTACCAGGAGAGGAAATGCCTCTATCCTAGGTTAACATTTACTTTTTTGAAACTGGTTTTCTCAGTGATAGGTAAATTGTACCTTAAACTGCCTGTGTACCAGGAAGGGAAATGCATCTTTCCTGGATTAACATTTACCTTTTTTTATGTTTTTTTTTAAAAAAAATAGTATTATTATTATGTATTTTAATGAAAATTTACAGAGATTATGGATTGCCATTCATTCATTGTTGCACTTTTCTCCCCGCCCAATCTCCTCCCAGTTCTTCTCTTTGAAAAGTAAAAGAAAAATTTTTTCATTGTTATACAATCCCTCCCCTCAAGTTCACTCCACTATGCAGCCTTCATTCTGGAAAAACTGTTTTGCTCAATCATATATTCACTATTTCCTAAGCTATCTGCTTACTAGTAACTATATGTAAACTGTTCTTTTCAAATGTAAAAATCCTGTAACTTTAACTAACAAAAATCTAGCCCAAGTATGAAAACCTAACGACCACCCCCAGACAGGAAGGCAGGTTTTGAGGAGAATTTCCCTGTCCTCCCAGCTCTGAAATAAAATGCTTTGAATATTGCCATTTCTCTGTCTTCTTGGCAACTGACTATGGAAAGAACTCCTTGCATTCAGTAACAAGACTAGAATGAAATTTTAAAATTACAAACTTCTTTGTCCGAACTTGTGATACTGTCATTTTAAAAATATTTAACATTTCTATTTAAACAGAAAAATATTTGGTTTTCCCACGCTTGCCACTTAGATCCCCAATTTTCTCCACCACAAAGATGACCACAGTCATGTGTTTCTGGTGTGTGCTTGGAAAGAGACATTCTCATGAATCTAGGGACATATATGGTCTCCGGCCACAGCTGGAGAGTGTTCCTTCTCCCTACTTCCCACAAATTCTCTTTGAAAGGACTGTAACATTTGCCTTCCCATAGCAAAAGGGCCTGCTCTGCTTTGGATATGTCTTTAGTTCTACAAATTTTCTCCGCTTTGCTCCCGGACGTGTACAATCCCTTTAACTGGAATAGAATTTTTCATACATCAGTGAAGATAAAAGGCTAAACATGTAAATGTGGGATGAACTGAAGAGTGTAAATGAGAAATACCACAGAACAAGACTGGTCATGATCTGGCTGACTACAGAGAAGACAAATGAAACGGCTGTTAACCAGGCATCTTTCTCTAATCTCTTGAAGTTTGTTTCCCTAACTATTTAAACATTGCAGGAAAGGAATTATTCTGCCAATCTGAAGTCAGATGTGGTTCGAATCTACTAGCTTCTCTGGAGAGAAAGGTAAGCAATCCTTCCCACAAGATAAATAGCCTCTGAAAATCTGCCAGAGGGCCAGCTATGGGTCAGTTCTGACTCAAGAAGTGGGTTGAGTTGAGTGATTGTTAACATCTCAGGGAGTTTTAGCACTTAATTCGCTAGAGAGTTTGACAAATTCAACGTAGGTTTTCTACGTTGGTTTGAATCCACCAGTGACTCTGAGAGAGAAAAGATGGACAGTCCCTCTCTTGTGATTTGTAGCTTCTGAAAACCCACTGGAAGATCAGTTATGAGCTGTTGCCAACTCATCAGCAATGACAGTTTATTAACATCTTGGCAAGAAGCTGCACTGCAATCCCGAAGGCTTGCAGTTCAACACCACCAGCTGCTCCGCCTGAGAAGGATGGGCAGTCTCCTCCTGTGCGATTAACTGTCTCCAAAAAGCCACTGGAGGGTCAGCAATGGGTCGATTCCAACTCTACGATACACAACAACGGCAACCTAGGTATAATAGTTGAAATATTGAACAACCTAGAATGGCAGAGTATCATGAACAAGCAGTGGAAGTCTATTGCTCCTGTTGACCTGAATATCTGCCTGTACAACGCTGCCTAAAATTACTTTGTATGCTTCCAGTTCCTGCCATATTTTGGAATCTCTGCTATAATCCACATTATCTTCACCTGCTAAACTATTCTTCCTAAAATAATAATGTTAGGATGTGTAGGATCTCTAGGAGTTGGAACTGACTCAATGACACCAATAACAATAGAGAAAAGGCTTGAAGGAAATGCAAGAAACATTAATTGAGAGAGTATTGCTTTCTGTGCCTCTTGAACTGGAATAAAAAACTTCTACTGCCTCTTGACCTTCCAGGCTTAGAAGAGAAATTTCAAACTCCTTAACATAAAGCTGTTATATGATCTCAGAGTGTTCACTCACTCACTCATTTGAGTGTCTTTGTGTCCTTTTGGCTTTACTTTACTTTCATAGTTTTAACTATGATCCTCTATTGTTTATAGGATTTTCAGAAGCCTGCACTTTCAGAAGTGCATAGCCAATCTTTCTTCCTTTTCTATCTTAATCTGAGAGCTCTACTAAAACCCATCCGCATGAATGATCCTTCTGGCATTTCCTCAGTACACCAAACTGACAGACAAGTGCTGTACTAATTAGAACACTGATAAACAAGCAAGAGTAGAGATACTCAAGCTACAAAATAATTAGCAATATGCAGATCATTCCCTCAATATAACAAACTGACAAGTAAATCTCACCATATGTTGTTCTGAGCTGTCGAGTTGCCTATAACTTATAGTGACCCTATGTACAGCAGCTCTGAAGCCTGCCCTATCCCGAGCCAGTCTTACTGATTCCAATACCTATCCCCATTGTCTAGTTACTGCATCAATCATCTCATACAGGATCTTCCTCTCCTGTGTTATCCTTCCACCCTTCCAAGCATGATGTCCTTCTCCAAGGACCAGTCCCTCCTGGCCACATGCCCAAGTGTGTGAGACAAAGCTTTAAAATCCTAGCCTCCAAGGAGAAACTTGGTTTCACCTTCTCCAAGATAGACCTATTTGTTTTCTTGGCCGTCCACGGTATGTTGAAGACTCTTCTCCATCATCACAATTCAAAAGCATTGATTCTTCTTCTGTCATTCTTAGTCATTGTTCAGCTCTCTGATGTGTAGCAAGTAATAGCAAAGACTAGGGCCTTTTTACATTCCCACCAACAGTGAATAAGAGTTCCACTTTCTCCCCATCCCATCCTTGCCAGCATTTGTTGCTTGCTGTTCTGTTAAATTTTGCTATTCTTACTGGGGTTAGATGATATCTCATAGTTGTTTTGATTTGCATCTCTTTTAGAGCTAGGAATTTTGAACATTTTCTTCATGTGCTTGTTGGCCATCTGAATGTCTTCTTTGGTGAAGTGTCTGTTCATATCCTGTGCCCATTTCTCAATTGGATTATCTACCTTTATCTTATTGTGGTGCTCAAGTATTTTATAAATTCCGGATATAAGTCCCTTATCTGACATGTCATTACCAAATAATTTTTCCCAGTCTGTGGCTTCCCTTTTTACCCTATTGGAGAAGTTTTTGGATGTGCATAGGGTTTTGATTCTTAGAAGGTCCCATTCATCTATTTTATCTTCTCCCAGTTGTAGATTTTTCAGGATACTTGGAAGACTTTTTATGTTGTGGATTAGGACGCAGCTTTGTTTACAGTAGCAAAGAGTTGGAAGCAACCTAAGTGCTCATCAACAAATGAATGGATAGAGAAGCTGTGGTATATTATATTCACACAATGGAATACTACGCCGCATTGAAACACAAGGAACTCATGTAATATTATTCAAAATGGGTGACCCTGGAGGACATTATGCTGAGTGAAATATCTCAGTTACAAAGAGACAAATACTGCATGGTGCCACTGCTGTAGAATGGGTCTGACATCAGGGTTGGGGTAAGACTGAGAAAAAACTGGATAAATTATGTATACTGTATTGAAACAGATGAGGGAAAGAACAGATTAGAGGTGATATATGATTATTATGGTTACCACAGGAATCCAGAATTAAGGTTGCATAGAGAAGTGTACTCTGGGTGGGGGAGGGGGTGGGGGAAGGGATGGGGGAACTGTACCAATGAAGGAATTTTTTTTTCTTTTCAGAGAGGGGAGCGAACTGCTGGGGAGGGGTGGGCAGGGAGAAAAGTGCAGCAATGAATGAAGGGAAATCCAAAATCTCTGTAAATGTTTATTAAAATTAATAGAAAAGACTAGGGCCTGGATTAGGTGTATCTTAATCTCTAGACTGACATCATTGCTTTTCAGTACTCTGGAGAGGTCGCTAACAGCAGATTTTCCCAGTGCAACTCTTCTTTTGATTTCCTGACTGCTGGTGTCAAGAGTGTTGATTATGGGGCCAAGGAAGCTATAATTGTTAATGACCTCAATCTCTTCTCCATCCATCATGATGCTGCCAATTGACCCAGTGGTAGAATCTTTGTCTTCTTGATGTTGAGCTTCAATCCGTTTTGAAGACCACAGTCCTTGACCTTCTACAGCAAGCACTTTAGGTCCTCCTCAGTTTCAGCAAGCAAGGTTGTGTCATCTGCATAATATAGGTTGTTGATGAGTCTTCCTCCAATCCTGATGTCACATTCTTTTTCATAAAGCTCAGCCTCCTGAATGATCTGTTCTACATATAGATTGAAAAGGTATAGTGAGTGACAGGATGCATCGCTCTTATCTCTCACAGTCATTGGTTTCTTACAGCATATTAGAAGTTACCATAGAAGTTTATTCCTAACTTCATTCTTTGGTTGTTGTTGTTGTTATGTGTTATCTAGTCTACTATGACTCGTAGCAATCCTATGCATAATAGCTCTGAACACTGACCTAGCCTTAGCCAGCCTCACTGCCTCACACCTACCTTCATTACTCCAGTTACTGTGTCACTCCATCTCATCCAGGGTCTTCCTCTCCTGTGTTGTCCCTCCACTCTTCCAAGCATGATGTCCTCCTCCAAGCACTTGTCCCTCCTGGCAACATGCCCAAAGTATGTGAGACAGAGCTTCAAAATCCTTGTCTCCAAGGAGCAGCTTGGTTTCACCCTCTCTAGGACAGAACTGTTTGTTCTCGTGGCAGTCCATGCTATGTTCCATGTTCTCCAGCACCACAACTCAATTCCCTTAAAAACCAAATATGTTTCTAAAAGTTACTTTCCCTGACAGATCCTCCCTCCCCTGTCAATGTCTAGCCCAATCTTTCAAGTCACTTAAAAAAACAATAAAATGCTTCTTGAAATCTAATGAACATTCAAATTGTACCCTAGTTATCCCACAACATTTCCATTTTTAAAACGCAAATTAGCTCTAAGAGCAGCCGTTAGCTGAATTGTCACTTGTCCAAGGATATCTCAATCAGAATGTCTTCTGAAGTATGACAACTGTTATGGAGACCACCCTGCCGTGTTACTCCGCTGGGTTACATTTCAGGACCTTGCTAGAGCACTGCAAAGACATGAAAAGGCAAGCACAGGGAAATTAAAAAAATCCATCCATCTTATCCAACAAGTTACAACTAGTACTCCATATGAAAATTGCCAAAAGGGAGAGTCCCTCGTGAGTAAACCATGGTGCCCATGAAAACAAGGGGAAAACGTTTCCAGATGCTTGGCCCCAGTGAAACTGCACCGTCATTCTCCTGTAACTTCTGATGCAGCTGGAAAGGTCATAAAGCACTTTGCCTATTTAGTTCTTGGACATCTAAGCAGATGACACTTTTATTCTTTGTACTTGCCCTTCTCTAGTTAAAAAAAAAAAAACAAAACAGCCCATAAAATGCTGCTTTAATTGGGAATCAGTAAGTTGGCATTATTTATTCACATTCTTAAGCACACACCTGTCGGGTGGAGGGGAATCTAGAAATCTATGAGAAGATCAAAAAGTAAATCACCAGTATTGAACTCTCCAGGTGGGACTCTTCTGTGTTTCCTTCTCCTTTCAATCCTTTTATTTTGATGCCTCCTGCCACGGTCGGCTCCAGTAGCTTGTGAAGTCTGCTTATGCCTTCTTGGAAAAGCTAAATCTATTGCCATCGAGTCAATTCTGACTTCTGGTGGTCCTATGTTTGTCAGGATGAAAATGTCCTCTGGAAGCTCTTCCATTACTTAGGTCCTTCAAAAGTATCTCACCACGCCTATCCTCTGAGATGTCTCTGGGTGGATTCAAACTGACAAACTGGTGGTCAATAGCCAAGTGAATGAGAGCCTACTCACTCTGCAGCTGGTTTTTGGAAGTTGTAAATCATGTGGGAGGAGATTGCCCAACTTTCTCCCTTAAAGTAGCTGGTGTCTTCAAATCTCCAGAGAAGTACCAGCTTTGGGCTAACAGTGCGACTTACTCTGGACTACACCGCTGAAGCACGGCCGTATTAAGTCTTGTTTATTGAATGTACCAGAGCTATCCAAGTATTCTGAAAAGTTTTCCTTCTTAGGTCACAAATTTGTTTTGTCAGGCATTTGAAACATTTACAAAAACAAAATATGTCAGGTATGCAGATGTAGTTTTTAAAGCTTAGGGAAATTTAATTAAAGTTATAAGTGGAACTAATGTTTAGAGAAATTTAATTCATTCAAATTGAGTTTATCTAACGTTCATGTGAGAAGACTTGAAGATGACCTTGTTTAATTATTTGTAACGTTAATGCATTATTAATAACTTTTAATTTTAAAAAGACTACAAGAAGTTCTTTCCACAATAAAAGACCCCTCTTTGAGCATCAAAAAAGGAGCCCAGACACCCCAGTCGCTGAGTACGCATCTACTAACTGAATTGTTGGTAGTGTGAATCCACCAGCCATCCCAAGAGAGAAGATGTGACAGTCCACATTCATACAAATTACAGCCTTAGGAACTCTACGAGGCAGTTAGTTCAACTTATCCTACAAGTTTGCTACTATTTGGAGTCAATTCCATGGCAATGGTTCTAGGTGATCACTTCTTATATATTTAAGTTTTTATGATGATTTGTGTGACATTTTAAAGAGTGAATTTCCATTTGACAACTCTTGCACGTTCTGCAACATTGATTCAAATCTCTACATTTTTTCAATACTCCCTTCTTGTTCCTTTCTTATCCATGCTAACAATCCAAGAGTCATTCTTTCTGTATGTTGGCCGGGTTTTGTGCATTAAAAATATAAGGTGAAAGATCACAGTGTCTAGAATTGCTTCCTAAACTTGTTCAAGAACTCTGAAAGGTCTATGAACAACCAAACATCTCACGGGAATTGTTGCCTTGGCTCAACGGCTTAGAGTCTTGGTTTGGTATGGTGTTCCAACCAAGAGGCCTAATATTTGCTTTAGTACTTCCGTCTACCTCTAAGTTCTCTGTGTGGTAGGTGGAATCTCAGTGGTATCTGTGTGGTAAGTAGTCTGGAAGAACAAAGAGTGAGGAAAATGAGAAACTCAAGAAAACAATTAGTCTGAAGGATTGCTCAAACAACAGCCCCCACCTCGAAATCAAAAGAGCTACTAGGGCTGTGTTACCCACTGTAGACCCCTCTGACAGGGACCACAGAAGGTCCCAGACATAGTGAGGTAAAAACATAGAACAAAAGACAAAATCACACACACAAAAAAAATCCCACCAGGCTTACTTGTGTGGTAGATCAGCGGAACCTCCAAGTGACCCCTCTAACCTGGAAATGAATTCACCCCACAGTGCAGTCGAATGAGAGACAGGCTAACCCTCTCCATGCAGTCATTATCTATACAGTAGAAGACTCATCTAACATAGGTAATGCTAGTTTTGGTGTTGGAGAAGAGTACTGAATATCTCATAGACTTCAAAAACCAAAGAGACGTGTCTTTTTTTTAAATTTTTTTCGGGTTTTTTTTTGTGGGTTTTTTTTTATTTTTTATCATTTTTTTGTGCATGTACCATCAAATCACATCTGACTGGTACAGTAGGAGATTGCTCCTCCTTCTCCAGCAGAGCATCCGGTGGACTCGAACCAAGAGATGTGTCTTGGGGAAAGTGCAACCAGGGTGCTCCTTGGAGGCAAGGATGGTGAAGCTTCATCTTCCGTGTTTTGAATATGCTGTTAGAGAGGGCCAGCCCTAGGAAAAGGACACCATGCTTGGAAAGGTAGAAGGTCAGAGAAAGAGAAGAAGACCCTCAGTGAGATAGATTGACACAGTGATTGCAGCAATAGGCTCAAGTATATCAGAGATCATGAGCCTAGCACAGGATAGGGCAAGGTTCAAATCCATTGTCCATAGGGTCAAAATGAGTCATAATAGACTTGACAGCACTAACAACAACCACAATCCTTTTCTGAACCTGACTTGACGTGAGTTTATGGCAATTTATGTCAATACACTCCTGGAACCATTTATAAACAAACAGTGTTGTTGTCGGGTGCTGTTGAATAGATTCCAACTCAGTAATTTCATAAACAACAGATAGATCAAAACCATGCTTGATCCTGCAGCATCTTTAAATTTTCCACTGTGCTCAAAGGCATTATTGCTGTCACTGTGTCAGCTGATGTTGTTGAGAATCTTCCTCTCCTTCACTGACTCACCACGTTTCTAAACATGATGTCCTCTCCCAGGGACTGAGCCCTCCTGATAACAGGCCCAAAGTCTCACCATCCTTGCTTCTAAGAAGGACTCTGGCTGTGCTTCGTCTAAGACAGCTTTGTTTGTTCCTTTGGCAGTCCGTGGGCTATTCAATAATCCTTGCCAACAGCACAGTTTCATTTAATTAGAGAAGAAAATCTGCCTTGAGTCTTGTGTTCTTTTAAATAATTATGTGCCATCAAATTGACAACAGTAGAGAGGTTAGATCAGAAGTTTAAGGGACATTGAATTTGTAGTGCTGTAATTGTTGGTGCCTGAGTTGGCTCTGATTTACTGTAACTACAAATACATCAGAATGAACGTCTGCTCTATTCTCCATTCTCACAATTTCCACTGTGTTTAAGCCCATTGTAACAGTTACTGCATCAATCCATCTTGCTGACGGTCTTCTGCTCTTCTGCTGATTCTCCACCTTTCCAGGTGTGATATATCTTTTTCAAGGACTAACCCTGCTTGATCTCACGGCCAAAATATCCTTGCTTCTAAGGAGCACTCTGATTGCATTACTTTCTTGACAGATTTGTTTACTCTTTTTTCAGTTCACAGTATATTCAACATTTTTCATCAACAACAATGAATAAATATTGGGGGGAAGTGAACTGAAAGAGGAAGAAGGGAGGGCAAGGGGGCAAAATGTGCAACAATCAATAACTGAAAATCTAACTTCTCTGTAAATGTTCATTAAAATCACAATTAAAATAAAATTTTATTTTTTAAAAAAACACAACCTATTAAGAAAGCATCAGTTCTTTAATCCTCTGTATTCATTGCTCAACACTTGCACGCATAGTGAAGTAGTTGAAAATACCCTGGCTTGGGTCAGATGCACTATAGTCCTTAGCATAACATCCTTGCTCTTTAGCACTTTAGAGTGTTCTTTAGCAGTGGATTTTTCACAAGGCAATGGGTCTTTTGTACTCTTGACTGCCGTTTTCAGAGGTGTTGATTATGGATTCAAGTAAAATGAAATCCTGGTCAATTCAATCTTTTCTCCATTTATTATGACGTTTGTTGGTCCAGTGGTGATGTGTTTGCTTTCTATATATTGAGGTGTAATCTTAAAGGCTACAGTTCTTTTTTTTAATTTAAATTTATTATTAATTTCAGTAAAAATTTATAGAGACTTTGGATTTCC
>NW_006399887.1:2237373-2247712 GCF_000299155.1 Elephantulus edwardii
TCAGTTGTTGTTGTTGTTATGTGCTGTTGAGTCGTTTGCGACTCATAGCGACCCTATGTACAACAGCCCTAAACCCTGCTCTATCCTGTGCCAATCACATGGCCACTGACACACCCATCCCGATTACCCCAGTCACTGAATCAATCCACCTCATAGGGGGCCTTCCCCTCCTGCGCTGTCCCTTCACCCTACCAAGCATGATGTACTTCTTCAGTAGGTGTGTCAAATCCTCTTCACTTTCAGCCAACAAGGTTATGTCATCTGCATATCACCCATTATTGATCAATCTTTCTCCAATTCTGACGTCAGCTTTCTTCATATAGTCCAGTTTTTCCATATTATTTGCTAAGCATACAGACTGATTGAATAGGTATTGAGAAAAGATACGACCATGACATACCTTCCCTGGCTTTAAACCATGCAGTACTCCCTTGTTCTGTTCAAAGAATTGCTTCTTAATCAATGTACAGGTTTTACAAGAACACAATCAAGTGTTCCAGGTTTCCCATTCTGTCCAATGTTGTCCATATTGGCTATGATCCATGCAGTCAAATTCTTTTGTATAGTCAATAAATACAATCAAACATCTTTCTGGTGTTGTTTCAGCCAAGATCCACCCAACATCATCAATGATATTCCTAGTTCCACGGCCTCATCTGAATCTAGCTAGAATTTCCTGAAGTTCTCTGCTAATCTAACACCCCAGAGGCATTTAGCTGAAGTTCAAGATGTGTGTGTGTGATATTAATAATATTGTTTTATAACTTGCATATTTTGTTGGATCACCTTTTATTTAGAAATGACACAAATACAGACCTCTTCCAGTTAGTCGGTGCTATCTTTCAAATTTCTTGGCACAGATGAATGAGCACATCCGGGGCCAGTATCATGCTGCTATTTTAATTGAGAAGTTAACTCTGATGATGCAGGGAGTAATGTCGGGCTCCTCACCAAAACATCAGCTTCTCAGCAGGAGAAGATAGGAAGTCTCCACTAGTCAAGATATACAGCCTCAGAACTGGCTCGGTGGCAGTGGGTTTGGTTTAGCATATTTGTTAAAAATGGGGGTTAGTTGGAGACAGTTATTTATATACGTGAAGTTGGGGACTGAAAAGCACTTACATCATTTTTCACAGATGGCTTCCTTTTTGGAAACACGCTGATCCTAACAGCAATGATTAGTGAGGAACAAGGTACACTCTCACTGTGCTATTCAACCTTTAATATGCTTCAGAAAGGGCAGTTTTGTGATACAAGTGCAGTGTTGGAATGGAATTTACTAGGGAAGAAAAAAAATGTTCTCTGGATAGCCAGAATGATTCACACTCTGAAAGCATCACGTAGTTATAAGTAGTAATTTTCCAGCCTGGGCTTTCTCGGGGAGGAAAAATCCTTGAGAATATATATAACGCCTAATGCTCAGAAGTATGTGACTTCATTGTCAATGTAAAAGCAAAATGTTGAGACCCCGCAAAGAAGTGTTAATCATTGACCAGGGTAGACTTTTATCACATAGAGAGAATGAAATGTCATTTTCTACATTTGGAGGGTCATCAGTTCTGGCCCATCTATGTTATTAAGAATCCAATGTGCCCAGTGCATTCTCATGGAGTATTACAACAAGTAACAGAGCAATAAATAACTGAAATAAACATCTTTAGGTCTCATTATCTAGGTTTTTTCCCAGGCTAGGGCCAAAATATGATTGAGGTCCATTAGAATTTGTTGGAACCAATGGGCAAGGAAGAAATTGACAACTTTTTCCTAGATTATCTCTGTAAATGGGCTCTGGTGCCAAGCAACGACCCTGCGGATGGCCTCACATTTTCAAGGAACAATTCATTGCAGTGCATTATAAATTGTCCCAGAGGGTCAGGAAATAAGAACTAACCACATACTTGATAAAACTTGCATAACTGATAGAAAAGTCTACTATGACTAGTACAAATAACAAACATAAAAAGAACTTTCATTTTTTCCTGGAGAGACTTAAGCACTCCTTAGCCAAATGAAGTGTAGTTGTGCCATCTAACACAGAGATTCCATGAGTCAGCATGAGGGCAGCATTCCACACACACTCATTAGGACATTTACATAATGATTCACTGCAGCTCTCAGGAGCAGAGTGAAGAGTCCTTGAATTCCACTGGAAGAGTCAACAGGTAAACCGTAACACAGGCACATTACAGAGTATTTTGTTACAGGTGGGAACAATGACATTCATCATTTTATTGCAGTATGATGACTTGTGCATTGTTAAGATGTTAGACTCTATGCCACTAGCATTTCAAAAGCTAACGGGATCATGATGGCCAAGTTTCAGATTGAGAGATGCCAGAAATAAAAGTTTGGCAGTCTACTTCTAAAAATTATCCTATGACAGATTTAGGGATCACAACAGAACATTTTCCAATGTGGTTGCTTTTCATAAGCCATCAGCAAGGATTAATCGCTGGAGGAGGTCATTGTGTTTGGTAAAGTAAAGGGAGGGCTAGCGTGAAGGGGCTGTGTTTGGGTATCATCAAGTTGTCATAGCGACTCTATGAATAGCAGATCTGACCCGTGGCCTATCCTGCATCGTCCTCATGACCTCCATCGTGATCAAGCCCATTTTGGCAGTCAGTGTGTCAATCCGTCTTGTTGAGGGCATTCTTCTCTTCCTCAGACCCTCTGTCTTTTCCAGCATGTTGTTTCTCTCCAAGGATCTGTTCCTCCTGAGTATATATGTCCAAAGTAAGACAAAGACTCACCATCCTTGCCTCTAAGGAGACTCGGATTGAGCTTTCTTTAAGATAGATTTGTTTATTTTTTTGTTAGTCCATGAGATAGTCACTACTCTTCTCCAACACCTTCTCTGGTCTTTTTTTTTTCTTGTCCAATTTTCAATCCACAAGAAGCAATTAAAAAATATCACAGGAGAACTTCAGGAGTCAGTGCCATGACAGCTTGAGGCCCAGCTGGACGGTTTGACCTGTGCCACCAGGTAGACAGCTACAAAATCACCCCTTCTGTGTCATTCTTTGGGGAAAACAAATTCTGCTCAAGGAGGAAAATGTGAACCCAGAAAACACTTCCTTAAGAAGCCAAAGTTCAAAACAACTATGAGATATCATCTCACCTCAGTAAGAATAGCAAAATTTAACAGAACAGCAAACATCAAATGCTGGCGAAGTTGTGGAGAAACTGGATCCCTTATTCACTGTTGGTGGGAGTGTAAAATGGTGCAACCACTATGGAAGGCAGTATGACGCTTTTTCAAAAAGCTGCAAATTGAAATACCATCTGACCCAGCAATTCCACTACTGGTAATTTACCCTAAAGAAACCATTACTACCACCCAAGCAGATATATGCACACCCATGTTTATTGCAGCTTTGTTCACAATAGCAAAGAGCTGGCAACAACCTAAATTCCCATCAATAAACGAATGGATAGAGAAGCTGTGGTATATTCATACAATGGACTACTATGCAGCATTAAAAAACAACTTCTGGGGTAAGACTGAGAAAAAGTGGATAAATTATGTATATTGCATTGAAACAGATGAGGGAGAGAACAATTTAAAAGTGATACATTATAAGGTATTATGGTTATCACAAGAGTCCAGAATTAAGGTTGCATAGTGGAGTGTACTTCGGGGAGGGGAGTTTGCGGGGGGATTGTATACCAATGAAAGAATTTTTCTTTTACTTTTCAAAGAGAGGAGCGAACTGGGGGGGGAGGGGTGGGCAGGGAGAAATATGCAAGAATGAATGAATGGAAATCCAAAATCTCTGTAAATGTTCATTAAAATTAATAATTTTTTTAAAAAAAACAAAACAATAAAACAAAAAAAAACCACAAAGAGAGAGCTATTTTTTGACAAACACAAGTAAATTGTGTTAGGAATAATTATTTTTCAACGTGATACTTTTACATTTGGGAATCCATTCTAAAAAATAAACATATTTTGATCTGTAAAAAAAAAAAGAAAAACAAGGAACTCATGAAATATGCAAAACGGATGACCCTGGAGGACATTATGCTGAGTGAAATATCTCAGTCACAAAAGGACAAATATTGCATAGGACCACTGTTATAAAAAGGGATAGACATCAGGGTTGTGAAAATATAATTTGAGAAAATTGTTTAGCTAGATGTCAGTTTGCCTGAGTTAAATCTTGGCTCTCCACCATTTATTAACTATGTGACCTTAGATCTCCTCATAAAAGAGGTAGAATTAACTTAGAATCCCAGCCAATGCCTCTTGAAATTCATTTCTGTTTTCCTGTTGAGCGCACACTTGTTCAGTGAGGGTGATCTGGTTCACACAATCCTCATTGTTCAGCTCAGCATTTGCTTGGAATTGTACTATTTTCCTTAATGCTTTCTTTTCATTTCTTCTTTCCTTCCTTCCCTCCTTCACAGATATCAGATCCTCTCCACATCTCATTCACAGACATCTCTCCTAACAAATATTTCAAAGCTAAAAAAACCCAGAAACATCATGGTTTGGATCAGATACACCTTAATCTTTAAACTGATATCCTTGCTCTTTAAAACTTTGGAGAGGTCCTTGACAGAAAATTTTACCAATGTAACATGTCTTTTGATTTCTTGACTAATCTTTCAATGTGTGTTGATTGTAGATCCAAGCAAAATTAAATTTTAGACAGCTTCAGTCTTCTCCATCTATCATGACGTAGGGAGCACTGGTGACCTTGTGCTGCCAACCTGAAAGTATATATTTTAATCCACCAGCTGCTCCATGGGAGAAAGATGGGCAGCCACCTCCTGTTTGATTTACTCGCTCTGAAAATCCCTTGAAAATTCAGCTATGTGTTGATTCTGACTCAATGGTACATAACAACAACATCATGTTGTTGCCTGTTGGTTTAATGGTGAGGGGTTTTGTTTTCTTGATGTTGAGGTTTCTAACGCTTAATGAAAACCGTATGTAGTCTTTGCTCTTCTGTAGGAAGTGCTTCAAGTCTTCTTCATGTTCTACAAGCAGGTAGTTCCACCTTCATAATGCAGAGTGTTAACAAATCTTCCTCCAATCCTGATGTAATGTTCTTATTCATATAGTCCAGCTTCTCAAGGTCTTTTTGCTCAGCATATGGACTGAATAGGTATGAAGAAATAATACAACTCTGACGTACAGTTTTGCTGATTTTAAACCATGCAGTGTTCCTTTGGTCTGTTTGGACAACTGCTTCTTGTTTTATGTAGAGGTCTTTCTGATATTCTCTGCTTCCAGTCAAGATCCATATAACTTCAGCAGTAATACCCCTGGTGCCATTTTCTCTCCTGAAAACACCTTGAATTTTTGATAGTTACCTGTCCATGTATTATTACAGAAGTTTTAAAAAATACTTCATAAGACCATTCTTGTAAAAATAGCATAACAAGTAAGATATGTATAAATGTCCAAAAGGGGAAGGGAGCAGAAAAAGGGGAATGTGAAAATTATTAGAATAGCAGAGTGGAGTGGGGAGCAGTGAAGAAATAGGAAAGATTCAATGGGGACTCAGAAATATGGGGTAATAATAGGTATAGATCAATAGTAATTAATTATATAAAACACAATATAAATGAAAGGTTGTATAAAACACAATAAAAAGAAAATAAAAATAACCTTCAGCAAGATTTTACTTTCATATGATCATAAGTCTATTGTTCAATAATTTCTATAGTGAGTTTCATCACCATTTGGGGGAATGGGAACACACAATGGATCTCTTCCAGTCAATTGGACGGGTAGCTGTCTTCCCTCTCTGTTAGCAGAGACTGGTGAACAAGTCTAGGGCTGCATCTGTTTCCTGAAACACCTCAGTAGGTATTCCATCAATTTCTAGGGCCTTATTTTTTGTTAATGCCTTCATGCACCTTAGAGTTCTTCCTTTAGAACTATTTGCTCTTGGTGGGATTTTTCCTAAAATTTCAAATAAATAATTTTGTTTCCTTTTCTTAATTTTCCCTTCCTTCTTTATTTTACATTAGTTTGCTTACAAAATTCATATACATTATGTTTCACACTATTCTTCATTCATATTGTGTTTCATACAATCATTTCCATGCATTGTTGTTGTTGTTGTTATGTGCCATCGAGTTACTTGCGACTCATAGTGACCCTATGTATAAGAGTTCTAAACGCTGTTCTATCCTGTGCCAAACTAGCCTTCTCAAACTCATTCCCACCACTCCAGTCGATCCATCTCATCAAAGGTCTTCCTCTTGTACGCCGTCCCTCCACTCTGCCAAACATGATGTCCCTCTCCAAGGACCAGTCCCTCCTTGCAACATGCCCATGTATTATGTTTCATAAAATTAATCACCATTGGACTTCGTTTGTCATCATTCTGTCTTTTCAGGTCCCCATGAGATCCTTCCCATTTTTCACCCCCTCCTTCCACTCGTCAAACTGTACAACCTGGAATTTCACCCTTACCCATCCTCACCACTCTGCTCCTATCCTTTCCTCTCTTGGATTCCTATATTTGTTTTACTAGTTATTCTCCTATTTTTATAATAATGGTCTAATGCAATATTTGTCCTTATGAGATTGAGTTAGTTCACTCAGAATAATGCTCTCCAGTCTCTCCCAAGTTATATATGATTTTTTGAAATTATTCCTCCCGGATGCTGCATAGTATTCCATTCTGTGATGTACCACAATTTTTCAATCCGTTCAGTTGTGGTTGGACACTTGGGCTGTTTTTATATTCTTGTGATTGTAAATAAATGCTGCTATGAACACTTGTGTACAAATAAAAAAATTGAACAAAGAAACTCCTTATGTTCCAGCTATTCTACTACTAGGAATATACCTCAAAGGAATTAGAACTGACCACTCTTTGTTCTTAATCATATGCTACTTCTTGAAATGTTTCAGTGCCTACTAATTATTTTTGTTACAATTACTTTATGTATTCCTTCAATCTTCTTTTGATGCTTCCTGCATCATCCAAGATTTTTCTCATGCAATCCTTTACTGATGGTCCCCTCAGTTAAACAGATTGTCACAATGCCTGATGTGATGGACCCAAACTTGACACTTATCAGGAGGATGGCACAGAACCAGGCAATATTGTGTTCTTCCTATACAAGAGCATTGTGATGAACAGCAATCTATCTGTCAAAAACTATGAACACACTTCTATCAGCTCTGGTGGCCTAACAGATGAGGAGTTCCGCTGGCAACCAAAAAACAAGCAGTTCAAATCTGCCAAGTGGTCCAAGGGAGAAAGATGAATAATCTCCTTCCGTGACGGTTAGAGTCTCTGAAAACCTTCTGGAGATTCCGCTATGAGTCAGTTCAGACTTTACAGCCAGGAGAGAGTGAAAAGGGAGATCACTATTACAATATTGTGTTTAATTTTTTTAAAAAAAACACAACAGCCAAACACAAAACATGAAGCAGAAAAATAGAATATTACCTAAATGAAAAAAATATTGTCTTGGGCTAAGTTCTCTAGAGAAGTAAAACTAGCAAAAAGAAACACACACACACACACACACACACACACACACACACACACACCGACCTGAGTGGGGAGAGAAAGAGAGATTGATTTATCTCAAAGAAATGGATCACTGGCTTGCAAAGGCTGGAAAGTTACAAGTCCAGGAGTCAGCCGTCAAGATAGAGACCTCCATGACTCACATGGCTGTCAAGACTGATGAAACCAGGATGGGCAAGTCATACGGCAGGCTGCCAGCTTTGAAGCTCAGCAGGCAATATGACAGGTCACTGACTCAAACTAGAGAAAAACTGAAGGTCAGAATGTGATACACCAGATACAAGGTTTCACTCAAGCAAAAAGTAAGCAAGCTTTACTGGATATCAATATCTATTCCATACACTTCACACCTCAAGGAAATTCACATTGACCTAACTAGCTATTAAAAGCAGAGCTTATCCTAGATGTGATTATGTTCTGTCAGATTTCATCAAGGGGTTGACTACATCTTAATGCCAAATTGAAGAATCTTGGGCAGTCAAGCAGATATACAATGTTAGCGTACACACATTATGCAAAACAACCCAAAATGTGTTAAAATAGAAATACAGTCAATCTTCTTATTTGTGAATTTACGTTTCTAGTAAAGTCAAAGCAAACGTTCAGCACTTAGTAAATACTGAGCCACTGCTATTGTTGTTGGGAGCCCTCCAATAAATTCTGGACTCCTACTGACTGTTAATGACTCATCAGGCTTTCTTGGCTATAACTTTATGGAAATAGATGATCAGATTTTTCTCCTGTGGAGCCTCTGGGTGGGTTGGAACCACCAACCAGCCGACAACTTCCTGGTCCTCTTGAATATTAGGGCTAGTCTTGGTGTGATGGTTCTTCTAAGAAGCATGGTCCTATTTATTCTCCATTGTGCCATGCCAGAACTGGCCTTACACACCCAAAATTGCTCTTCCATACACAAAGTTAAGACTCCAAGACTGTTTTCCCAGTTTCCATCTGCCTCTGAAAGAACTAGAGAGGAGAATTCTGGATGTCTATTGCTTCATGGCAATTGTTGTTGTTCTTATGTGCTGTCGAGTCGCTTGCAACTCATAGCAACCCTATGTACAACATTCCTAAGCTCTGTTGTGACCTGTGCCAATTACATTGCCTCTGACACACCCATCCTGATTATCCCAGTCACCAAATCAATCCACCTCATAGAGGGCCTTCCCCTCCTGCGCTGTCCCTCTACCCTACCAAGCATGATGTCCCTCTCCAAGGACCGGTCTCTCTTTACAACATGACCAAAGTATGTTAGACGAAGCCCCAGAATCCTTGCCTTCAAGGAGCAGCCTGGTTTAACCCTTTCCAGGATGAATCTGTTTTGTTTTCTTGGCAGTCCATGGTACCCTCAATACTCTTCTTTAGCACCACAGCTCAAAGGCATTAATTCTCCTTCTATCCTCCCTAGTCATTGTCCAACTCTCTGATGCATAACAAGTGATTGCAAAGACCATGGCCTGTATCAGACACACCTTAGTCTCCAGAGAGACACTGTTGCCCTTCAGTACTTTAGAGAGGTCCATTAACCTGTGCTATGCAGATGACACAACCTTGCTTGCTGAAAGTGAGGAGGTGTTGAAGCCCTTGTTGCAGAAGATCAAGGAACGCAGCCTTCTGTATGGGTTGCATCTCAATGTCAAGATAAACAGGTAACATCATGACGGAAGGAGAAGAGATTGAAATTGTCAACAACTTCATCTTACTTGGATTCACAATTAACACCCTTAGCACCAGCAGTCAGGAAATAAGGAGATTCATTGCACTTGGAAAATCTGCAGTAAAGACCTCGCCAAGTTATTGAGGAGTAATGAATGATGTCACTTTGAGGCCTAAAGTGCATCTGGTTCAGGCCATAGTCTTTCCAATCACTTGCTATGCATCTGAGAGCTAGACAATGAATAAGTATGATAGAAAAAGAATTAATACTTTTGAGCTGTAGTTTTGGAGAAGAGCACTGAACATCCCATGGACTGACAAAAGAACAAATAAATTGGTCTAGGAGAGGGTGCAGCCAGAGTGCTCTTTGCATGCAAGAATGATGAGACCTCACTTCACATACTTCAGGTATATTGCTAGGAGGGACTATTCCTTGGAGAGGGACATAATGCTAGGAAGTGTGGAGGGTTGGTGAAGAAGAGAAATATCCTTAACCAGGTGGATTGACATGGTAACTGTCACAATGGGTTCTTGTGTATCAGGAAGTGTGAGGATGGCACTGGATAGGACAGGGTTCAGATTTTTTTGTTCATAAGGTTGTACTTGAGTTGTACTCAACTCGATGGCACCTAATAACAACATTGCTTCATGGACTTAAGACTGTCATGGTGTGTGAACTCTGATTCCTTAGTCTGTAAAATCTCTCATTTTCTCTGTCTCAGTTCATGTTAGGGGAAAGAAAGCCCAATCCAGTTATAGTTATGGACTTAAATGTAGGGAAATATAAGATCTTGATTGAGATATGAAGTTCTACATTTCCAGAGGTAAATAAAAGTCTCCTAAAATTCTCACCTAAGGCCCTGTGCATATTATTCTTCATTTTCTCCCTCGGCTATTCTCTGCCCTTCTGTGCCATGAAGCTGACCTCCTGACCACCAAGGATTGCCATCCTGAGCTCTTTCACCCTAAAGTGAGTACCTTTGGAGAAAGGGAGATGGAGGAAGAAGAGGACATACACATATTAGCCATGCTATAGAATGATCCACAATCAGCTCCTGGCTTAGTTTTCACATCTGATATTGAGCGTCTCCAGCGGTTTTTTCCACAGATGTAATCGATCTGATTCCTATGCATACCATCAGGTGAAATCCATGTGTATAACCTGCGTTTATGTCTCTTAA
>NW_006399887.1:2249102-2264535 GCF_000299155.1 Elephantulus edwardii
GAGGTGGATTGATTCAGTGACTGGGGTAATCGGGATGGGTGTGTCAGAGGCAATGTGGTTGGCACAGGATAGAGCAGGGTTTAGGGCTGTTGTATGAGTTGCAAATGACTCGATGGCACATAACAACAACAACAACATAGAATGATCCATGGAATATAAATTTAAAAGTGATGGCATTTTCATGTGCCTAATCTGAAAAGAGTTATGCTGAATGTCATTTCTCTGTATAATGAGAATTCAGAGGGAACTAGAATCTCACCCCTATCCATTGACTATTACTTTATGAAAAAGAATAGAATTATTTATATTGTGCTTAGAGCACCTCAGCTTGGCTTGAGTGTTTGATCATCTCACGCATTTGGCTTTATTTGACACTGAATAATCCAGCTTTTGGGAAATAAGCATCAGGCTATTGTATGATTGTCTTGTTTGGCCTGTGGTGTCAGCCCAGTATCTTCTCTGCAGTTTCCCCTATAAAATGAACATTTCTAACTCTCAGTTCTTCAGACTACAGTTTGGTTAGGCCAAGTAGGCAAAAATAGGCCAAAATTAGAAGTGACAAAGAACTCCCTTGCCTTTCTGGGCCTGGAGACTTCATTCTTTACATACTACTTGTCACTCCATGATTCCCACATCCTCACTCTCAGATACCCTACCCCTTCTTTTCCCGGTTTGGACTCTTGTACATATCCTGGATACTATCAAACTGGAACCCCAGCAGGTTTTTCAGAGGCAGTAAATATCTTATGGAAAATTGTTCACCTTTCTCCCGCAGAGCAGATGGTGGAACCAAACTCTATGATTTTGAGTTGATAGCACAGCTCCTTACTACTAGGCCACCAGAGCTCCCTCTCTTAATTTTAGTAATTGATAATAATATGTTGTTGTTAGATGCCATCAAGGCAAATACGACTCTTAGTTAAACCTACAAACAACCAACCTGAACTCTGCCCTATCTTGTGCCATCTTTGTCATCTCTGACACACTAAAGCCATTGCTGAAGTCACTGCATCAATCCCTCTCACTGGGGGTCTTTCTTGCCTTTGTCTATCTTTTCAAGCATGATGTTTCTTTCCAAGGAATAGCCTCACATAGCTACATGGCCAAAGTATGAGAAAAGAAGCTTCACCACTTTGCCTCCCAGGAGCACTCTGGCTGCATCTTTACCAAGCAATCCATGGGATATTCAGTACTCTTCTCCAAAACCACAATTCAAAGAAACCAATTTTTCTTCTATAACCCTTATTCATTTTCCAACTTTCTACTCTGTAGCAGGTAATTGATAAAACCATGACTTAAACCAAGCACACCTTAGTGTTCAAACTGACATCAATGCTCTGGATTTTGGAGAGGTCTCTGGAAGTGGACTTAACCAACGCAATATGTTTACTGGTACCAAGGATGTTAATCGTTGCCAAAAGCAAGATAAAATCATTGACAACTATCTTAATGTTGACTGTTGGTCCTATGGTAAAGATCTTTGTATTCTTGCTTTGGGATGAAATTTATACTGAAGGCTGTAGTCTTTTACCTCTGCAGCAAGCATTTTATGCCTTTCTCATTTTCAGCAACTAGTAATATGAATTACAAATACAACAGATCCACTTAGACCACTGGAAAAAAGAGACACGATCATTTTAGCTAACCTTGAGATACTTGGTCAATGTTAGGAAATTAATGTCAAAAAATAATTATAAATCAATATGCTAGTCCTCCACCTAAGGCTTTTGATGTTGTTGTTATGTGCCGTTGATTCACTTGCAACTCATAGCGACCCTATGTAAACAGCCCTAAACTTTGCTCTGTCCTGTGCCAATCTCACAGTCTCCAACACACCCATCCCAATTACCCCAGTAACTGAATCAATCTATCTCATAGAGGGCCTTCCCCTCCTGCGCCATCCCTCCACCCTCCCAAGCATGATGTCCCTCTCCAAGGACTGGTCATCCAAAGTATGCCAGATGAAGCCTCAGAATTCTTGTCTCCAAGGAGCAGCCTGATTTAACTCTCTCCAGGATGAATCTTTGTTTTCTTAGCAGTCCAAGGTACACTCAATACTCTCCTCCAGCACCACAGCTCAAAGGCACCAATTCTCCTTCTATCCTTCCTAGTCATTGTCCAACTCTTTGATGCATATCAAGTGATTGCAAAGAACATGGCCTGTATCAGACAAACCTTAGTCTCCAGAGTGACACCATTGCTCTTCAGTACTTTGGAGAGGTCCCTAACAGCAGGCTTTCCCATTGCAATATCTTTTAATTTCCTGGCTGCTAGTGCCAAGAGTATTGACTGTGGAGCCAAGGAAACTAAAGCTGTAAACAGTCTCAATCTCTTCACCATCCATCCTGATGCTGCCAATTGATCCAGTGGTGAGAATCATTCTCTTCTTGACATTGAGCCTCAATACATATTGAAGGCTGCAATCTTTGACCTTCTGCAGCAAGAACTTTGGGTCCTCCTCAGTTTCAGCAAGCAGGGTTGTGTCATCTGCATAATGTAGATTGTTGATAGACCTTCCACCAATCCTGATGCCACATTTCTCCTCATAGAGCCCAGCCTCCCAGATAATCTGTTCTGCATACAAGTTGAAAAGGTATGGAGATAGGACACATCCCTGGCATACACCCTTCCCAATTTTGAACCATGCTATGTTTCCTTGCTTTATTCTGACAACTGTCTCTTGTCCAAGTATAGGTTTTGATGAAGTGTTCTGGCATTCCCATTCTTCTCAGAGTCTGTCACAGTTAGTTATGATTCACACAATCAAATGCCTTTGCATAATCAATGAAACACAGATAGACATTCTTTTGGTATTCCCTGCTTTCAGCTAAGATCCGTCTAACATCAGCTACAATATCCCTAGTACCATGATCCCGTCTAAACCCAGCCGGACTTCCGGCAGTTCTCTGCTGATGTGCTGTTCCAGTTGTTTTTGGATAATCTTCAGTAGAATCTTGCTTATGTGTGAAATCAAAGATATTGTTCTATAGTTTCTGCACTCTGTTGGGTCACCCTTCTTTGGAGTGGAAACAAACACAGATCTCTTCCAGTCAGTAGGTCAAGTGTTTGTTCTCCAGATTTCTTGGCACAACTTGGTGAGCACATCCAGGGCACATCTGTTAGCTGAAATACGTCACTTGGTATAATTTTAAAATTATGAATATTTTTAAATGCTAGCTCTATATTTGAAAACTGAGACACCTTTATGCACCGTAGAAGGTAACTTGAGTCTATGAAAAGGAAACAATCATCTCAAAAGATATCTCCCTAAACTATAAACTAAGCTAATAAAACACTGTAATAACCAAGTAGGATTAGACAGTACTTGATCAATGATCTTTGTTCACAATTCTTTCAAAGTGAATTCAGACCATGAATCACAAAACTACACAGAATACTAAATGATAAGTGATTATATTAATGAAAGTACCAATAAAAATTGAGATATAAATATTCAACAAAATTGGGAATATATTTGCATAAGATTAGGCTTAAAATACAAGATGCTGTTGAATGTGCCATCATGCTGAGCATAGCTCACAGTGACCATCCTTGCCTCAAGGAGCACTCTGGTTGCACTTCAATATTTCTTTGTTCTATAGGCAGTTCAAAATTCTCCAACATCACAGTTCAATGGCTTTGATTCTTCTTCAGTCTTCCTTATTCATTAACAACTTTCAGATGCATATAAAGAAGTTGAAAATACTATGGCTTGCATCATATGCGTCTTAGTCTTCAAACTGATATTCTTGCTCTTTAGAACTTTGGAGAGGTTCTTGACAGTAGATTTGCCCAATACAACATGTCTTTTGATATCTTGACTGCTGGACTATGACTGTTGATTGTGGATCCAAGTAAAATTAAATCATTGACAACTTCAATCTTTTCTCCATCTATCATGATGTTGCCTATTGGTCTAGAGGTGAGGATTTTTGTTTAATTGATGTTGAGATGTAGCTCAGATTTAAGGCTGTACAGAGTGTGGAAACTATAGAACAATCACATTGACTTCACATGCAAGCAGGATTCTACTGAAGATTATCCAAAAACAACTGGAACAGCACATCATCAGAGAACTGCCAGAAGTGCAGGCTGGGTTTAGAAGGGTTCATGGTACTAGGGATATTGTAGTTAATGTTAGATGGATCTTAGCTGAAAGCAGGGAATACCAGAGAAATGTCTATCTGTGTTTCAATTATTACACAAAGGCGTTAGACTGTGTGGATCATAACAAACTGTAGGTGACTTTGAAAAGAATGGGAATGCCGGAACACTTAATCAAAACCTATACTTGGACAAGAGACAGTTGTCAGAACAAAGCAAAGAAACACTGCATGGTTCAAAATTGGGAAGGGTGTATGCCAGGGATGTGTCCTATCTCCATATCTTTTCAACTTGTATGCAGAACAGATTATCTGGGAGGCTAGTCTCTATGAGGAGAAATGTGGTGTCAGGATTGGTGGAAGATCTATCAACAATTTACATTATGCAGATGACACAACCCTGCTTGCTGAAACTGAGGAGGACCTAAAGTTCTTGCTGCAGAAGGCCAAAGACTGCAGCCTTCATTATGGATTGAGGCTCAGTGTCAAGAAGACAAAGATTCTCACCACTGGACCAATTGGCAGCATCAGGATGGATGGTGAAGAGATTGAGATTGTTAACAACTTTAGTTTGCTTGGCTCCACGATCAACACTCTTGGCACCAGTAGCAAGGAAATAAAAAACAAAAACAAAATGTATTGCGATGGGAAAGTCTGCTGTTAGGGACCTCTCCAAAGTACTGAAGAGCAATGGTGTCTCTCCAGAGACTAAGGTGCATCTGATACAGGCCATGGTCTTTGCAATCACTTGTTATGCATCAGAGAGTTGGACAATGACTAGGAAGGACACAAGGAGAATTGATGCCTTTGAGCTGTGGTGCTGGAGAAGTGTACTGAATGTACCATAGACTGCCAAGAAAACATTCATCTGGGAGAGGGTTAGACCAGGCTGCTCCTTTGAGGCAAGGATTCTGGGGCTTCATCTGACATACTTGGACATGTTATAAGAGAGGGACATCATGTTTGGGAGGGTGGAGGGATGGCACAAGAGGGGAAGACCCTCTATGAGGTGAATTGATTCAGTGACTGGGGTAATCGGGATGGGTGTGTCAGAGGCAGTGAGATTGGCACAGGATAGAGCAGGGTTTAGGCCTGTTTTACACAGGGTCGCTATGAGTCGCAAGCAACTCAATGGCACATAACAACAACAACATAACAAGTCTGATTCTTCTGCAGTAAGGACAAGTCTTCTTCACTTTCTATAAGCAAGGGTGTGTCATCTGCATAACACAGGTTGTTGATGAGTTTTCCCTCCAAATTTGATGATACATTCTTCTTTATACAGTCCAGCCTTTCCAATTATTTGCTAAGCATACAGACTGAGTACATATGGAGAAAAGTTACAACTTAGATGCACACCTTTCCTGATTACAAACCATGTAGTGTTCCTTTGTTCTATTTAAACAATTGTTTCTTGGTCTATGTACAGGTTTCACATGAGCATATCAAGTTCCTGGGATTCCCATTCTTTTTAATGTCTGTGACAATTCGTAATTACCCACGTGGTCAAATACCTTTGTATAATAAACAAAGAACAAGTAAGCATCTTTCTGGCATTCTCTACTTTCAGTCAAGACCCATTTGACATCTGCAATGATGATCCTTTATGACACAACCTCTTCTGAATTCAGCTTGAACTTCTGGAAGTTCCCTTTCAATGTAATATTCCAGTAATTTTAAATAATGTTCAGCAAGATTTCATTAGCATGTGATATAAATGATACTGTAAAAGAATTTCCACATTGTACTGAATCATCTTTTCTCCTTAAACATTGCATTGTAATAATTTGTTTTTTCTTCTCAAGCTGCCCTTTGAAATCTTCTATTAATCTCTTTTACCTCAATATTCTTTCCCTCTGTTTTGGCTTCCTCTCATTCCAATACAAGTTTAAGAGTCTGTTCTCACACCCATTTTGGTCTTTTCTTTCTTCTCTGTCTTTTCAATGGCTTTTACAAAAAACATTAAGTCCAGCAAAAAATATATTGATGTCATATGCCATTGAGTTGACTGTGACTCACACAAGAGCAAAGCAAGATGTCACTCACAAAGGGTGACACAATAGCAGTGGATACCCTGAAGCCAGAAAGTCTTATGGAACTTTCTGACATAGACTTTAAAAGAGGAGCGACTGAATATATCCAATGTATAAAAGACAAACTTGATGAATTATAGGATGCTACAAGCAAAGACCAGGAGGAGTTAAAAAAAACAATGCAAAACATTGCAGAGAAAACAAATGAGGCATTAGTGGCACTGGAAAAACAAGAATCCACCATTCAAAATATAAGGTCCAATGTTTCAGAGGCTGTCAACATGATGGAGGGACATATGAGCAGAGTTGATGAGATGGAACACAAAATCAGTGAAACTGAAGACAAAATTGTCACCACTGATCTGCTAGAGCAAAAAGCAGACTCAAAAAAGAAGGAAAAAGAAGAAAACCTAAGAATAATGTGGGACACCATCAAGAAAAATAACATGCACATAATTGGAATCCCAGAAAAGGAAGAAGCAAGTAAAGGCACTGAAAAAGTTGTGGAAGAATTACTAGAGGAAAACTTCCCAGACATAATGAAGAATGAGAGAATATGTATTCAGGAAGCTCAGCGAACACCATACAGATTCGACCCCAAAAGAAAAACATCAAGGCATATCATAGCCAGAACCAAGGAGAAGGAGAGAATCCTGAAAGCAGCAAGGGAGAAACAAAGAGTAACCTATAAGGGAGAACAGATAAGATTAAGTGCCGAGTTGACTGTGGCTCATATTTATCCTATGAATAATGAATCTGAACCTTGCCCTAGCCTATACCATTCTCACCATCTCTCATCCCTCTTAAGCCAATTGTGATAGTCACAGTCTCAAACTTTTCAAGAGTCGTCTTCTCTTATGCTGGTGCTCCAACTTTCCAAGCATGATCACCTTCTCCAAAGACTTACCCTTCCTAATAACATGGTCAAAGTATGTGAAATGAAGCTTCACTATCCTTGCCTCAAAGGAGGACTTCGGTCTTACACTTTCTGCAAAATAGATTTGTTCTTTTGGCTATGCATGAGACATTCAGTACTCTTGTCCAACACCATAACTCGAAGGCCTCAATTCCAAAACAAAATAAAGCCTTAATTCTTCTTCTGTCATCCTAGTTACTGTTCAACTTTCAGATATATAGCAAGTAATTGAAAAGATTATGGCCTGGATCAAGTGCATCTTGGTCTTTAATTGACATCTTTGATCTTCAGCAATTTGGAAGGGTCCCTGGAAGTAGATTTTCTTTGGCAATACATCTTCTAATTTCTTGACTACTGGTGCCAAGGGTGTAGATTGTGGATCCAAATAAGAATAAATCATTGACAATTTCAATCTTTTTTCCATTTGTCATAGTGTTGCCTATTGGCCCAGATGTGAAATTTTGTTTTCTTGTTGATGTTGAGAATGCTGAGAAGCCAAAGCAAAAGGAAGAAATCAGGAAATTAAGGAGCTGGACAGAAGATCTTAAAGGACATCTCAGGAGGTGTGATAATGAGATGTGCAAAAAGCTGGAGTCAGAAAAACAAAAGGGGCTAACTCGTTTAGCATTTCTTAAGCTGAAGGAACTAAAGAGCAAATTCAAGCCTCGGGTGACAACATTTAAGGATGCTCTGGCCAGAATACTGAATGGTCTAGGAAGCATCAAAAGAAGATGGAAGGAATCCACAGAGTCATTATACCAAAAAGAAATGGCTGACACAGAAGAATTTCATTAAACAATATATGACCAAGAGGCAATGGTGATCAAGGAGGAAACTGCTCTGAAGGAATTGGGAAAAAAACAAGGTCCCAGGAATTGATGGAATATCAGCTGACATATTTCAACAAACAGATGCTGTCTTGTACATGCTCACTAGGCTGTGTCAGGATATCTGGAAGAAAACTACCTTGCCAACTGACTGGAGGAGTTCCGTATTTACTCTTATTCCAAAAAAAGAGTATCCAACAGAGTGTGGAAAATTATTAAAAAATATCGCTAATATCACATGCAAGTAAAATCCTGCTGGAGATAATAAAAAAATTACCAGAACAACTACATTGAAGAGGTCGTGGCATGAGGGACATCATAGCCAATGTCAGATGGATCTTGGCTGAAAGCAAAGAGTACCAGAAGAATGTCTATCTGTGTTTCATTGACTATGCAAAGGTATTGGATCACAACAAATTGTAGGTGACCTTGAGAAGAATAGGAATCCCAGAACACCTGATTGTGCTGAGAGGAAACCTACATTCAGATCAGGAGGCAGTCCTTGGAACAAAGCAAGGAAACACTGCATGGTTCAAAATTGGCAAAGGAATACGCCATGGATGCATCTTGTCTCCACACCTTTTCAATCTATATGTGGAACAGATCGTTCAGGAGGCTGGGCTTTATGAGGAGGAATGTGGCATCAGGATTTGGGGGGAATTCATCAATAACCCATGTAATGCAGATAACACATCCTTGCTTGTTGAAACTGAGGAGGACCTGAAGCACTTGCTGCAGAAGGTCAAGGACTCTAGTCTTCAATATGAATTGAAGCTTGACATCAAGAAAACAAAGATTCTCACTTCTGGGACAACTAGAAGCACCATGATAGATGGAGAAGATATTGAAATTGTTAACCATTTCAACTTGCTCAATTCACAATCAGCACTCTTAACACCAGAAGTTAGGATATCAAAAAATTAATTGCATTGGAAAATCTGTTGTCAAGAGACTAAGGTGCACCATCCAGGAAGTGGTCTTTGTAATTATTTACCATGCATCAGAGAGCTGGACAATGACTAAAGATAGCAGAGGATGTATCAATGCCTTTGAGTCATGATGCTGGAAAAAAGTGAACATACCATGGACTGCCAAGAGAACAACGAAGTCTATCCTGGAAAGACTCCTTGTAGACAGGAATTTGAAGCTGCATCTGACATACTTGGGGCATCTTGCCAGGAGAGACTAGTTCTTGAAGAAGGACATCATGCACAAGAGAGGAAGATCCTGGAGGAGATGAATTGACACGGTATCTGGAGTACTGGGATGAGGTGTGTCAGAGACAGTGAAATTGGCTCAGGATAGGACAGGGTTCAGAACTATTATGCATAGAGTCACTATAAGTCACAGGTGACTCAATGGCACCTAATAACAAAAACAATCCATATTGAACACTGCAACGTTTGATCATCTGTAACAAGCATATCAAATCCTTTTCACCTTCACCAAGCAAGGTGACCCAGTAGAAAGTAAGAATTATCTAATAATATTTTTAATATCACATATCACATGCAATCAAAATCTTGCTGAAGATTATTAAAATCCACTACACTATGACATCGACAGAGAATAGCTAGAAATTCAAGCTGAATTTAAAAGAGGCCATGGCACCAGGGATACAATTGCTGATGTCAGAGAGATCTTGGCTGAAAACGGAGAATACCAGGACATTTATCTGTGTCTTACTGATTATGTAAAAACATTTAACTGTGTGATCACAACAGATTATGGTTAACACTGATTGATAAGAAGGAGATCCCAAGAAACTGAACTGTGTTCATGCAAAACCTATGTCTAAACCAAGAGTCTATTGACTATAAACAGTGTGAGAGAACGATGCATGGTTTAAAATCAGGAAAGGTGTACATCAGGGCTGTATTCTTTCTCCTTACCTAATCAATCTGTATGCTGAGCAAATCATTGAAGAATTTGTACTTTATGATGAAGAGCGTGGCATCAGGAGGAAGACTCAAACAACTATCTACGTTACGCAGATGCCACAATCTTGCTTACCGAGCATGAGGAAGACTTGAAACACTTTCTACAGTAGATCAATGAGCAAAAGATAAGGCTAGATTAGGGAGCTCTGGGAGCCTAGTGGCAAGAAGCTGCACTGCAACCCCAGAGGCATGCAGCTCGAATCCACCAGATGCTCTACTAGAAAAGGAGGGATTATCTCCTCCTGTACCAGTCAGATCTGATTTGATGGTACACACACAAAATATAATAAAATAAATTAAACAAATTAAGAAAAGAAAAAGATAAGGCTGGGCTTAATACTCTCCAAGTCAATTTCTAACTCTAAATTTCTCTTTTTAACTAAAAGAGAATTCATTCCACATTAGGCTTCTACTCAACCATTGGGGATAACAAGAGAGATATAGCATTTATGGAATACTTTCTTTATGCCAAAACTTTATATATATTCTCTCATAACAATCTTTGAAAGAAAAGAACAATTTCCTTAGGAAGATAAATTAACCTCAGATGAAAGTAAAGCAATAAAGTATTCTAGATTACTTCTGAAAATCTTTCCCACTGGCTCTTACCCATTTAGATTAAAGTTGAACTGATTACATGTACTTCTTTGTATATTTTCTTTCTTTTCAGGTTGATACTTCAAAAAATGATTTTTTTTTCATTCATATTCTCACTGAATGGGAACGACTCAGTTTCTAACTCAGTGATCCTCCATTGGGTTTCTGTGAAGACTACCTTTCTTTCTCCCCAAATCTGCCACTGGCCAATTAGAACCACCAGGTCTTTGTGTTAGCAGCATAACCCTTGGACTACATTACCAAAACTTGCTAAAAATTAAATTGCTGCTGTTGTTTTTATTAAGCACCATCAAATTGAGTGTGACTCATAGCAACCCTATATACAATAGATCTAAATCATGCTCTTTGCTGGGCCATCCTTATCTTTTCTGACACACTTGAGCCGATAGCTACAGACACTATCAATGGTCTGTTTGAAGGTCTTCCTCTCCTTTGCTGACATTCCACCTTTCCAAATATGATGTTTCTCTCTAACAACATGTCCAAATTGAGATGAAGTTTCATTATCCTTGCCTCCAAGGAACACTCTGGTTGCACTTTCTCCAAGACACATCTGTTTGTTCTTTTGGTATGCCATGGAATATCCAGTGCTCTTCTCCAATATCACAACTCCAAGCACTGATTCTTCTCCTGTCATCCTTATTCATTGTGTAATTCTCAGATGCATAGTAAGTCATAGACAAGGCCATGGCTTCGATCAGGTGCACCTTAGTCTTTAAACTGATATCCTTGCTCCTTAGCACTTTAGAGAGGTCCTTGACAAAAGACTTTATCAATGCAAAACATATTTTTTATTGCTTGACTGCTGGTACCAAGGGGGTTGTTTGTAGATCCAAGAAAGGTAAATCGCTGACAATTTTCAATATTTTCTCCATCTATCATCTGTTAGCCCTGTCAGTGGTGAGGATTTTTGTTTTCTTTATGTTGAGATATTGAAGGGTGCAGATCTTCTACAGTAAACCTCTCAGGTCTTCATTGCTTGCTTTCAGCAACTTAGATTGTATCATCTGCATAATACAG
Source organism: Elephantulus edwardii (assembly GCF_000299155.1). NCBI lineage: Eukaryota > Metazoa > Chordata > Mammalia > Macroscelidea > Macroscelididae > Elephantulus > Elephantulus edwardii. Next base: position 2,260,560 of record NW_006399887.1, read on the forward strand.
GTTGTTGATAAGTCTTACTCCAATTCTGATGCCATACTCTTTTTCATAAAGACTAGCATCTCTAACTATTTGCTTACAATACAGATTGAATATTGTTATATGTGCCATTGAGTCACCTGTCGCTCATAGCAACCCTACATGCATTAGCTCTGAAACCTGCCCTATCTTGAGCCAATCTCATTGTCTCCAACAGACCTAATCCCATTTCACCCATCACTGAGTCTGTCCGTCTCATCTTGGGTCTTTCTCTCCTGTGCTGTTCCTCCACCCTTCCAAGTATGATGTCCTCTCGAACAAATGGTCTCTTTTTTGCCATATGCCAAAAGTGTGTAAGAGGGAACCTCAAAATCTTTGCCTCCAGAGAGCAGTCTGGTTTTACCCTCTCCAAGACAGACCTGTTTATTCTCCTAGCAGTTCACAATATATGTTCAACACTCGTCTCCAGCACCACAACTCAAAGGCATTGATCCTTCTGTCATTCTTGGTTATTGTCCCTCTCTCAGATGCATAGTAATTGTGAACATCATGGCCTGGATCAGGTACACCTTAGTCTCCAGACTGACATTGTTGCACTTCAATAAGCAGGAGAGGTCCCTGGCAAGCAAATACTCCTTATGCAACTCATCTTTTTATTTCCTGACTGCTGGTGTCAAGAGGGTTGATTGTGAAACCAATCAAGCTGAAGTTATCAGCAATCTTAATCTCTTCTCCATCCATCGTGAAGTTGCTAATTGGCCTGGTGGTGAGAATCCTCATTTTCTTGATGTTGAGCTTCAATCCATATTAAAGATTATAAGTCCTTGACCTTCTGCAGCAAATGCCTCATGTGCTCTTCAGTTTCAGCAAGCAAGGCTGTGTCATATTTATAACCCAGTTGATGAATCTTCTTCCAATCCTGTTGTACCATTCCTCTTCATGAAGTCCAGTCTCCCAGATGATCTTTTCTGCACATAGATTGAAAAGTTATGGAAATAAGATGCATCCCTGGTGCACTCCTTTCCTGATCCTGAACCATGCTCTGTTCTGACTACTGCTTCCTGGTATGGAAAAATTAAATTAGTTATATTTAAATTGGCATCTTTTCTTCCAGTAATGATCATAGTTTATTTGGAGGAAATTTCTAAAGTAGCATATTAAGAGTATATCAATATTTTATGTAAGAAAACTGTTATTTTACCCCAAAATATATGTGAAATACTATGTAACACAACTGTTATAAAATAAGACTAACAATGTGGGGGGTGTGAAAAGAACAGGAAAAGAGTGGATAGATATCTGAAAGGAATATATGATTAGGCATTATATGTATGACAACAACCTGGAACAAAAGATGTGTTGTAAAGTGGACTAGTGTAGGGGGAAGGGAGAGGAAGGGAAGAAAATGTGTAGCAATGAATTAAAAGAAAAAAATTTTGAACCTAGTATGTTGAAGTTCTTATCCCTATACTGTAAATAAGACCCTATTTAGAAAGAGACATAAGGAAGAGTTTTTTCCCCTATATTAATATTGTACAGCATAGGATGGGTTCTATACCTAATCACATATTACCAATGCCTACACACAGAGAGGGAAGGCAGTGTGTGAGGATTATCTACAAGCAAAAGCATGTCAATGATTACCAGTGGTCACCGGAAACTCAGAGTGAGTCCCACGTAAGAAATATGCCCAGTTGAACCCTCATTTTTACTTCTAGTCTCTATTGTTCAAACTGATATTTTTTAAAGCCTCCCACTTTACATTTCTTTGTTATAGCAGTCCTATGTAACTAAGACACTAATTGAAACAAATGGAAAAATCTATTTCTTCTCTCATTTATTTCTTTATTTATATTAATTTTATTTTAAGGAAAGTTTGCGGAAAAGTTGGATTTTCATTCATTCATTGTTGCACATTTTCCTCCCTACCTCTCCCTACTGCCAGCCCCAGTTCACTTTCTTTTCTTTTTTTTATATTTTATTTTACTTTTTTAAATAATTTTAATGAACATTTACAGAATTTGGATTTCCATTCATTCATTGCTGCACTTCTCTCCCTGCCCAGCCCTCTCTCCCAGCCCCCCACTTTCTTTTTTAAAATAGTCACTGTTGCATAATCTCCTCCTTCCCATTGCTTTGTCCCCTCCCCCTCCCCCAGTCCTTTTTGCAATATACCTTTTATTCTGGACCGTTGTCTTTCCTTTTAAATAGTTCTCCTCATCTGTTTCCAACACAGTGTTCATTCTCTATATACTTTTTTCATATTCTTTTCCCACCCCCTATGTCAGTTCGGCTTCTTATGGTGTTATGCAATATTTGACCATTTGAGACTGAAACATTTCACTCAGCATAATATCCTAAAGGGTCACCCATGTTGTGTAATGTTTTATGAGTTCATTATTTTTTAGTGATGCATGGTATTCAGTATGGATTACATCTCAATGTCAGGAAAATGAAGATTCTTACCACTTGACCAATAGGCAGTGTCATCATGGATGGAGAGAAAATTGAAACTATCAAAAGCTTCATCTTGCTTGGATCCATAATTAGCACCCTTGGTACAGGAAGTCAGGAAATAAGGAGAAGCATTGCACTGGGAAAATCTGCAGTTATGGACCTTTCCAAACAATTGAGGAATAATGATGACAGTTTGAGGATTAAGGTGCATCTGATTCAGGCCACAGTCTTTCTGATTATGAGCAATGTATCTGAGACCTGGACAGTGAACAAGGATGATAGACAAAGAATGTATGCCTTTGAGGTGTGGTGTTGGAGAAGAGCACTGAATATCCCATGGACAGCCAAGAGAATGAACAGATATATCTGGGAGACGATGCAGCCAGAGTGTTCTTTGGAGTCAAGAATTATGAAGCTTCACCTCACATACTTTGGACATGTTGCTAGGAGGTGCTATTTCTTGGAGAAGGACATCATGCTGCGAAGAGTGAAGGGTCAGTGAAGGAGAGGAAGACCTTCAACCAGGTGGGTTGATATGGTAATGTTGCAATGGGTTTTTGTGGGTCAGGAAGTGTGAGGATGGCACAGGACAGTATAGGATTCAGATTTTTTGTTCATAGGGTTGTTATCAGTCGTGCTCAACTCCACAGCACCTAACAATAACAAACAACATAGTATTCCATTGGGTGAGTGCACCATGGTTTTTCTATCTGCTCCGTCTCTTTGCTATTGTAAATAATGCAGCAATAAACATGACTGTGTATACATCTGTCTGATGGCAGTTCTGATTTCTTTAGGGTATAATCCCAACAGTGTAATTGCTGGGTCAAATGGTGTTTCTATTTCCAACTTTTTGAGAAAGCACCAAGCCGTGTTCCATCGTGATTGAACCATTTTAAACTCCAATCAGCAGTGAATAAGTGTTCCGATCTCTCTACAACCTCACAAACATTTGTTGTTTGTTGTTTTCACTTGCTTCTCTCTGAGAGCTAGGGATTTTGAACATTTTTCCCTGTGTTTGTTTGCCATCCGAATGTCTTCTTTGGTAAAGTGTCCCCCCTAGTCTTTTTTATTTTTTTTCCCCTCATCTGCTCCTGGGCGGAAGGGAGGCTTGAGAGCGGGCACAAGGAAGCCAGCTCAGACAGGCGACAAAGAGGCGTTTTTCAAAGGTACCCAGGATTTCCGGCGTGCTCCTGGGCGGAAGGGAGACTTGAGAGCGGGCACAAGGAAGCCAGCTCAGACACGCGACAAAAAGGCGTTTTTCAAAGGTACCCAGGATTTCCGGCGTGCTCCTGGGCAGAAGGGAGGCTTGAGAGCGGGCACAAGGAAGCCAGAAAGGGAAACATAATCTACTCAGGAGTTCTACAGGACACGTCACCTTCCCTTGGAGACAGCACAACTAAACTTAAGAGACACTGGTCAAAAGGAAAATGTCAGCAGTCGACGTTTTTGGAATCACAGAAGCTAAGAAAGCTTAAGATACAAACTGTCAGATCATGGGTTGGACAATGGAAGATATTTTCTGAAGGGTCTTGGTAGATGA
>NW_006399887.1:2267975-2271555 GCF_000299155.1 Elephantulus edwardii
AACAACAACAACATCTTTATTAAGACTTTACCTGGGTAAATAAAATTTCTCAAGCCTCAATTTGATCACACATATAATCTTGAACATTCCATCTAAATCCAACCCTCTAAAGATTTCTTCAAGTGCACCAGAAAATTAAAAAGAAGAGCTCTTAGATTTTATACACAAACATTTTGTTAAATATTGTTTGCATTTTCCCCCTTACATATGTCAAGTACATGGAGGACACTACTAACAGATATAAAATAACAAGCTACTAGTATACAGTGTCTATTCATTCTGAAAAATGAATTTTAATCTTTCTTGGACTGAGAGAAATGATCATTATTGAGAAAGCTTTACAAGTACAGCAGTTCTTTGCAGTCAGTTCATTAAGTGCTCGCTCCAGGATATTTACTCAGCACGGTTTTGGCCAGGTTCTAGGAACTTTGTTCTTTATGGCATGGGATGGTGTACTTACAGACTTAGAACTTAATATTTAGTAAAGACTTTTTACCCTCCTAGTTCATTAACCGCAAAAGGGAAATGTATAGATCTTTTTAAACTTCAGAGAGAAAATGAAATTTTCACCTTGAGGGAATGGTGTGAAGAAAACAGACATATAGTCACGATTTATTTTTAGTATCTCTTAAGATCTAAAGTCATTTTGTTCATGGACAAAAAATGAGTTGTGATTAGTTTCGATTACCTATCAAATGATGTTTTATGTCTGATATTTTACAGTGTAATTTATGTCAGTAATTAAAAATCTTTTCACTGGGTGTCCTTTTCAATGATCAGAAAATCCTTTCTTTATGTTGCTGAACTTAAAGACAAGTAACATTGTTAGTCTTTATTGAAAGAAGCAAAATCTGCAAAGTATGAGAATCTATTTGAAACACTTATTGTAACAGATACTATATATCATGGATTAACACATTTGATTTCCCCCAAATCTCTGAAAGTTGCAATTATTGGCCCACTTTAAGATGTGTTTAAAAGGGCTTAGTGGTCAGTTGGTCCCTCAGTTAGAGCTTTAATGTAACCCAGTCTACTGAATCATGTAGACTGTTCTTTCTTTTACAAAAATCCAGAAGTGGGATGGCTTTGGGAAAATGCTGAAGTTACCTCAAGTGCTGTAACACACCTACCACAAGCAGGTGACTTTAAAGAACTAATAAGATCAGTATATTGTTGTTGTTATGTGTCTTCAAGTTGCTTGTGACTCACAGCGACCTTATGTACAACAACTCTGAACCCTGCTCTATCTTGAACCAACCTCATTGCCTCTGACACACCTACCTCCATTACCCCAGTCATTGAGTCATTATAACTCATCCATGGTCTTCCTTTCTTGTGCTGCCCTTCCATGCTTCCAAGTATGCTGTCCCTCTTCAAGGACGATTCCTCCTTGCAATATGCCCAAAGTATGTCAGACAAAGCTTCAAAATCCTTGCCTCCAAGGAGCAGCCTGCTTTAACCCTCTCCAGGACAAACCTGCTTGTTCTACTAGCAGTCCATAGTAAATTCAATATTCTTCTCCAGCACCAAAGCTCAAAGGCATCAATTCTTCTCCTAACATCCTTAGTCATTGTGCCGTTTTCTGATGCAGTAAGATGATTTAAAGAGTGAAATAAATATTACCTTAAATGTCTTGCTGATCACCTGCCATTTCTCTGTCAGCTTGTTATACAGTAGGCAGACTGTCCCAGTGGTTCTGGAAGCTACACCATTAGTATTTCAAACATGAGCAAAGTCACTCATGGTAAACAGGTTTTAGGGGAGCTTCCAGGCTGGGACATACTAAGAAGTAGGACTTAGGAGCCACTTAGGAAATAACAGGTCTTTGAAATGTATGGATAACAGCAGAATATACGACACTAATGAATGCTTTTTTGTTTTGTTTTGAGAAAATGTATACTTTATTTGGTATTAGTAGGTTTGAACGTATTCACTTTTCTTAAAATTTCCATTCATTCATTGTCAAACATTTTCCTCCGTCCCCCCACCACAGTTCACTTTTTTCTTTGGGGAAAAAAAAAGTTCTTTTTTTGTTATACAGTGCCCCCAGCCTGACCACTTTACTAAGCAACTCTTATTCTGACTCCTGTCATGCCAAAAATACCTATTCATATTGTTTCTTTTATACAGTTCTCTCCCTCATCTGTTTCAATACCGTGTACATTATTTATCCTCTCTTTTCTTAGTTTTTCCCCAACCCGCATCTCAGGCCTGCTCTATAACAGTGGCATTATACAGTATTTGTCCTTGTTGTGACTGAGATAATTCACTCAGCATAATGTCCTTCATGGTCACCCATTTTGCAGATTTCATGAGTTCTTTGTTTTTCAGTGCTGCATTATATTCCATTGTGTGAATATACCACAGCTTCTCTATTCATTTATTAGTTGATGGGCATTTGGGCTATTTTCAACACTTGGCTATTGTGAACAAAGTAGCTATAAACATGGGTGTGCATATATCTGCCTGGGTGACAGTTATGGTTTCTTTAGGGTATACTCCCAGTAGTGGAATTACTGGGTCAAATGGTATTTCTATTTCCAACTTTTTTAAAAAGTGCCAGATAACCATCCATAGTTGTTGCACCATTTTACACTCCCACCAACAATGAACAAGGGTTCCAGTTTCTCCACAATGGCACCAGCATTTGTTGTTTGCTGTTCTGTTAAATTTTGCTATTCTTACTGAGGTGAGATGATATCTCATATTTGTTTTTATTTGCATCTCTCTTAGAGCTGAGGAGTGTGAACATTTCTTCATGTGCTTGTTCACCATCTAAAGAATGTCTTCTTTGGTAAAGTGTCTGTTCATATCCTGTGCCCATTTTGCAATTGGATTGTTTACCTTTATCTTGTAGCGTTTGAGTATTCTATAAATTCTAAAAATAATCCTTTATCAGATATGTCATTACCAAATATTTTCTTCCCAGTTTGTGGCTTTCCTTTTTACCCTGCTGGAGAAGTTTTTGGATGTGCATAAGGATTTGATTCTTAAAAGGACCCATTCATCTATTTTATCCTCTTCTAGTTGTAGGTACTAATGAATGTTTTATGGCACAACATGTCCTTTATATGAGATCCTTGATTAATAAAAGTTGATGTGAATCTGAATTGTAAAGCATTGTTTACAATAGCAAGGAGTTGAAAATAACCTGTGCCCATCATCAAACAAATAGAGAAGCTGTAGTATGTTCACACAATGGAATACTACACTGCATTGAAAAACAAGGAACTCATGCAATATTATTAAAAATGGCCGACTCTGGAGGACATTATGCTGAGTGAAGTATCTCAGTCACAAAAGGACAAGTACTTCATACTCAGGTTTCACTCTGGAATTTATCAGTCTTTGGTCCTTTACCAAAGATGTCCAGAGTCGGAGCTATTATGAGTTAAACGGCACCAAAGGACAAGTACTTCATGGTGCGACTGTTGTAAAACAGGACTGACCTTGGGGTTGGGGAAAGACTGAGAAAGATGGGCTCAATAATGTATACTGCTTTGAAACAGATGAGGGAGAAAACTGTTTAAGAGGGATAAGTGATTAGGTATTTTTGTCATGACAGGAATCTAGAGCGAAG
>NW_006399887.1:2271864-2274617 GCF_000299155.1 Elephantulus edwardii
TGAAACAGATGAGGGAGAGAACTGTTTAAATGGGATATATGATTTGGTATTATTGTCATGACAAGCGTCCAGAACAAGGCTGCATATTGGAGTGGAATTAGAGTGAGGAATTGTATAACAATGAAAGAATTTTTCTTTTACTTTTCAAAGACAAGAGTGAATTGGGGGGAGGGGTGAGCAGGGAAATAAGTGAAACAATGAATGAATGGAAATACAAAGTCTCTGTAAATTTTCATTAAAATTAATAATTATAAAGAAGAAAGTAAAGGAAAGAGGGAATAAATCATGCACACTGCATTGAAGCAGATGAGGGAGAGAACTGTTTAAAAGAAATACATGATGAGGTATTATTTTCATGACAAGGTTCCAGAAAAAGAAATACATAGTAAAGTGGACTGTGGACTTGGGGTGTGGTGGGGTGTGTAACAATGAAAGATTTTTTTTTTATTTTCAAAGAGAAATGCCAACTGGAGGTGGGGGAGGTGTGGGCAGGGATGGAACTATGCAACAATAAATGAATGTGGGAAAAAATTAAATTGGAAGAATATGCTGTCTTAAGAAAATATGAAATGCCAGTTTTTAAAAGGGCTTGTTGTAAGAGTAATTCATTTAGATGTATAACACAAGAACCACAACTTAAAATATTGATACTGCAAAACAAATTACAAAGAAACCAAAGCTCAGAGAGGCTAAGTGACTCCCACATAGTCCAGCAAAGGGTTCTTGGCAAGTTGAAGACTAGAGACCAGATGCTCTGAATCCAGGGCCAACACATTTTCCATTACACCGGGAGATTATGGGTATCTAAACCTGGCAATTTTGTGACTGAGCTAAGTCCTACTGAGCTCCCTTCAGCATCATGCTGTGTAGGAGAAAAAAGACTTAAACCAAGAACAGAGATGAAAAACCAGAAGGTGGCAGGTTCAGCTCTGAATAGGGGGCAGAATCTTTTAGCTCTTTTCAAGATTCAAGCAAAGGAATCATTAGATTCCTGGGTGGTACAAAAGGTTCAGTGCTTGACTACTAGCCAAAAAGACTAGAGGTTCAGACTACTCTGAGGTGCCTCAGAGTCAGCCCTCCTGGCCACCTCCTTCCAAAACTTAACAGGCTTGTATGGCCTGTGGAGCACAGTTCCACTCTTCACTCTTGTAGAATCACAACTCAAAATTGACCCATTAACAATGAACAAATTTTTCCTCTCCGTTGTATTTCTAGCCTACAGTTTATACCTGTCTCATTGAGGCTACATGGTGGAGTGGACCTAGGGGAGGGTTTGTAAAACAATGAAAGAATCTTTTCTTTTACTTTTCCAAGAGGGTAGTGTTCTGGGGTGGGGGTGGGGGAGCCTTGGGAGGGGACAAATCTACAACAATGAATGAATGGAAATCCAAAGCCTCTGTAAATTTTCACTGAAATTAATAACAAATTTAAATTTAAAAAAAAAAGACGTTTTGAGTGATTGATTATGGTTCTGAAAAAGATTAATAAACAGCTCTTCAGAAGAAAGACAGGCAATTTCCTCCCATGTGATTTACAGCCTTGAAAACCCTCTAGAGAGTCAGCTATGAGTCTGTGCTGGCCCAAGAACAGTGAGTTTGAGCGAGCTTTGTGCAACCTTCTGTAGATGTTGCTGTTGGTAGTAGCTCTTAAGCTCACTCTGACTCAGTTACTCGTATACAAACAGCAAAAGAAAATGTGGCCCAGGCCTGCACCATGGTAATGATCGCTAGAGGTTTGCGTCCTTTGCTGTGGGGGTCATGTGTTTTGAGTGCCTTCCAGTCTCAGAGATGTGTCTTCCAGCACTGCATCAGACAATATTCTGTTGTAATCCTTTGGGTTTTGTTTGGCTAATTCACAAATGGGAAAAACAAACCCCAAAATACTTAGTCTTTCTTCTTAGTCTGTCTTAGTCTGGGAACTACACAAAAACCTGATCATTCCTGGTATTGTTGTTGTTGTTAAGTCCTGTCAAGTTAAATATAGCGACCCTATAGAAAACCCTGTCCTATCCTGTGCCATCCTCATCATCTCTGACATACTTGTAACTATTGATGCAGACAGTGTCAATCCACTTGGTTGAAAGTCTTCCTCTCTTTTGCTGATCCCCCCACTTTCCCAAACATTATGTCCCTCTCCCAGGAATAGCCTCTCCTACTCCAAAGCATGAGAGATTAAGTTTTAGCATCTTTGCCTCCAAGGAGTACTATGGCTGGACTTTCTTCGAGATATTTCTCTTCATTCTTTTGGCAGTCCATTCAGTACTCTTCTCCAACACCACAGTTCAAAGGCATCAATCCTTCTTCTGACATCCTCATTCTGTCATCAGCCCTGGCCTAACTTCTAGTGTTATCATTTCTAACATAGCGTTAGAACCCACCCATAAGTTGATTCCCCATTGGGTTTATGAGACACTAAGTCATGCAGGAGGAGATTGCTCATCCTTTTCCACCAGAGTTGCCAGTGATGTGAACCGACAGTGAAGCAGGGCCTTTGGGTAGCAGTACACTTCCCTATGGACTATGCCCCCAGAGCTCTCACTCAGCATCTTTGAACACACAAACTACCATTGTCCAATAAACTTACAAATGGATGACAAATACCTTCTCCACCAGAGCTGTGTTCAAGGATAAATCAAAGCCATCCTGAGAACTGTAGAGTAAGTTACATATTACGGCATTCGACCTTGCACAGTTTTGGAAAGGGCTGAGAAACCCTTGAAAGTGTCAGAGAACATCATTAAACTACCTTTGTGC